>NC_134213.1:17043181-17346212 GCF_965140235.1 Caretta caretta | reverse complement strand
TTCACCCTATCTGTGATTTGGGGGGCATGTCATAAATATAAAGGGAAGGGTAAACACCTTTAAAATCCCTCCTGGCCAGAGGAAAAACCCTTTCACCTGTAAAGGGTTAAGAAGCTAGGATAACCTCACTGGCACCTGCCCAAAATGACCAATGAGGAGACAAGTTACTTTCAAAAGCTGGAGGGGGGGAGAAACAAAGGCTCTCTCTGTCTGTGTGATGCTTTTGCTGGGGACAGAACAGGAATGGAGTCTTAGAACTTAGTAAGTAATCTAGCTAGATATGCATTAGATTCTGTTTTCTTTAAATGGCTGAGAAAATAAGCTGTGCTGAATGGAATGTAGATTCCTGTTTGTGTCTTTTTGTACCTTAAGGTTTTGCCTAGAGGGATTCTCTGTTTTGAATCTAATTACCCTGTAAGGTATTTACCATCCTGACTTTACAGAGGTGATTCTTTGTTACTTTTTACTTCTATTAAAATTCTTCTTTTAAGAACCTAATTGCTTTTTTCATTATTCTTAAGATCCAAGGGTTTGGGCCTGTGCTCATGTATGCAAATTAGTGAGGATTTTTGTCAAGCCTTCCCCATGAAAGGGGGTGTAGGGTTTGGGGAGGATTTTGGGGGGAAAGACATTTCCAAGCGGGCTCTTTCCCGGTTATATATCTGTTAGACGCTTGGTGGTGGCAGCAATAAAGTTGGAGGGGAAAAAGGAAAATAGCTTGTACCCTGGGGAAGTTTTAACCTAAGCTGGTAAAAATAAGCTTAGGAGGTTTTCATGCAGGTCCCCACATCTGTACCCTAGAGTTCAGAGTGGGGAAGGAACCTTGAGAGCATGCTTATTGACAGCCTCAGCAAAGATGCCAAAGAATGAACAGGCAAGGAAAATAAACTAATCTCTATTCCCTAGACGTGGTTCCACCATGTCAGGGTTGAGGCACATTGGTGGAGTCATCATGTGGGGGAAGCTTGCTCTGCCACAACACATAGGATTTCTGAGCCTGGTTCCGATCTCATTTATCCTAGGGTAAACCAACAATGTCAATGTCGTTACAACAGAATGAAAACAGTCTTGTGATCAGAATCAGGCTTTCAGTTTCCAGTGTTGTAATGTTATCAACACTTGATTCACTTTAAAAGGTGAAAATAGCCACTAATATTGGCAATGTTGTTCTGGGTCTCCAGCTTGCAACGTTTACACATTAATAACATCTTTGTTTTCAATATGTGACAAGACATCAAATGAAATGCCTACAATCCCACTGGTATAAGCAACATTTTCACTATGTCTGTGAAAATCTCTTCCTAAAAAAACTCTCCAGGGTTCCTATTATGGACTCTGTCTTGGATCACCAGAAGCTGCAGCTAGTCCTGGTAATACTGTATCCTGGAAGACTAATACATGCTGGCACTCTTAAAGACAAATACTGAATCCTGTTAAATTCTGATGATAACCAGCAGAAATTTGTTTATAAGATAACACTGTGGGAAGCAGTGGCAAAAAGAATACTGAGCAGTTCTAATTAAAAAGCCCTAGCAACCTGAGCAAACTGGTATTGTATGTGTGTACTAGTGATACATGTAGTGTTACCCTTCTTCTGTAAAAGTTTACTGTAATTCACATTAACTAACATTGTATAAAACATTTTAGATCTGCATTTAATCTTTTTTCTTCTGCTATTAAATCTTATTTTCTCCTATGCAGAAATACACAATGATTTTTCCAACCTATTATTTCGTAAGCGCTACCATCTCATAATAAGTTAATATGTTCAGTCACTCATGGAAAAATACAAGCAGGTAAATGAAAAAATTAAAAGATAGATTTTATAAAAATCAGCACATTTTGAACCCAGGGAGTTAGATAATTAACTTTCTGAACCAATTACTATTGTTCTTTTAATATCATGGAAAGTACAAGAAGTTTGCAAAAATATATGATCATTAAATTGAAAAACAAAACAAAAACCTGAAACCTAAACTACTCCTCCCTGAAACAATCAAGCAGAGGTGAGGTGGCGAGGGGGAGGTCACATGCTTGCCCAGATTTCTGCCAGGGTTATTTTTTCTTTTCCCCCCCCAAGGGGAGTGGGTTCAGAATTGAGCCCTCCCCCATCAACAGTTACCTGTGGCCTCTGCAATCATGTCAGTTACCACAGGCAAATCTCATTTCAATCACTAGTAAAATAATGACAGGTTTCAGAGTAACAGCCGTGTTAGTCTGTATTCGCCAAAAGAAAAGGAGTCCTTGTGGCACCTTAGACTAACAAATTTATTTGAGCATAAGCTTTCGTGAGCTACAGCTCACTTCGTCGGATGCATTCAGTGGAAAATACAGTGGGGAGATTTATATACACAGAGAACATGAAACAATGGGTGTTACCCTACATATTGTAACCAGAGTGATCACTTAAGGTGAGCTATTACCAGCAGGAGAGTGGGGGGGAGGGGGAACTTTTGTAGTGATAATCAAGGTGGGCGGTTTCCAGCAGTTGACAAGAACATCTGAGGAAGGGGGGGGGGGAGGGAGATGAACAGAGGGAAATAGTTTTACTTTGTGTAATGACCCATCCACTCCCAGTCTCTATTCAAGCCTAAGTTAATTGTATCCACTTTGCAAATTAATTCCAATTCAGCAGTCTCTCCTTGGAGTCTGTTTTTGAAGTTTTTTTGTTGAAGTATTGCCACTTTTAGGTCTGTAATCGAGTGACCAAGGAGGTTGAAGTGTTCTCCAACTGGTTTTTGAATGTTATAATTCTTGACATCTGATTTGTGTCCATTTATTCTTTTACGTAGAGACTGTCCAGTTTGACCAATGTACATGGCAGAGGGGCATTGCTGGCACATGATGACATATATCACATTGGTAGATGTGCAGGTGAACAAGCCTCTGATAGTGTGGCTGATGCAATTAGGCCTTATGATGGTGTCCCCTGAATAGATACATGGCCACAGTTGGCAACGGGCTTTGTTGCAAGGATGGGTTCCTGGGTTAGTGGTTCTGTTGTGTGGGGCACTGGTTCGTGCTGGACATTTCCATTCATTGTCAGACAGCTAGAAACCTGCGTGCAAGAAGGGGAATCGAGGTGCCGCGGAGAACAGCGTGAGGTGAGCGTGCAACCCGAGCACTCCAGGGACGACAGGAGGGGGACCCAGACGGTGCCTTGAGCCTTCCCGCCAAAGAGAGGGAGAGGCGGTGTGTGAACTGGAGCCGGGCAGGAATCCCAACCCCCTCCCTCACCCGAACTCCCTGGGCAGCCTCCGCCCCTCCCCCACTCCTTGCCGAAATTTCATGGTTTCCAACCAAAATACACCTAAGGGCAGCCAGCGCCTCCCCCCCACCCACCGCGCTTCTCCTACCCGCCTTCCCTTGTCCTATCACGCAAGCCCTCCGCTCAACCCCCGCACCGTAACCCCCACGGCGCCAGACACGCTCCACGGCGCACGCGCAACCGGCGCCACCCGAGGGACGTTACGGCGCGTGCTCAGTCACTCGGAGGTCTCGAGGACGGCCGGAACCGCCGCTGCGCATGCCCCGTCCCGCTTGATCCGGAAGTGGTTCGTTTGTTTCGTGACACGTCGCAGCGGAGGTGGGTGAGGGCTGGCAGCCGGGGGGGGGGGTTCTCTCAGCGCTGCGAGGAGGGGTTGCCAGGTGAGTTTGCGGAAAGGTAGCGGCCGCTCCCCTAACGGGGAGCCCTTTCCCCAGCCTCCCTGGCGCTGCCCCGCTCCTCCCCGGGCCTCGACCCACCCCGTCCCGGGGCTCCAAGCGGCTGCCCCCAGCGGGAGGTTGGGTCGGGGTCCCCTCTTTCCAGAGCGGAAAGCTGAGCCACAGAGGCGTAAGCTGATTGGCTCCGGGTGACTACTGCGAGGCCCTGGCAGGAATTGCGGGTGGGCCCCGACTCCGGGCGTGCGGATTGGGGCGTCAGGGCCGCGAACGGGCGCTGGGAGCCACACGCATGTTGTTGTTGTTAGTCAAAGCTGCGCCTCGTGCTTGTAATGTTGAAAACGCAGCGAGGTTTGTGGTGTAGCTTCTTGGCTGTACAGCGCCTGTTGTTGCTTGGCCCGCTTGTTAAATCATCCCCATTGTAACTATTAATCGTTACCGGTGGCACGTTTAACTTGTGTATTAGTGACTGTGGAAAGAAACACTCCTCCTATATCCATTATAATCTACATGTTTGGAGCTCTTATGGCACTGTAAAATGTTACACATTTACACACACATAGATCACAGGTTTCAGAGTAGCAGCCGTGTTAGTCTGTATCCGCAAAAAGCAAAGGAGTCCGTGGCACCTTAGAGACTAACCAGTTTATTTGAGCATAAGTGGCTCAGCTACAGCTACAGCTCACTTCATCGGATGCATTGCACAATCTTCTAAAGTATCATGTGTATTAGAGGGGTAGCCGTCAGTATCCACAAAAACAAGGAGGAGTCTGGTGGCACTGCAAAGACTAACAGATTTATTGGGGTATTACAATCATTTTCAGAGTGTTCTTGAGTTTGCCTTCTTTCTAGCAAATATTTGTCCCTAACCACATCAACAATTTATTACAGTTGTATGATAGCCAGAGGCCAGAGTAACCCTTTGTGACTCATACAAGCTTTAATGTTCTTATTTTACAGATAATTTGCAATGTCTGGGTTTGACAATTTCAATACAGATTTCTACCAAACAAGTTATAGCATTGATGACCAGGCACACTCCTATGATTACAGTGGAAGTGGAGAACCATACAATAAGTAATTTGTACATTTTTTTCCATTCTTTAACTTGTATAGTATTAGTTTATCGTGTCTATGATTGCATTTCTTTATATGTCTAACACTTACACACACACACAAACAACAAAACCGCTCCAGATAAGAATGGCCATACTGGGTTAGACCAGTGGTCCATCTAGCCCAGTAACCTGTCTTCTGACAGTGACCAATGCCCAGTGCTTCGGCAGGAATGAACAGAATAGCAATTACGAGTAATCCATCCCCTGCCATCTACTCCCAGTTTCTGGAAGTCAGAAGCTAGGGACACCTGGAGAATGGGGTTGTGTCCCTAACCATCTTGGCTAATACCTATTGATGTACCTATCCTACATGAACTTATCTAATTCTTTTTTGAACTCAGTTATAGTTTTGACCTTCACAGCATCCCCTGGCAACAAGTTCTACAGGTTGACTGTGCGTTGTATGAAGAAAAACTTTTTTATTTTAAACTTGCTGCCTATTAATTACATTGGGTGACCCCCTGGTTCTTGTGCTGTGTAGGAGTAAATAATACTTCCTTATTCACTTTCTTCACACTATTCATGAATTTATAGACCTCTATCGTATCCGCCCTTAGTCATCTTTTTTCCAAGTTGAAAAGTCCCCATCTCCTTAATCTCCTTTCATATGGAAGCTGTTCCATACCCTTAATCATTTTTGTTACCCTTTTCTGCACCTTTTCCAATTCTAATATACGTTTTTTTGAGAGAGGGTGATCAGAGCTGCACACAGTATTTAAGATATGGCTGTACCATGATTTATATAGTGGCATTATGATATTTTGTCTTATTACTCTCTTTCCAAATGGTTCCTAACGTTCTGTTAGCCTTTTTTGACAGCCACTGCACACTGAGCAGATGTTTTCAGAGAATGGGGGGGGAAACGGTAGATGTGGTATTCCTTAACTTGAGTAAAGGTTTTCATACTGTCTTGCATGACCTTCTCATAAACAAACTAGGGAAATATAACCTAGATGGAGCTACTATAAGGTGGGTGCAGAACTGGTTGGAACACCATTCCCAGTCAAGCTGGAAGGGCGTATCAAGTGGGATCCTGCAGGGATCAGGTCTGGGTCTGTTCAATATCTTCATCTATGATTTATATAATGACATAGAGAATACACTTATAAAGTTTGCAGATGATACTGTACCAAGATGGGAAGGGTTGCAAGTGCTTTGGAGGTTAGGATTACAATTCAAAATGATCTGGACAAATAGTCTGAAGTAAATAGGATGAAATTCAATAAGGACAAATGCAAAGTACTCCACCTAGGAAGGAACAATCAGTTGCACACATGCAAAATGGGAAATGACTGCCTGTGAAGGAGTATTGCAGAAATGGATCTGGAAATCATAATGGATCACAAGCTAAATAGGATACAACAGTGTAACACTGTTGCAAAAAAAGCAAACGTCATTCTGGGATGTATTAGCAGGAGTGTTGTAAGCAAGACACGAGAAGTAATTCTTCCACTCTACTCCTCACTGATTAGGCTTCAAGTGGAGTATTGTGTCCAGTTCTGGGTGCCACATTTCAGAAAAGATGTGGACAAACTGGAGAAGGTCCAGAGAAGAGCAACAAAAATTATTAAAGGTCTAGAAAACATGACCCATGAAGGAAAACTGAAAAAATTGGGTTTGTTTAGTCTGGAGAAGAAGAGACTGAAGGGGGACATAACAGTTTTCAAGTACATAAAAGGTTAAAAGGAGGAGGGAGAAAAATTGTTCTCCTTAACCTCTGAGGATAGGACAAGAAGCAATGGGCTTAAACTGCAGCAAAGGGCAGTTTAGGCTGGACATCAGGAAATACTTCCTAAATGTCAAGGTAGTTAAGCACTGGAAAAAGTGCCTAGGGAGGTTGTAGAATTTGTCATTGGAGATTTTTAAGAACACTTGTCAGGTATGGTCTAGATAAAGTACGCAGTCCTGCTGTGAAGTGCAGAGGACTGGACTAGAAGACCTCTCAAGGTCCCTTTTAGTTCTACAGTTCTATGATTGTATGAAGTAGCAATAATGATGCCAAGATTTTTTTTTTTGAGTGCTAACAGCTAATTTAAATCCCATTATTTTGTATATATAGTTGGAATTATGTTTTCCAATGTGCATTTGTCAGCAGTGAATTTCATCTGTCATTTTGTTGTCCAGTTATCCAGTTTTGTGAGATCCCTTTGTAAATCTTCGTAATCTGTTTTGGATTTAACTATTTTGAATAATTTTGTATAATCTGTAAATTACGCCACCTCACTGTTTACCCCTTTTTCCAAATCATTTTTGAATATGTTAAACAGCACTGTTCCCAATACAGATCCCTGGGGGACAGTCCTATTTACCACTCTCCGTTCTGAAAAATGATAATTTATTCCTACCCTCTGTTTTTTAACCAGTTACTGATCCTTGAGAGGACCTTCCCTCTTATCCCGTGAATGCTTATTTTGCTCAAGAGCCTTTGGTGAGGGAACCTTGTCAAAGGCTTTCTGAAAGTCCAAGTGCACTATATCCACTGGATCACCCTTGTTCACATGTTTGTTGACACCCTTTAAAAAATTCTAATAGATTGGTGAGACGTGATTTCCCTGTACACAAAGCCGTATTGACTCTTCCCCCAACAAATTGTGTTCATCTATGTGAGAAGGCATGTCGGCTTAGAAAGGGGAAGGGAAGAGAAGTAAATGTGTTAGTGCTTCCTCAGGAGGGTCCAGAGGATCAGAGTGCTGCAGAGGTGTCTGAGTTTTCCTCCCATAGGGGTGGAAAAGGAGATTTGATTGTGAAGGTCCCTTCTGGGCGTGGGTTTTGAGCAGATGGAGATAGGGAAATTACAGAACCTTGTAATGAAATTATTCATTTTTTCTTAAATGTCTCTGTACAGTCTTGGCAGTTTCTTTCGTTGATGTGCAGAAAGAACTTATTAGCATTAAATTATACAATGTACTTACATTTACATAATGAGTAGAGAAAAGAGACCTATTGAAGAACAACAATCTGTTAGATATACATTTATTTTTATGTAACATCTATAAGAGGAGGTTTCTCAGAAGTGATTAGGTACCCCTCTGGGTGTCACAGTAGTGATCCTTTGCTGGTGAATTTTTGCAGTACTAGTTTCAGGCTACCTGTGAGATAGTAAAGTGTTAAAATCATTTTGTTTTGAAGTGTGTGGGCGCAAGCTGCTTGTATTCAAACAGCTTGTATTCAAAAGTGCAAACTTGACACAGAACTAGTCTTCTGTGACCAGAGTTTGAGAAAATTTGAGTTAGAAAGTGAAATATTACTTTCATCTGCATGTGTCATGATGGTAGATGTCATAATGTGTGCTTATGCTCTGAATGTCCTAATCCTCATCATATGTATGCTAGGAGTGGTATCTGATACAATTGATATATGGGAAGGGGGAAGATAGTCAATTTGACTAGGCTGTCTTTCAACTCTATGAAAATATCATACGGGAAGCTTAAATAATATGAAGACTTTGGATCTCCTTTCAAGATTGAGCTCTGTTAAATATAGGATTTAATACTGAGTGTAAATTCATGCTGTCATTTGATAAATTATAGGAGTGAGATATACAACTGAAGGGGCTATATTTGGATTGACAGATACCTTTTGCTAGTCTTCTGTAGGCCCAATCTTGTCATATTTCAAATTAAATGGGCTTGGATTGGTTTTGACCTGAAAATGCTACTACTTGGAGGCTTCTAAATTTTCTTATCATTATGTGATATCTGATGGTAAAAAGGTGAAAAACTTACAAACTAAGCAAGATTTGACCAGATTACTTAAATTAGAGAACTTGAGATAAGGAGTCCATAAACCCATATACCTTTTCAAGTCACACTTTACTCCTTGTGGTGCGTTGGGGTGAGTGCATCTGTGCAGCTACATATTTAGGGTGGGAGGAGTAATTAACTTCACTTTAAAAATTAGCTAAACAAGATTATATGTTGTATACTAAGTTGTTATAGAAAGTGTGTCTTATGTGACTGGGTAAGGCTTAAAAAAACCTGTGCCTGCCAGTAATATTATGTTGTTCTCCACAGACAATATAGTGGCTATGACTACTCTCAGCAAAGTGGATTTGTCCCTCCAGAGATGATTCAGCAACAGCAGCCTTACACAGGGCAGATTTACCAGCCAACACAAACATACACTCCAACTACAGCACAGTCTTTCTATGGAAGCAATTTTGAGGATGAGCCACCCTTACTAGAAGGTATAACTTGTTCTTTACTAGTCCTCTCCAAAACTGCCCCTAACTTTGGAGTAACCTAAGAAGTAAGGAATGTACTCTCTAGTTAACTAAAAAAAAAAAAAAATTAGAAGTAATTGCATCTGTCATGCTTGCCTCTGAGTTCCCCTGCCAATTTCTCACTTTAGTCACATTCTCTTATTTCTCTCCCCTGTTGGTTTCTGAAGGCCACACAAATTAAATGGGAAATTGACTGTACACAACATTATGTCAAATGGGGGAATAAAAGCATAGATTTTTTCCTCAGTCTGTTATAAAAGCTGTTATTTGCAACAACAAAAGGTTAAGTTTTTTTAATTGATAGTGCCTCTTTAATTATAAATAACTGACTTCGGTGTTTAGAACCCAAATTCTAATTTGAGGAAAGGAGTAATAAATGTGTAGGATATGTCCTACATAGAATACAAGGTGCTGGAATTGATACATATTGAGAATACTTGGACTAATGGCAGGATTTTTCACCTTCTCTATGCATTATACTCTCAGTGAGAGCTTAAGACAAATTACCTTTCCTGTTACTAAATGACAAGGGAAGTACTAAGCAAAATTTGTTTACTAATCTACATAGATAGTGTCCCATTCCTTGTGTTGGTAAATCAAATCTGTACCATGCAGAGGGTCAGTCTTAGAATCAATCCTGTCTTAGAAGCAATCCCAAGGAGTTCTGATTGCAGACTCTGGGCCTTAGAGACTAGCAGTCCCTCATTCCTGAGTAGTTGAGAAATGGAGTGCCACGGAGACAGTGCGCTCAACCGCCTAAAGGAGAAATGGAATGTCTTCTATCATTCTTTGGTCATCTAAGGAATAGTACTTGATAACCATCATGTCTTGCCTTCAGTCTGGAGCAGATTTGAAAGTGAAGGGGCAGGAAAATGGGGGCAAAGGAGAAATAAAAAGGGAAACAAATCTTCATAATTTTTTTCATGTAACCTGTAGAATTAGGGATCAATTTCGACCACATCTGGCAGAAGACACTAACAGTTCTACACCCATTAAAAGTAGCAGATGGCAGCATCATGAATGAAACTGATTTGGCAGGACCAATGGTCTTCTGTCTTGCCTTTGGAGCCACGTTATTGCTGGTAAGATACAGATTGCAAAATATTAATGTGTATCGTAGTCCAAAAACATTGAGAGAATCTAAATTATTCTTGGGGGTCTCATAAGAATCTCCATGGCCTGGAAGTCACAAAACAGGTCTTGACCAAGGATTTGTGGCTCATTAGTACATGATTTTGGGCCTGATTCAAAGCCCCTTGATGGAAGTCTTTCCATTGTTCTCACCATGCTTTGGGTCAGGCCCTTCAAGTAATGTGCCATGTTTCTTTATGTAGTGGCTTCTTTGCATATCTTCCTTTTGTGAATATGGCTTCTGTTGTCATGAAGACTGAGGACCATAGTCACAATTTTTGGGGTGGGGAGGATCAGATGACTCATTGTCCGTGGTTTTATAAAGTTAAATCTTCAATTTCTTCAATCTGGTACAAATCAAGATGTGGTGTTTGCTGTCAAACACAGGTTCAATAGAATTTAATTGTTTTATTTGCACAAAATGTTTTAATTTGGTTGCCTTATCCATAGTTTTGGCTCTTGGTACATATTCCATTTATACATTTAGTAGCTGTTTCTATCATGCCAGTTTCTGATGCACTGAAATTTTACTTTGGGATATTCTAGTATTTCTTTGTTCAGTATACTTAGTTTATTGTTGGTAGTTTTCCTTTAGCTGATTGTCTTTAAGAAAAAAATACTAATAAAGGAAATTCACAATTATTCAATTACTTTTTAAAATTATATTGATGTGGTTGACATTAGACAGGTTGACACCACCAACAATGTCAGCATTATTAAACATGATTTACCATTAGTTCAGCAAAACAATGGCCAAAACTGTTAACATTTGCTGATTGACCTATAGGCTTTGATGGGAACAGGCCTGTGGTCTCCAACCTTTTCACATCCAAGATCACTTTTTGATCTTAAGGGCAACTCAGGATCTACCCTGCCCCTTCCCCAAAACCCTGCCAGGCTCACTCCATCTCTCGCTCTCCCCCCACCCTCACTCACTCTCTCTCCGGGCTGGAGTTGGGGTTCAGGACGGAGTGCAGGCTCTGGGCTGGGGCCGAGGGGTTTGCAGTATGGGAGGGGGCTCCGGACTGAGCCTGGGGCAGGGGGTTGGGATGCAAGAGGGGGTGAGGGATGCAGGCTCTGGGAGGGAGTTGGGGTGCAGGAGGGGGCTCTGGTCTGGAGCAGAGTGTTGTGGTGCAGGGTGCTGGCTCTGGGAGGTGGGTCAGAGCTGGGGCAGGGAGTTGGGGTGCAGGAGGGGGGCTGGGGTGCTGGCTCCAGGAGGGGGCTCAGGTTTGGGGTGTGGCCTCCCACGGGGCGGCACTTACCTTGGGCAGCTCCCAGTCGGCAGCGCAGTGAGGCTAGGGCAGGCTCCCTGCCTACCCCAGCCCGATGTGTTTCCGGAAGGGGCCAATGTGCCCCTGCAGCTCCTGGGGCGGGGGGGTTGCCATGTGGCTCCATGTGCTGCCTCTCTCTGCAAGCACCGCCCCCACAGCTCCCATTGGCCACAGCTCGCCGTTCCTGTCCAATGGGAGCTTTGGGGGCGGTGTTTGCAGGCAGGAGCAGCTCACAGAGGAAGACCCTTGCGCCCCCCCGGGGCTGCGCTGCCCGCTTCCAGGAGCGGTGTGGCACTGGGACAGGCAGGGAGCCTGGCCTTAGTGGCAGCCCGCTGTACCACCGGAGATTGTGTTCGACTGGGAGATTTTCTAGAATCGACCAGTCGATCGCAATTGACCAGTTGGTGACCACTGCTACAGGTGTTTTGCCATTAAACTTAATTGGAATAAGATTGACTCCCAGGATCTCTGCCAATCTGACCTAGGGGAAAATTCCTTCCCGACCCCAAATATAGCGATCAGTTAGATCCTGAGCATGTGGGCAAGACCCACCAGGGAAAGAATTTTCGGTAGTAACTCAGAGCCCCCCCCTTTAGAGTGAAGAAAGTAACCACTTGTGTGTGTTACCAGTTTGAGAGTGAATTGAAAACTAATCTGAAAATGGTTAAGACGATAGAAAATACACTGAAATGAAAACAGCTGAGAAATTGGCGTATTGGAGGATATTACAATGGTGGGTAATCACTTAACAAAACTCAAGATTCTGTTTATTGAATGTCTTGAATTTATTGCAGTTTCAGTCACTTGGCTGATCCTGTTTCTGAACAGCACTGCTTTTGGGTCCAGAATTCAGAGTGTCACAGCCTGCTTTTCCCAGATATTTCCCTATATCTGTACAGCATTCAGTCATTTGGTACAGTTTTCTTGGTCTGTCTAAAAATTAAAGAATGACTTCCCTGTGCGTCGAGCACTCTAGTTCAAACATTTTCCTATCTGCCAATCTAATGCAGTCACGCAGCTCTGTCCATATTGGATGCATTCTTAAGCTGGGTCTCCAAGTCGTGCTCTGAGAGGATACATACCTAAATAAAATGGAATCAGATTTTTAAATATTGTATTAACACTATTTTACAAGACCAAAAATAATTCTAGATGGGAAACAAAAAACTTGAAATATTTTATGATGATGAATTTACGGTGTGCCATAACTCTGCGTGGCACTTCACACACAAAATTTACCCCCTTAAGGCAAAAATCAAGCATCTGAATTATTGGTAGAGATGGAAAGAGTTATGTCACATGCAGCATTTTTCAGTGCATCGCTAATTTACATTTTTTATTTAGCCTTTGATCATTGCTGCAGTAAAGGTGCTGATAAAAAACTATTCAGATAATCCTCAGAGTAGGATCAACATGCAAATATAATGGAGTAAATCGAGCGAAGTTGATAAGATTTTTGTAGCTCAGCTAGAATTACATGTTACATAAGCACACTAAGTTTGCAGCTGGTTAGATGCACCACCTTTTGTAATTGAAAACTGATATGGTAAATATGCCTCTTAGACATTTCGGTATACAAGTACTCTGTTTGGATTGTTTGTGGGATACCTTTCTTAATCCTCTTCATCTTTATCCCTAAATCCTATGTCAGATTCATCCCTAGGTCAAAGATTACCACAATTTTATACTCTCCTTATTTGTAAAATGCAGTATTTAGTCAACTTTAAGACAAAACATGTTTAACTTGTATTACTCCTCTCATCTTTAGGTTGGTAAAATTCAGTTTGGGTATGTGTATGGAATTAGTGCAATTGGATGTTTAGGAATGTTTTGCCTGCTGAACTTAATGAGCATGACGGGCGTCTCGTTTGGCTGTGTTGCTAGTGTCCTGGGATACTGTCTTCTTCCTATGATCCTGCTTTCCAGTTTTGCAGTTATATTTTCTTTGCAGTAAGTATCAATACTAACTATTTATAATAAAATCCTGCTTCCATATATTGTGGATTTTTCTCCCATTGGGGGGAAGTTCTCTTAGATGGAATTTATATTATATTAATAATGGATTTGTCAAATGAAGTGAACGCTTATACAGCATGAACACTTATTCACTATCCATTTTCAGTTATTACAAATTACTTTTAGATTCAAATTATAGTATACTTCAAACATGTTTATTTGTCAAACAACTCAAACAAGTTGTATATCAGGATATAGAAAACTGAAATGATTTAAGAAATATAGATTAAATTTTAATTAATGTTGAGTCTGGAAAACTAAGTTAAATGCCCAGCACAAATCACTAACTTCATTACTCATCACAGAAAGCTACTTGTACAGAAGTACAAAAGAACACCTTGTTTTGAGTTTACTCAGTTCTAAACCTTTTTGTACTTTTTTTACTAGTCATTCTAAAATCTTTACTGAATAATAAATACTAATTTTATATTTACTGAAATTCCATGTACATTTTATTTAAAAACCCTCAATGATAAAATTCAGTATAAAGTTTTAAAACAATCAGCCTTTGAAGCATATTTAACTTACTAGAAAATATTCTAATTCCTGCATTCCTCTAAGGATAGAGACACACACACACCTTTTTAAACTGTTCTTTTCTTGTATGTTACAGGGGAATGATGGGAATTATTCTCACTGCTGGAATTATTGGATGGTGCAGTTTTTCTGCTTCCAAAATCTTCATTTCTGCCTTAGCAATGGAAGGACAACAGCTTCTAGTAGCATATCCCTGTGCTTTATTATATGGAGTCTTTGCTCTTATTTCTGTGTTTTGAACTGACTATTCTGATTACTGGACTTCAGTGGGCCAAACTGAAAGGAGAAAGAAGAAAAAAAAAAAGAACCCTTGGAACACTTAATTGGACTAGCAAACAGCTGTGTCGCTGCTATCATGCAAACTTAACTCTTGAATTGTCTGATGGAGCAATGGAAACCTGTCTTGTTCACTTTTATAGGACTCGTGAATACTGTTTGAATTGACCTGCAGTGTCTATAGCTTTAAGTTTTCATGCTTATACAGTTAAATATGTAATGTTTCTTTACCATTTCTACAGCCTTTAGAAAAGTAACTTTGGGGGGTTTTGGGAGGGTTGGGGGTGGGAGGAGAAGTGGGGTTGTAGTTATATTTGGTAGGTTTTCAATCAGCAAAAGTAAATGAAACTACAGTCATTGCAGTCTTTATTTTAAAAAAAAAAAAAAACCCAAACAATCTTTGGCCAACCCAATTCCTGTCACCTCTATTGCAAAGAGTTTCTCAAGCAAGTTGACAATTGCATATTTTCTGTATTTTAACAAATACTCTTTAAGCTGTTATTTATACAATGTGTTGGTATTTCAGAATTCAATATGCAATTTAAATTGTTTAATTTGAAAACAAATCCTTTAGTCAAAAGTATACAAATAAATTTGAGACTTGAAATGTGAATGTGTTTAGATGTTAGCATCAGTTTAAGTGGTTATACCTTCTTGGGTTTACCAAGATTACTTGCAGGAGCTTGTTCTAATAATGCACATATTAATGGCTCCAGGGTAGACTTTTTTCTTTTTTTTTTTCTCTCACCTTTTTTTTTTTTTTTGCGGGGGGGGGGGGAGGAGTATTTACTTCCAGGAAAAAAAACCCACCATTTTGAAAAGCATATTAAAGTGTCATGGTTGTCAGTATTGTAGTTATTGTAAAGGTCATTTGATGCATATTGATTAAATTTTCCCCTAAATAATTTTGAGATGGTGCTGGAATTGACTTTCTAACCCTCTTTCTGCTTTATGGTTTTGAATGACCAGAATTAGAGAATTTCAGCTATTAAAATGAAATTGGAGCTTTCACATTGGAATAAACCACAACACTTAAATAAAACAGCAATACTCTCCCTTCTTCTGGTTACTCTTTTGATACATTTGAATTAGTTTTTTACTGTGCTTAATCTTGCAGTAAAAGCATAAACTTGTTTTTGGTGACAGTCAACTCTCAGACTCAGCATTGTCATAATTTCATGGAAAAAAATAAGTAGGAAAGGGAAGATGGGTAGTGTTAGTTTATACATTTTTTTGTTTTTTAAAACATGCATGAAAGAAACCATTCTAATTTTGTTTTACACACTTGTGGTTATGAAATTCTTCTTGCTAGGGGCAGAGTCTGGTTTAAAGATTCAAATTCTGTCCCTGTTTTGGAAATATTTCTTGGTGAAATGGTGAAAGCTCTTACCAAATACAAGTTCTTGGCTGAGATTTTGCTCTTACGGTGGTGTAAATCTGGAGTAACAGTTGACTGCATTGTAGTTACTCCAGTTTTGTACCAGTGTAACTATCAGATAGTGTAATCTACTTGTACAGTTTGAGTTAAATTGCAAATCAGATACATGTAGTTTTAAACACTTTTTGATAGGACTAAAAGAGGGGAAAAGACTTACCATTCAGCTGGTTTTTAGTATTGTAGAGAGAGGTTATAAAAATAGTATATTTGAAAACTTAAGCTTTGTATGTCTGGAAACTACAGTTCACTGCTTTCAGTAGCTGTTGTAAAAACTTGTGTAACTAAAATATTTTCTGGTATTCTTTCACTAGTCTTGCACAATGAATAGGAAAGGGTCTTCCCAGAAGGACTGCTCTGTGTAAACATCAAGGCCTAGTTACTTATGTATTCCCTGGTGAGAGATATTAATACTACTCCATCTAACAGAAGCAAAGCTGTAATCTATTTTAATTTAAATGATTGTTCCACTTTTCCTTCTCTGCCCTAATAGTGTTTACATTTCAACAGTTTGCTTTCAGTTAATGCTCATGTGCCAAGGTAGTGCAGTCATCTTGGAAATAACTTCTCGAGAAACTGGCTGCACTTTTGAACCTTTTTCTGTTAAATTCAGTTGTTGAATACACAACGGTGGGTAAGTTCTGTGTTTGCAATAGGTCTTATTTTAAAGGGAGATTTAACAAAGCAATCGGGTACTAAAAGCTACTGCCATTTTCAATGCAAGCTCTAATCATAACATTGCAAGTGTCTTCTTAATGTTGCATGGATGGTGAGTTTTAAAGGGACCGTACAAGAGACATTTGTTAACCCTTCTCTCACTGTTGTGGGAAAGTGAGTTAGAGATAACCATCTCACAGTAACATCTATGGAAGCTGGGCCTGCTCTTCAGAGATGCTGAATATCCCATTCATGGCAGCTGCAGATGGGGAACTGTAGATGCTCCCATATTCACAAAAAGTAAGGAGAGAATTTTATCCTTAGCTTATCACATACGATTAATTCAGTGTGGCAGACTTCTCAAAACTGATTTGAAGTGTCATATAATACAGTATAGCTATATACTATGAGCCAGAGTAGATACACA
This sequence comes from Caretta caretta, assembly GCF_965140235.1. Lineage (NCBI taxonomy): Eukaryota > Metazoa > Chordata > Testudines > Cheloniidae > Caretta > Caretta caretta. Next base: position 17,329,462 of record NC_134213.1, on the reverse strand, counting down.
CATATATGCCTTAACTTTGAATTTCTTTTCATGAGAGTAGTTAAGATTGTCAACATAATCTTATCCTTTCAGTGCCTTATTACAAATTATCCAAACCAATATTAGGAAAATCCATTTTCTTGACTTTGCCATAAAGTTAAAAGCATTTTACTCAATATTTTCTAGTTGGTTTTCATCATAGATGGAAAAACCACAGCTGCCCCAGTGCACAAAGTTCTTACTCTGTTTAATGAAGAACATTATCTGCTGATGGAGCACAATGTCCTGTGTTTCTGCAAGTAAATTAAAATGATTACCTTTTTAAATGAGAAGTAATTAATTACAGAACCGTTCCCCTAATAAATTTCAGAGCTCAAATACTTTGAGCACATTAGGTTCTAAAACTTGTATTGCATTTTTGAGAGCTAGAATAATTAGTCCTATCTTGAATATATAAATTGGTTAATGTTTGAAAACTAGCAGTAAATCTGCAGATAGCTGGCATGGTGATTAATTATGCATTAAACTGTTTTTAAATAGCTTTTCTGACACTGGAACAATAAGAAAATGAAGTGTGAAGAAAAACTCATTCTTTTTTTGTTCTAGTCTACCAGTTGTCTTAACTTTTTATAGAAAGGGAAAACTTGAAAGCAACGGGAGAAAATATTTATAATTTCTATACCACATTTTTGTAGATTCATAAAACATAGGTTTTGACGTTTAGAGGGACACTGTCAGAATAAAACTCTCCACAAAAACTGTTTTATCAATAAAACCTAATTCACTTTTTCCATTTTACTATGGTCAGACAGTAAAATTAGACTAGTTAAATTCAATAGGTAGTTCCTGTGAACTAGTACTAACACAATTGTGGTATCAGGGTTCACATTGCTACAGAAGTGAATTTTCAACGTGTGTTAACTGAACCTTTTTCAGTTGTAGAAATTGTAAATTCAGTTTTAAAAGCCAAACTTAACTTTTGGGCCTAAATTCGTTTGACAGGCATTACTTTCAATGTAATGAATTTCCAAAAAAGAATAGGTAATATGACTCCACTGAGTTCATTTATCCAATTCTCCAAAATGAGCTGTTTCCTATAATCAGGTTCTCTGTCACCCCACCCCTGGATTCCTTCATATACCATATTGTAGGGTATCTTTCACAAATATATAGGAATGCGTGTTCTCACACACTAACATTTGAAGCCTAAATGTGGTTTTAGCATATCACTTTAAAAAGAAAAAAAAGTTTAGATCATATGTTCTCCCCATCTTTTCAAACTCAGACATGGTCTACACTACAAGGTTAGGTCAACAAAGTGCCTTTCATCAACCTACCTGTGGAAGTGGCTTCACTTAAATTTGACACCCACTGGCGTAAGTGCCTCTCCATGTTGATTTAGGCCTAGTCTACACTGGGGGGCAAGCTAAGTCTGTCTAAGTTATGCAACTTCAGCTACGAAAATAGCATAACTGAAGTCGACGTACTTAGAGCTACTTACCGCTGTGTTTTCACTGTGGTAGGTCGACTGCTGATGCTCCCCCTTCGACTCTGCCTATGCTTCTTACTCCGGTACTGGAGTCAACGGGAGAGCGCTTGACGGTTGATTTATTGTGTCTTCACTAGACGCGATAAATCAATCCCCACTGGATCAATCGCTCTGGAGTTAAGTGTAGACATGCCCTGAGTAACACCACCTCCCCGAGCAGCATAGAGTCACAGTCAATGTAATTAGGTCAATGCACTGTCAGTATAGACACTGCATTACTTACATCAACTGTTACTGGATTTCAGGAACTGTCCTACAAAGCTCAACGCTGACAATAAAATCAGTACAAGTGCTGCTGGTGGGGACGCACACTGCCAAGACCAGGAGCCAAACGTTCACACATGCAAGATTTAATAAGTGCAGTGGCTGTATGCTGATCAGTGTTCCCTCTCATTTTTTCCACCCATGTGTGGAATTAATTTTGTTATGTGCACCAATAGGGAGGTGATGTGTGCACATAACAAAATTCACATGGGAGGGGGCTGAGGGTTGGGGTGCGAGGGAGTGAGGGCTCCAGCTGGGGGTGTGGGCTCTGGGGTGGGGCTGGGGAGAGAGGACTCCCCTCAGCTCTCTCTCTCCCTGCAGCACCACCTAGGCTGCAGGGGAAGGACAACAAGCCCTCAGTTATGTTACTTTTCTCTGGCTTGTCCATTTAAAAGTGATATTTTGACAGCAACTTTGTTTTCAGGTCACTTACTTTGAGGTACCTACTGCCTGCAATTTGATTTGTTTCTATATGTAACAACTCTGGCAAGGACTGGACTTCAGGTTATGCCTAATATAAAAACTACCTGTTCTGGATTTTGTCTTTGCCTATAATGAACAAACATCTTCAGAACAAATGTTTTCATCTACCACTAATTGATTTGGAACTTTTAAATAAATAGAAGCAGCTGTTATTCAGGAGTCATTGTTAGGACATAATTCAGCTGTCAATAAAGTCCTAGTTACCTAGTAGACGCAACTTAAGTGTCACAGCAGCACTGTGGACTGTGCACTCTGGTCAGTTCAAATTGTTATCCATAAAGACTTTGAATGGTTTGGGAGCCAGCTACTGTAGAGATCACCTCTTTCCCTGGTATATGTTATCATTTTGACCCTTTAGGAAGGTCTTGTGATCATTCTTACTCCCCTCCCACACACACACACACATCCTGTATAACTCCTGGGCACTAACATAAGATATTTTCAGAAGAGGATCTTGCACATGGTTGAACTCATTCCCTCTCACAGGTCACTGCAGACTGAGAAGTTATTTTAACATGTGCAGTAAAATGCATATGGTTTGGTGTTAGAGGAGGAAGTGATCTTGTGGTTGTGGAAAAGATTGTGATTGCAAGTGGCTTCTGGGGTGCAGCTTCTACCAGTCTGAAGGTCTGCAGTGCTGGACTATAGGAAAGGGAGAAAAGGGAAGGTGTGTACAATCTCCTACCCCTCTGTCTCCCAGCTGTCCATCATATCTGAAACTGAAATGTGGCACCTCTGCAAATGTGCTAGGAGAACAGCAAGTATCTGGTCATGACCTTGCTTGTCTTCCATTTCATAACTATCTTACCTGGCCTTGAGCCAGTCCTGTTCTTAAATAACATTTCTTTATGTCATACTGGTCTAGCATCCTTCTCCCAGAGTCTACCAGGTGACCCCATAACACTAACTAGTTATGGGCTTACTGCTGATTAAAATGATCATTTTTATATTAAGTATATGACAAGTAACTAGTAAACAGACTCTATAAAACAATCCAACACACTTCTTCCCATGTACTATAAACTTTGGGATTAGCACAATAGCAGGCACGGGGTGGGCTTGTACAGATACCAAAGATACCAGTCTAACAAAAGACTCAATATTTTAAATCGCTCTCCCAAATTAAACCTCATGGAGAATTTGCTCACAGCACATTAGTTGGCTTCCCCCCCCCCCCCCCCCCCAAGGGTTTGCCAAATGAAAGGTTTAAGAGAGACACCATGCTCTCCCTCTGCTGCATCTGTTTAAACTAACCTTCTTCCCAGAGCTCTTCAGGCATTGATTATGCTAGTATACGAACCAAGATGTTTTTGGCACAAGTGGTGCAGTATAAATTGCTGAAGAAAAGCATTTAGTAAGTCCCTCTGATCAAGACCCAGTGATCATCTCTGCCTATGCCTCCCAAAAGCAACATAAAACCACATTTCTTGTGGTCTGCTCTGTGAACTAGATCAGGCTACGGGAGTGCCTTTGCAGTTCGTGACGACTTCTCTTGGACTCTCCCTTCCTCATTAATCATCTTCAGAACTATGGGCAAGGCCTTGATTTGGATCAATTCACCTCTGAATATTTTCTCTCTCAGTCCAGTTCTTCCTCTGTTTGTTTTCCACCCTTCCCAACTCCCATTTGGTTTGCCCTAACAACCCCAAACTCTGGGGAAGGCGAGAGATCTGGAACCAAATACTGAAGAGGTTTAGAGGCAACCTGTATTTGGGTTAGTGTTTTAAAAGCATTTACAGTATGGCCCTGCTATGGAAAGCTTGATAAAATAGATACATTTCAACTCCATTCAAAATACAGAAGAAAAGTAATGTTTCCTACACCGGCGAGGAGGAAAAGCAGTACTTTCTGGTTTCCAGAAGAAAAGTCCAAAATTTCTTTAAAGCCCTTTTATATTATCTCAAGATTAAATGTTTGGCATAGACTTCCTTGATCTTTTACGGCCCCACTCCGCCACATGAATTTTGGTATGTGCAGCAATATGGAGGTGATGTGTGACATATCACCTCCATATTGGTGCACATAAATTTCATTCTGCAACCTGGGTGGAAAAAATTAGAGGGAACACTGTACAAGAGTCAATAATGGTTAAAAAGGAAAGAAGAAGGAAAAAAACCCTATTCTTGTTAAATAGCATACCACAGCCTCACAAAATTGTCTGGAAGTGTTACCAGCCCAGAAGAGTCAACTCACCTGCACTTATCATGATTATTGATGGTAATGGAAGAGTGATATTTTACCCACCCATCAAAAGACACAGAGTGCTGTTCACAAAGGTACATAGGCACCTAAGTCCCATTTTTATGTACTACTGCGATCTGCAAAACTCCCACTCAGCTACCACCTAATCTTACAGGTGCCTAAACTCACTCAGCGACTAAGATTCTGTTGTAAAAATTCCCTGGACAAAGCCTCTGGGCACATGCTTTGCTGCCTCCCTCTGGCACCTAGGTACCTACCTCCTGCCTACACCCTAGACTGATTCACCACTGGAGAAGATAGGCGTTCATATGCCTGTCATGTGCAGGGGCCCAAACCAGTAGGTTTCCTCGAATTTTGCCTAGTGGATTGAGCCCCGCATGTAAGTATACACAAAACAGCTGAGGGGAAGGCCTTTCCTTAAAACCTGTAGCCTAGTAGACAGGGTACTCACCCAGGCTATGAGATACCCCTGCTTCAAGTCCCTTCCTCCTTGAGGGGGAGAAGATATTTGATCAGGAATCAGCCAGTTCAGGTGAGTGTCCCGACCTCTAGGATATAGAGTCATTCTAATGTTCTCTGGGCCAACTCATATTTCAAGTAGAACAACTTTAACAGGAGAGATTGAGAGAGATCCCTGTCAAAATATTCCATAACCTAGTTGTTAGGGTATTCACTTGAGACAAATATGGCCTTCGCTAACATGTCTATAAGTTAATAACATTTAAATCCCAACTGATTGACTGACGTTCAGTTAGCGGATGGTTCTGATTGCTTATGCCCTTCCCTAAGAGCACAATGTCTGAACAAAGATTGATTAATCTTTGATTAATATCTGTTTTATGAAAAAAGAAAAGGAGTACTTGTGGCACCTTAGAGACTAACCAATTTATTTGAGCATGAGCTTTCCTGAGCTACAGCTCACTTCATCGGATGATGAAATGATTGCATCCGATGAAGTGAGCTGTAGCTCACGAAAGCTCATGCTCAAATAAATTGGTAGTCTCTAAGGTGCCACAAGTACTCCTTTTCTTTTTGCAAATACAGACTAACATGGCTGTTATTCTGAAATCTGTTTTATGAAAGTTATTAAACACAGAATTCACTGCGATAAAACCTGCTTACGTAGACGTAATAGAGGGGAAACAATCCCCTGAAGTCAGTGATTTGGTTTTTTACCATAGGCTTGCTAACGTGACCTACTTATTGTAACTTCCTCCTCTTTGATAGCCACCCCAAATGCCACAGCTAAAATGATCTCCTCGTCTGGGGCCTGATCCGAAGTCTATGAGAGTCTTTCCTTTGTCTGCAACAAGCTTTGAATCAGGCCCTTGATCTGTCCACGCTACTCAATTCTTCAAATTCTCCCATCAGGACATCTTAGCCACCAAAATACTGATTGAAAAATTTAGTTACAAAGAAGCTTTGACAAAAAATTGGCTTTTTAATTAAATGAATATATTGGAGGTGAATTTAATTTTCATTAAAAATAGGTGTTTATAATAACCTGACAATTTCAAAGAACATCTTTGACAAAAGGGTTACTATTTGTCAAAAATGTTGATGGTAAAAGTGTCCAGACCAGTTCAAATAAGTTTGAGGGGGTTTTTCTTAATCTGCGAAGACATGCATAACTAACCGTGTCCTGGCCAAAAAACTTGTGGAGCTGCAAGGGAAAAGTTTGCATAGTTGTTGCCTCTGCTCGTACTTCTTTTGTAGACTTCAGTCTCCAGGACTATAAATCTTAAATCAACATGTACTCACAGTTATGTTACAACCGTGTCTCCCCATAAATTGCTGAGCCAGCATGTGTCTAGAACCATCATGTAGTTTCATACTATGCAACTTTTTATAACAAGAAATTGAAAAGAAAACATAAGCCACTTGATCCTTCACTAAGGGCTACATTGAACAAAAGCTCAGGGACACAGCTGTGGAGGTGCCTCAGCTATTTAAGAGCCTAATTCTGATCCAGCAATGAAATTGTCTCCTTTTGTCACCATTTGGTATACCTGCTTTTAGGTAGGCTACTCCTAGCTGAGACTGTGAAGATGCACTTTCACTAGAATACATACGTTAAATTCTCCCATACAGGTGAATTCAGAAGAACATAAGTGTGATTTCCGAATAGTATTGCACAAAAATACAGTGTTTTGCAAAGCACTTTGAGAAGGCTCTCAAGGAACAATGGGAATCTCTGAATATTTTTGCTGGATAAACATCTTGGGTCAAAAACAGCTGGGCTGGAAATCTCATGAGAAAGCCCTCATGAGATTTCTAGTACATTACTCTATCCAGAAAGAGAAAGAACAATAGACATGAACTGTTGCCTAAAACTTGAACCAACTCCTTTTGGGGATTGGAAAGTATTAAGTTCAATTTTTCTTTCTCTACTTTTTTGTGCACTTCTACACTTCCTTATTTCTGCTGAAACACTGGAAAAGAGGTTGTTTTTCTGGTATCTCAGGCCCAGAGGAAAGCAAAATTACCCGAATTTCCCAATAATCATGCAGGTTTACAGCCAAGTTTTGCAGACTCCAGAAGGCTGGAGGGTTAAAGTCAGCCTCAAGTGTCCAATCTTAGAGTAGATTTTCAAAGGAACAAATGGCAGTTAGGCACCTAGGGCTAGATTCACAAAACGACTTAGCTGTTCCACTGTGGATAAATAATTTTTAAAAGGTCACTGGAGCAGGGGTACTGGATTTCCCGCTTCTCAGATGAGTGCTCCAACCACCAGGCTACCAACTCATGCTCAAGTTTGCTTTTCCCCTTGCTTTGGCCCAATCACTCTTTCATTATGAATCCAAACTGGAACAGCTTTCACAGGAGAGACTGAGGGAATCCCACATCAGAATATCTCATAGCCCAATGGTTAGGGCACCTCTCCTGGGAGACAACAAATCCCTTTTCCGCCTCAGGAGGAAGGGGGATTTGAATGCGGGCGGGGGCTCCTATATCTCAGATGAATACCCCAACCACTGGGCTAAAAGTTACAAGGGAGATCCTCCTCCTCCCCAGCTTCTTGCTGCAACAGCGTAGCACCTAACAGCAAGAGAGGGTTTGCCACAGAGAATCCCAAAGATAGGCACTTCGGTGCAGCCCAGAAGCCTACCCCTGAGAAAGGGGTAAGGCTTGGCACACAACTTGGCACCTCCCATTGGCTAGTTTAGGTGAGGTGCCACCCAGCATGCTCACTTTTGTGAATCCTATTCTGAGGCACTTATCCCCGCCCCCCCTATTTATTGTATAGGGAGCCAAGGTGTCTAACCCAGGCTTTGTGAATCCCAGTTATTTTCTAGGTGCCTAAAAGTTAGGTATGGCAATACTCAGCATTGCCACCTCTAAATTCCCTTGTGAATCTAGCCCCTAATTCCCACTGAAGAAAATCACTGGGAGTTAGGCTCCTAATTTCTATTTGTGCCTTTGAAAATCTCCACCACTGGCTTTTTTTCCCTCCATTAGTTCAGAGGGTTGTTGTTTTATTTTTAATTAAAATGGTATCTCTGTGTTTTCTAAGGCTTTTTAAAGCTAACAGCACAGGTGATACACATGTAAATGGTACAGATTAAAAACTAAACCTAAATGGGATGGCTTAAAGTATTTTATACCACACATTTAAAAAAACAAAAAGAAAAGAAAAAGAAGTTACTAGGACTTGTTATGTTTTAGGTCTCCACTAGGTGGGCCTGCAGCATGCCTGATGCAGTATTGCTCATTCTAAAGCTAAACTCTCCTCTACGGCAGTTGAGCACAAGAAAAGCCTTTTGTCCTCCCTCTTCATCTGTACCCAGCTACATCAATAGGAATTCAATTACCAAGCAGTTAACTCACAACTTTACCAATTCAGATTTCTATTTCCTGCAAAGAACAAGGGATTCATTTCAATCGTGGCCTTTCAAATTAGCACAGATGTTGTTGTAAGCCCCAGTGCACTGGGTAACCCTGGTGATGACTGAGAAAGCATTGCCACTTCATGTTGTACATTGAGTGCTCCAATTTTGTAGTCTGAACCAGTTTTTCCTCCCTTTCACGGGGAAGCCTCTTCACCTTCCGCAACCACAACAAAGTCAAGAAAGATTTTGATTGGGCTCAGTGTAATTCCCCTCTCCCAGAGTAACACATCAGATCAGGGCTTCTCCAGCTTTTTCATAGTGTGGATCCCATTATAACAGACAGTCTTGTGGGCACCTCCCTCTCCATTCATAAAGACATATTCTCCTACCACCCTCTATTTGCAATTGCTAACATCCCTATGGCAACTAAAGCAATGGCTTACATGGAGAAGTGACATGAAAGAGTATTTAGTCTTCAGTTTAGCAGCTGTAAATAAGGCAGAGAAGCTATTTGGGTTCTTATCTGTTCCCATTACTATAGTATTTGAGCACCTCACACTTTAAATGTGTTTTTATCCTCACAACACTCCTGTCAAAAAGGGAAGTGCTATTATCCCCATTTTACAGATGGGGAACCTAAAGAAAAGAGGTGGAGTCACACAGGAAGTCTTTCAAGGAGCAGAGACTTGAACTCGGGTCTTCCAAGTCCTTACTAGTCTAACCACTGGACCTCTCTAGCTCTCTGTCACCAGCAGCTCTCCAAGAATGAATTCTCCAGCCTGCTCTCTAGGACCCCCAGTTAGAAAACTTTGCTATAGAATCTATTAACTGTTACCAACTCTTTTTTTGCCCTGTATTCTTTCCTACTTCAAGCTGTCAAACCATTAGCAAGACATCACTTCAGTACTTTTGGAAAAGGCTTAAATACTGTGCTCTTAGGTTTGTTTGTTTTTTACTTCTCTGATTTCTTTGCTTCCAGTGTGGGAAATATTGAAGGAAGAAAGCAAGGATTTCCTGCTGTTCATTAATAAAGAAATTCTGATGAAGTGGAAACCTGTATAACGTGAGGCATTAGTGTCCTTGAATTGGCCTCCCAATGCAATTTCTCCTCTTTATTAAGAGATGCTTCATTCCATCTCTTCACACACCCCAACTCCACCACACCATTAACAGTAATAGCGCTGCTTTGCCGGGTAACGCTCTACATCACTACTACTGATATTTGAATGTTGATTTCCCTAATTCCTCCCCCTTTGTAGCAACTTAGGGAAATCTAGTTTTCTTCTTGGCGACCGGCCTTATTTTCTCATCTACCAGATCCACTTGTTTTCCCAGCCATGTATAAAAGCAGATGCACATTTCAAGAGCTGATGCCAGAAAATAAGTAGCATTGTGTGGTTCTATTGGAAAGACCATACCATTACCCATGTTCCCACTTCACTTCTACTACACACAATCCTTGTTTTGACATGAAGTTACCATCATGCTCTGGACCAGATCAAGCTAAATAGTCTTTTAACCTTGCCTGTGTCTTCTCTTGGGAGGAAGTCTATGAAACCCTGATTTACTGTTATGAGAAAGCCAGGAAAATTCCACACCTCTAATCTTTCTGCTCTCTTGCCCAAAGTGTGAAATAGCTCCCCATGCACAAGGTGTACTTTCCCCTCTCATGTGGGTTGCAAACCACAGAAACATTAGTTGCTAAATATATTATAACGTGCTATTACACCTTGGCCAGCACCTCCAAGACCTTCACATAGATCTCCTCTCACCCAGCTTTTCTGCTCTGAGGAATCTCCCAGATAAACCATTGGAGTAAAACATACTCCAGTGAATCAGCTAAACTCTAATCCAGGTCTTTTATTTCACATGCTTTCCAGACCCACTGGCAAAGCAGCATGCATCAGCAAGGATTTTATTTCTGAAGTGCACTTTCAAGTCAGCAGATTTCGATTCATGAGCACATCTTCAAAGCGATTTTTAATCATGGGATCAAATCCTGAGGTTTTATCTTGGGGCCCAATCCAGCTCCTATAGAAATCAAATGAAAGACTCCTATTGACTTCAGTAGGAATTGGATCAATATTCAATTTTCACTCTGACAAAATTCCCTTTGAGATCAATAGGAGATTTACTTGAATCAGAAACCTCAGGATTTGGACCATTACTATAATACAGTCAAATAAGTATGATTATCTCCATTTCACAGAGACAAACCTAGGCAGACAGATTAAGTAACTGGGCCAAAACTACAGTGAGAGTCAGTATCAGGATCAAAAGGCACCTGAGCTCCTGCCTTCTGCTTCTGCAATGTGAACCATGCCTCATCTACAGAGAAAAGGGTTTTATCTGTGATAAAGTAATGCCAGTCCCATACCCAACCTTTGAAGTGTTTCTACTCAATTTGAAAGGTATGTTAACACCAAAAATTCAGTTTAATAAATAAACTATGCCCTGCCTTCAGGAAAAAGAAAGAAAGAATTTTAATAACCTGTTAAATTATCCAAAAGGGTTGGAGGTCAGATTTATTATAATCACACCATAGAGACAAACACTGAAGATTCCTGGCAGGTTATTGGGAACCTTAATGAATTTAGTGCCTTCTGTTTTGTTCAGTTAATATTCACTTTATTAAAACAAGTCAGTCGTCTGATTTTTCAGTAGGTGGTTCAAATGTTAATTGTCAACAAGAGAAGATAATCCAGCATCTTGGCAACACTCTATTGATACTGCGGCTGCTTTATAGAATCACAGATGGAAACGTTCAAATTCAGGATGATTTTCTTGTTCCAGTTATCATGGAATCATGGAATCACAGAATATCAGGGTTGGAAGGGACCTCAGGAGGTCAAAACCTCAGTTCACCTGAGGTTAGGAGATCTGAAAATTGCAGCATCCACGCTTTTTACTAAAGCCATCAACAGACACCACATTTTTTTCCATAGCTCTTTCCTGCTTTCCTACCAGATTCATTTTAACACATTCTGCCAAGCACCCATTTGGTTCCTATTCACAAAAGGCCCAGGCCTGACCTTGCAAGGTCCTCAATTTTCGTTGATTTAAATGGCAGTAGAGAAAAATTTAGCATTTCTCAGGAGGCACCCAAGAGAGGTTTGTGTATTTTGGAACAGACAGTGCCGAAAAAGTGGAGTGGGGTACTCTGGAGAATAGATATAGGACAAAATCAGAAATGTTTGTCTAATTCTCCTCTACCTCATAACTTCGCCCAGACTCAGCCTGAACAAAGTAGGATCCCAATTATCGAACATTTTGGTTTTGTAAAACCAAAATGTTGACACATTTTGAAAATTCAAGACTCGCCCTCCACCCCCAATTTCATTTCTCTTTTGTAGATATTGTTATTAATTCACAAAGGTGAAATTTATTTCCCTGCATAAAGCATGAGTGATTGGGAGGGTTTAGAGGATGTGAAATCCACCATCCAACCTGGTCTGTAGGGTTAATACTGAAGCCCCATGCAGCCACTGTCAGACTAGGAGTTGGAATAACAACCCAAAGCCCCTCTGCAGAAGAGTACTGTACTGGGATGCCGGTTCAGCATAGATACAGATTATTTAGCTGTCCCCTTGTCTGCTTCACTTGCTTATTTCTGATGCAGCAAGCATCAGGTGTGGAGGCTAATACTCTGCCCTCAGTCCCACCACACAGCCCCAAAGTAGGGCTTAACAATGTAGAGGGGGAGAGGGCTTGCACTGGCTGGCCTTCTGAACTTCCTTGCACTTTAGGGCTTGATCTCTGGGAAATCTAGGTCCAATCTGGTCAAAAGTACCAGGTCGTGGTCTGAAAACAGATGTGACCTGACTAGATTTTTGTTAATGCCTTTGAATCATCCCACAATTCAGTGCGACTGGCAACCTCTGCTCAGAAGAATCCTTTGCTTGGAGCAGCGGGTAGATCCACAAGTCAGACTGAAGTGAATTAGCCAGATTTATTGGAGAAGGTTGCACAAGTCCCTAGATAATTGAGTACTAAAAAATTCCCAAATTCACTAAAAAAAAATTTTAAAAATCAATGCATTTTGTACTAGTTTAATTCTTATTTCCATATGGAAAATGCCCTGGGCAAAGTATTTTTATAGTTTATTTATTGAACAAAAATACTAATAACTTGACCTACAAAATGTAAATGGGACCATAATTATGGACCAAATTGAAAACAAATTTAGGGGAAGACGAGAAAAGGAAGAAAGACAACACATAGAACATCAGTGAGTTCGAAGAGCTTACATTCAAACTACATGAAATAATCATCTGCATAAGAGAACTGTCTCAGAAATGCTAACTGTGAAATAACATTTTAAAGGTTAAAGAATAACTATTAAATTGAGGGCCCACTAATCTACACTTAATATGACAGGCACAAATGAGGAAAAAATAAGAGGCATTTTTATTAACTAAATCTGTAGAAAAAATATCTACAATTTTCACCTATAAATCTGGATTTATTAAGTTAACAGTGAAGTTAGCATCAGGCTCCAGGATCAGGGCTTTTAGCAGACAGTTTCTATTCAGTGCATATTTAACATCGGTCTGTGGAAATACATCTTTCCCACTCAGAAAAATTCAGGGCCAGATCGTTCCCACACCACCCCAACCCAAACTGTATGTAGAGGAGTTCTCCCTTTTCTGAAGCAGGCACAAGCTCCTCCTCTGGCTTCCTCCAGGCCCCAGGGATGCTCAATCCCCACACTCCTGCTCTGCCCCAGGCCCAGACCCAACCCACTCCCTTCCCCCCAAGTCCCCGGCCTGCCCCTTCCTATCCCCGCTCTGCCCCAGGCCCCACCCCACCCCAACCCTTCCCCCAAGCCTCCAACCCTGCCTCTTCCCACACAGTTTCGCCCCTTCCCCCGCCTCCAAGCGCACCATCCCCAGTCCTTTCCCTGGCCCCCTCAGGGGGCAGTGCTTGCGGGCAGCACACAGAGACACGCTGTTCCCCTCCCCACAGGGGCGCGCAGAGATGTGCCAGCAGCTGGCCACTTCCGGGAGCGGCGTGGGGCCACGGCAGGCAGGCAGCCTGCCTGAGTCCTGCTACATTGCCGGTCAGAAGCTGTCTGTGGTAAACACCTCCCGGCCGGAGTCTGCACCTCGCACCCCTTCCTGCACCCCAACCCCTTGCTCCAGGTCAGAATCCCCTCCTGCACCCAAACTCCCTCCCAGACCCCACACCCCCTCCTGTACCCCAACCCCCGACCCCAGGTCAGAATCCCCTCCTGCATCAAACTCCTGCCCAGCGCCCACACCCCTCACTCCCTCCTGCACCCCAACACTCTGCACCAGCCCAGAGCTCCCTCCTGCCCCCAAACTTTCTCCCAGAAAGAAACTAATATAACAGCTGATCTAAGATAAGAAGTAGGCTATTTTGAATTAACTTAACCATATTCTATATGTTTTAAGATTGAAATGTAACCACCTACTGGCTTTATGTTAATTAAAAGGCAAGTTTAGTATAGCGTTAATAGCCTCGATGCCATAATTGTGATCATTTTGTTTTATATTAGGAAAAAGACTTGTACACAGGGGCCCCGCAAAATCTAATAGCCCCAGGCCCACAGGAGAGTTAATCTGGCCCTGCTGAGCACCCACTAATTTTTTTCCATGGGTGCTCCAGCCTGGAAACAGCCACGGAGTCGGTGCCTATGACATCATCCCCACCAGTTAGATCCAGTGAAGGAAGAATGAAAGAGTATGGACAGGGGGCTAACACGTTGTTTCCCCATAAGTTAACACCAAGTTTACCCTTGTATGTAGCTTCCTGCTTCCTCGATGTCCTGATAGCACAGCTCCATTGGAGCCATATTGCCAGAGAGCTGGAGGCCAGGTTCCAGGTATCCGGCCTCTACTCACATTGTTCTGACCTCCCATGGATCATAGAGTTTAAGGTCAAAAGGACTACCCGATCATCTAGTCTGATCTCTACTATATCACAGGCCACTGAACACCACCAAGCCCAACAACTACAGTCAGACCAAAGTATTACAGTCCTTAGGAGACTAAACTATTGTGTGCCACAGGCAGAGACAGAAAGGATAAAGGTGCACCAATGCCCAAGGCCCCTACCAGTGCGGGGAACTGTTTAAGTGAGATATACCCAGATGGCCCTAGCATGTAACCTGCACCCCATGCTGCAGAGAAAGGCAATCTTACCTCCCACACAAGAGGACAATGCAGGAAAATCTCTGTAAGAGACTCCTCCCACAAAGCCTCTTTCCATGGGTTTTAACACAGGAGTGGACTGTCTGGTCTATATATGTTAGTAGGGAAAAATGCAGCAACATTTGCATCACTCTGTGAGAATTTCTTTTTTTTTTTTAAATAAAGTTGCTTCCATCTTTGGTCTGTCACCTGGAACAGATCCAGAAACGTAGCATTTTTCCTGGATGAAATAATGTTTTGTTCCATTTCTCTCTTGATTTGAAACATGTTTAAACATCACCATACAAACGTTTGATTGTTTTTCTTCCCGCTTTGGGAGACACAGTAATAGATTTTTACATGTCTAAGGGTTGCATACATTTTCACATCTCTATTCTTCCCTAAATAAAGATTATTTAAGGGAAAATCCAATATTCTACTATGGCCCGCAGGCTGGATCCAGCCTTCAGGGCTTTAAATGTGGCCCGCGGAATTGCCAGCCCTGTGGCACAGTGAGGCTAAGGCAGGCTCCCTGCCTCCCCTGGCCTCGTGCTGCTCCCAGAAGTGGCCAGCACCATGTCCCTGCGGCCCCTTGGGGGTGGGGTCAGAGGGCTCCGTGCGCTGCCCTCTCCTGCAGGCACCGCCCCCCCCCGCCCCCCACAGCTCCCATTGGCCGGGAACGGGGAATTGCAGCCAATGGGAGCTTTGGGAGTGGTACCAACAGGTGAGGGCAGCGCGCGGCAAAGTCGCCTATCCCACCCCACCCCCAGGAGCCACTGCCGGACATATTGGCCACTTCCAGGAGCAGCGTGGGGCCAGGCCAGGCAGGGAGTCTGCCTTAGCCCCGCTGCACGCCACTGCCACCCCAGAGCTGCTCGAGGTAAGCAGCGCCAGGCTGGAGCCCACACCCCAAACTCCTCCTGCACCCCAACACCCTGCCCTGAGCCCCCTAATGCCCTGCCAGGAGCCCCCTGACACACCCTTCCTGCACCCCAACCCCTTGCCCTGAGCCCCCTCCTGCACTTCATACCCTCTCCTGCACCCCAATCCCCTGTCCTGATCCCCCTCCTGCATGCCGTACCCCCTCCTGCACCCCAATCCCCTGTCCTGATCCCCCTCCTGCATGCCGTACCCCCTCCTGCACCCCAACCCCCTGCCCTGAGCCTCCTGCCACACCCTGCACCCCTCCTGCACCCCAACCCCCGCCCCAGCCCTACATTCAATTTTCCCACACAGATGTGGGCCTCGGGCCAAAAAGTTTTCCTACCCCTGTTCTACAGGTTTTTCCTTATACTTATGGTAACGTGATGTCTGATTCTTCTTTCTGGAAAGATATGCTGCAATGGTTTGAGGAATCTATATACAATTTACAGACAGTTCATTCAAACTGGAATTCATATTTTTATGTCTTAAGTTATGACTGTCTTTTCTAGTAGTGGGCTGGGGTTGGTTTCTTTCAAGGAAGTTTCAGACAAACTGATAGAAGCAAAGCAAAGCAATTTCATTTTTGACTATATGAGGCAAAAGCCAATACTGTGATACAAATGGAACCAATTTCAGTGATTTGTCTCTTCAGTACATTTTTACTAAATTTGTGCACTTTCGTGAAATTATGAATAGAGCACACTTAGTGTTTGATTTCTATAACTGTGAATACATATAATAAATTCACAGCAGTTGGCCCCTTTCATAACTATACTTGCCCTTTGCTTATGGTTAAGAAATACATAGGGACCTTTGAACATATTGCCGAGTGGAAACAAGAGAGCCTAAATATGATTTTCAATAGGAATGGTCCATATCACTTGATTAGCTACGCTTGGTTTTAAAAATCAGCCTCTTTCTATTTTATAATTTCCAGGAATTCTGCTTATGTAACTATGTTACCTGAACTAAATATATTTATCTACCATCTTGCATTAGATTTTCTATGGTGGTCAAGAAATAAAGAAATCCAGTATAGCATTACCAACCCCTTTAGCCATCCAAAAGCTGTTTCTTGTTAACTTGTTCCCAGTATCTCTCAATGGTTTCATTATATTGCATCCATTTGCAATTTATTCAAATGTATACACAATCTGGATCCCAATTTTGAAGCCCTGGTCCTTCAACAGAGAAGAACAAACAAACAAAAAACCCAGACAAGTTAAAATAGCATAATCTTACCATTGAAGGCCAATTATTTTAAAGAGGAATCTCTTTTCTCATTCCACTCCTGCCTACTAGTCTGACATGCTGTTGGGGTAGGATCCACAAAGGGACTTGGGTGTTGCAATATCAAGTGTCACAATGCCTACATTTAGGTGCCTAGAAAAAAAAAAATCACAGGAAGAATCACTGCCTATACAATGAATGGGGAGAGATAAGCACCTTAGAATGTGATCCATAAAAAACAGCGTGCCCAATGATTATTTTAAGTATTTATCCACTCTGTACCAGAAAGCAAAAATGCCTCTGTAGTTCAGTGGTTAGGGCACTCACCCACTCGGGAGGTGGGAGACCCCAGGTCCAGTCCCTCTTTCATTACTTATCCACATCAGAATATCCCATAGCTCAGTGGTTAGAGCACTCTCCCGAAGGTGGGAGACCCTCTTTAAATCCTTAGTCCGCCTCTGGCAGGCACGTGTTCTCATCACCATCTCCTCCTCCTCAGTTCTGAATGGGACCCAATCCAGTAGGTGTGCTCCGAGGCTGCCTACCAGATTGGGCCCACGTATGACTTAGGCGGCTGAAAGCCTATCTTCCCCCAGTTCATGAATCTCTCTGGGAGGCAGCAGTGCACATGCCCCAGGTGCTAAAACTTAGGTGCTTAGGGAACTTTTACAATGGAGAGTTAGGCACCAAGTGAGCTTAGGCACCTTCAGAGTTGGGGCACACAAGCAGGAGTTTTGAGGATTGCAGTAGTGCTGCGTATGGGGATGTAGGCTCCTAACTCTGGAGGTTACATGCCTTAGGCTATGTCTACACAGGGATAAAAAACCCACGACTGGCCCCGGTCAGCTGATTCAGGCTTGTGGGGCTGAAAAATTGCGGTGTAGATGTTCGGGCTTGGGCTGGAGCCTGAGCCCTGGGACCCTTCAAGGGTGGAGGGTCCCAGAGTCTGGGCTTCAGCCTGAGCCCAAATATCTGCACAGCAATTTTTCAGCCTCACAAGCCCGACTCAGTTGACCTGAATCAGCCATGACCGTGCCACAGGTCTTTTATCCTTGTGTTGAGATAGCCTAAGTGGCTTTGTGAATTGCACCCTTGGTAACTTCATTATCATGTCAGACTAGAGCAATAGAATGATACTTGAAGTTTACATTTTGAGAAAAAATTAGAGTCTCACAATAATGACAGATTGGTCGATGCACAAATTATGTGTCTGATTCTCTCTCTCTCTCAGTTACATCAGTGTAATTTACCAGGAGTAAATCCACTGAATTCAGCTGCATTTCAGCAGCATGGGTAGAGTAACTGGCGCTTAATATTCTGCATTGTGAAGCTGACTAAAGTTAACTAAATGTAAAAGCCACATTCTGGTCTCAGTTATACCACCATAAATCTTAGGCTATGTCTGCACTTACAGTGGTTTGCAGAGTACCTACATTGCATGCCCAGCTAGCATAGGTATAAACATCAGTGTAGACAGTGAGGCACTGCTTAGGCAAGTAGAGAACAGACACATCAGTACCTTAGTGTGCACCCTACATAGCTCACAACATGCCCAAGCAGTGCCCCTCATGTCTACACTGCTGATTTTACCAGCGTAGCCTCCCCCCAGCCAGAGCCTTTCACTGCTGGTGTGTAGCCACATGCTGCAGTGTGGATGCAGCCTGTTTTTCACTGTGGCATGTAGCCGCACGTACCCGACATGCCGCCACAAGCATAGACAAGATCTTAGACTAACTTTGTTATCCTGGATTTGTTATTTGAATTACTGTAGGAGCCCCAATCCTGAACAAAGACCCCATTGTGCTAGGTGCTGTATAAACTCAGAACAAAAAAGACTGTCTCTACCTCAGAGAGCTTACAATTTAAGTACTGACAGAACAGAAATAGTCTAAAGCAGGGATTGGCAACCTTTGGCATGCGGCCCACCAGGGTAAGCCCCCTGGCGGGCTGGGCCGGTTTTTTTTTCTTGCTGCGTCCCCAGGTTCGGCCGACTGCAGCTCCCACTGGCTGCGGTTCGCCGCTCCAGGCCAATGGGGGCTGCGGGAAACGGCGGTCAGCACATCCAAACCTGCAGACGCAGCAAGTAAACAAACTGGCCCACCAAAGGTTGCCAATCCCTGGTCTAAAGCCTCTGAATTCAACTCCTCTGAAATGATCTGCACACACATCCACGAGAATGATGATAATAAAGCTAGTTTTACTTCATTCTTACATCACCATCATTTTTAGATCACAGTTTAACTCTCACCAAGCTTCTTTGCTATGGCAGTTACCTTAGGATTTAAACACACCAAGGATGTCCATACATTAAATAACTGATCGTTTTCCTGCTCTAACTTTTTCCATTAGTAGACACAGATTTTAATGCATTTAAGATATAGAATAGGTCATTTTTTCCCCCATTTAACTGCTACTGTACTTCACGGCAGATCATTTAAATAGATGCCTATATGGAAAACTATTACATTTTGCATGTGTTAGCCCTTTTCTTCATAAGATTTATTGCAAATATATAATGACTTATTTGAGGAATTCCAGACGTGTATAAGCTACAAAAGGTCTCAAAGATTCAGAGTGAGGTAAATAGTAAGTCATAATATGTTTAGCAAATGACAATATAAAACACAGGAAAACAGAGAAAGGAAAAATGTTCCCTGGCTACAAAGTTATTAATATTGAAAGTCAGGGAACAGTTCTGAAAGTATACTTTTTTAGCTTTCCCAGTTACAAATAAATCAGAACTACACATATATAGTATATGACACTCCTGGGGGAATTCTGCACCAAAAGAATCCAAAATTCTGCAATTTTTTTTCTCTTTTTTTGTCCAGTAATGCAATACAATCGCACCGGTTTCATTTATTTTGATAATTTATTTAAACTACCATATGGTGGACAGGGGGGGAATCACAATAACTTTCATACGTTTAGGAAATGGTGAAGTTAAATTACAAATCCTTGGTAATCAATAACTCTGCGTTCCAGTTGTAATCCTGGATTTTCGTTTAAATTACATTACTTTTATTTTGGTGTTTGGTGTTCTGTAAAGTAGAATGTCGCTTTAAATTGCTCAGAGTTTCACACATGAAAGTCAGACAGTTTTGCTAATCATTGTCCTGCATTTTTTTTTTAAATGGATAAGTAAAATAGATCCTGGGCTGTAATCTTACCCCATTCATTGTGCCTCTCTGGCACAAGAAAAAAAGCGAGAAAAGCCGATATAGACCTTCCTAGCTGAGGAGTCTGTTACTGTCATTTACAATAAGGCTCCTTTACGCCACTCTGGCAAAGTAAAGGATCCATAATTGACTAAGAATGGGAACAATTAACTAACAATGGGAACATTAGCCGCCTGCCTGCTTAGTTGTTACATTTCTGCCCTGCCTCAGGACAGAGCCTGCTTCACAGGCCCTACAACACCAAGCCCTGGACACAGCAACAAGGTGAGTCTCTCTCACTTGGTTTTGGGTTTTTTTTCCGGAACACTTCAGGAATTTGCGAGTCATCCTTGCGCAGGGGCCATGCTAATCTTCTCTGTATCGATCCAATTTTAGTATATTGTGAGCAGGCAGGCACCCAACCCCACCCCCTTAACATCTTTCCATGGACACACCTTCTCATGCCCCCCCAGTGATCTGCTTTCTAAAGCCGGCTGCTAGGGAAGGGGTGTGTGCCCCCAGATATTTCTTGGCTCCCCCATTTTTCTGCAGGGTAGCCAAGAAATCTGTGGAAGATATGAACTGAGGCACATATTCTCCAGTAGTAGGATTCTATCTAGCAAGTTTGTTTCCTAAAGGCATTCCCCTTGGCTTCCATCCCATCCCCTCAGCCTACATCTTAAGACAATTTGTTTATGGACATGCAGACTCCTACATGCCTATTAGGAATTACAGCCTGTTTGGGGGCTCTCAGACTGCAAACAGTTACAACCACAAATATCCTTATTACGCTCAGTCAGACTACTTTGTGCATGAAGTTACTCACACAGAAGAGTGTTTTCAGTATCAGGACCTTAGCAATGAAATGGAACAAAGAAATTCCACACAAGGAAAGAATCCAGTTATTACACTGAGGCCTGAGAAAACCTACCCTTGTTTTTGGGGTAGAACCAGGGACTTGCATAGCCTTATCCTTAAAAATAGCTGTTCCTTCCCTTCCCATTTATATATAGGAATGAGAGGTAGATTCAGAGAGGCACTTTGCCCAGAACACACCTGAGCCTGCTTATGCTTGCAGAGTTGTTATAAAAGATCAGTTAGCAAAAAAACATTATTGTTCTTTGTGTGTTATGTTTATTTCAGTGCAGTTGATATAATGGAGTTGAAAATGTTGATTTGCAAAGAAAGATTGGGCTTAATTGAGACCTCCTGAGAAAACAGAATGCGGCAGGATAGGCTGACTGAATAAATACTGAGCACCACATTTTAAAATCTGAGACTCATAAGTATACCTGCAAAAATACATATGTCCCTGTTGCACTCCAGGAGCTCTCATTTGCATGCCCAGGGCCTGATTCTTCTTTCACTCATGTAAATCAGGAATAACTCTCCTGAAGTCAACGTAGTTACATAGGTAGAGAATCACTGCAAGCAAAAGGAGAACAAGTACACTGATGTGAACACAAATAAGGTAACTGCATGCAAAAGGGAGTGTATAAATCCAGTTCTGCAATGGGTTCCATGTGGGCGGAGCACTTTGCAAAATCAGGAGCCAAATACCGGTAGTTGCAGGCACCCACGCTATGCTCACTGTTGACTATGTGAGCCTGTGCTTAGAAAGGTTAACAGGAGTAATGAATGTTGTACATTTTTGCAAGACAAGGAAGGATGTTGTATATGTCTGGGTGTGACAGAAAGCCACTGAGTCAATCATCATCAAAAAATAAAAGCAATAAAAATGTTCATAAACCTAATTTTTGCAACTGTCAGGTCATTAAACCAGATATTCATCTTTTATTCATAATCAAATAGATGTTATTACAACAATTTACTATTCACCATGAATAATACATAAATGAGATACGTAACTATTCAAACTGTATTAAAAATTGCCCAATGTTCATGCTATAATATATTTTGAATGCTGTGTCGTGCTTTTTAAAGGTCATAAGATTGACTAATTTTGTCATTAAAAATAAATCCCATTCATTCTGTACATTATGTGCAATACAATGTCAGAAATATCATTGTCAATATGCAAAATTATTATTTGTTCCACAGTTGCAATCCTGCTCTTACTGTGTGTTCTTCTAATCACAGGCACCCAGTCCTGCACAGACTTATGTACTTGAGTTACTTTACCAACATACAGACGCCCATTGATTTCAGTTGGCCTATGCTAATGAGGGAAACTAAGCATGCATTTGGTGGCTTGGAACCTTGGTTGGTTTTAAAACACTGGCAATTTAAAATAATGCTTTTTTAAAGTCACCTGGTCCATCTCCCTGCTAATGCAGGATTGTTCTTTACTGTGCTTTGTCCAGTTTACTTTTCAATATGCTAAACCATGAATTTCTACCACTTCCTGGGGGGCAGAAAGGAAAGGTAATACATCACTATTGATGCATCTTTTGTAGGTATTCAGAAGTTCCCCATCACCATAGTATCTGAAAGTTTTCTATATATATATAAAAAGAGAGAGATTGTTATTATTTTTCATTCTCTTTTTTCTGTACCCTGTAGGAGAAATAGAGTTATTGATTTATAAGGTTTTGTTTGTTTGGGGGGGGGGGGGAGGTTGTTCATTTGTTTATATGTGTGAGTGTGTGTGTGTGGTGTGTGTGTGTGTGAAGAATTCACTGAGGGAACACTAATTCTTTTGTGCCTTAAATGGCTCTGAAATATTCTTACTTGGTTCTCTCCCCTTTTTATTGTTTTTATTTTTATTTCCAGGAAATATGTTTGAGGGTGGCTTTTTGTTTTGTTTTTTACACTTGGCTCTCTAAGCAGTCCCTGGAATAATCACATTTGGCCATTTCTTGTTCCTTACATTCTTAATTTCAAAGGAATCATTGCAGAATTCCAGAACCTGGGGGGAAAATACGGACTGGATAGAATCTTGAAGTCAGGAGGTTTTGGATAATAACTAGAGCACTGGCATAGAATCTGTATCTTTCCTATCCTCAATACCCCCATGCTAAAGCTCTAAACCCTATCCCCTTTAGTTTTCATAGTAATTCAATAGGAAGTTGGTTTCATGAGGAAACAAGTTTTCCCCCAAAGGAATATAAACAGACTAGGCCTGAACACATGTGCTACTAATTTGGTCACCTCTACAGCTCTGCCAAAGCAATTCTCTGCTCATTTTCAAACCCTGACCCTCCCCACCATTACTCCACTCCTGTCTCCCCACCCACACAACTCAGCCAATATATCTGAAGTTAAATCGGGACCTATAGCACGTCCTGCTACCTCCATTGTCAGCCTCTCTCACACCAGAGATGAACAATTCTGATTAATTGTGAGGTGAGTTATGCAACAAGCAAATGGCCATTGCCGGTGCAAATCCAGGTCATCGGAAGTGGAAAATTCATGTATTTAACCTACCCAGACCCTTTCAGTATTTTCACATTAAACACCAAAGTTCTTATATTTAAAGCTAATAAAGGTATCAAACAGTGTGAGAAATCATGGCAAACATTTTGACTTTCAAGCACTATAATAATCAGAAGCACAGCGAATGGATTTGCAAATTTAGAGAGTCAATGAAAAATCATGAACTTCAGTGACATTACGCTTACATGAGATTTCTCCTAATGTTTAAAAAATAAACATCTTCGCTCTTATCTTTGTTAAGCCATTGGAGAGTCTTCAAAGTGCACATGCATTATCACCCCCATATCATGCATGGGGAAACAGCCACGAGAAGGTGAGATTTGTCCCAAGGACACCAAACAGGTGTGCTAGAATTAGAAGCCAGTTCTCCCGGTCCAAGCTCCTATTCCCTGGTAACACTGCCTCCTCCTCACTTCAGGCTGTGATGTTTCTGCCTTTGGGTAGAAGCACTGAAACAGTTTCAACGGGAGAGACTGAGGGAGGCCCCCACCAGAATATCCCATAGCTCAGTGGTAAGAGCACTCTCTACTAGGCTAAAAGTTATAAGGTGGGCCGAACCGCAACCACCACCTCCTCTGGCAAGATTTAGAACGGGACCTGATCTGGCAGACATGCTCAGAAGCTGCCTACCACATTGAGCCCTACACATATTTTAGGCAGAGGAATGCCTATCTTTTTTTCTCTCCTGCTGATAATAGCTCACCTTACCTGATCACTCTCATTACAGTGTGTATAGTAACACCCATTGTTTCATGTTCTCTGCATATATAAAATCGCCCTACTGTATTTTCCACTGCATGCATCCGATGAAGTGAGCTGTAGCTCACGAAAGCTCATGCTCAAATAAATTTGTTAGTCTCTAAGGTGCCACAAGTCCTCCTTTTCTTTTTATCTTCCCCCAGTTTGTGAATCACTCTGGGGCTTCAATGGGAGATAGGCCTCTGGATGCTTACAGGGAGGCAGCCATGTGCATGCCCAGAGGCAGAAACTTAGGCACTGAAGGAACTTCAGTGCTGATACTTTAGGCATGGAGTGAATGTAAGCACCTACAGGGTTCAGTGGGAGTTTGTGGATGGCAGTGGAGTCTAGACCTGAGACTTGGGTCCGAAGTACCTTTATGGATCCCACTCTATATATTCATTGTTGTTGCAATGGTTTCCCCATTCTTTTCACTCCTCCCAGCCTTTATTTTAACACACCAAGTAACTCTTCCCTGCATATGGACCATCTCTTCAGTGGACCAGACTTGTGTTGTGCACCTGTGTGTATTTCCTGGTAGAAAGGAGCTTCAAAGCAGGCAATGCAGTGAAGAGCCTGACTGACAGACACAGAGGAGAACAGACACTTTCAGAACTCAGGGAGTACGTGCACAGCGAAGGCAAATCCTATAGCCCCACGTAAAACGCTGGCCTAGAGCCATCACTGCATTTAAAATAGCTGAAATAAAGACCACGATTACTTACAGGCTCACTACCATGTGCTTTGGCACCATCCCTGCCCCATTGCCAGTCTCAGGTCTTGTGCTTTCTTCATTCAAATTGGCCTGGGGTGTGAGCATTATCACAGGGAGTCAAAACGAGCTGAAAAAGTATTAGCAGGCAGCATGCACAAATATCTAGGTGAATATGGAGACTTTTTTGTCGTCATTGTTTCCCCCCCTTCTTCTAAATCCTCCTATATCATCACTGCCGAAGACAATACTGTTAAGAGCTAACAAGAAGCTATTTATAGTGCATAATAAACCCTTATTGAACCTACAGACACAGGAACCGTACAACATACATTTTTATATTAGCGAGACAAGGTGGATCTTTCATTGGACCAGCTTCTGAGTGGCACAGAGCTCTTCCTCAGGCCCAGGAAAGCAAAATACAAGGTGGAACAGCTAGTTTAGTATAAGTAGTTAGCTCATATTCTAAAGGACCATTCAAGGTGAAGTGACCCATTAACACCCCTGTAGGGGTAGGTCTACACTAGCAGAGTGAAGGTGCCAGCAGTTACTGCGGCGCTCAGAGAGCGCTGAAGGGGAATCGCTGTTGTGTGTTCACACTGACAGCTGCCTGCACAATAGTGTGTTCACACTTGCGGCACTTGCAGTGGTATTCAGAGCAGTGCACTCTGGACAGCAATCCCACAGAGCATCTCTTCCTCTTCTGCCGCTAAGAGCTGTGGGAAGGCGGGGGGTGTCGCGGGACATCCTGGGTCCTGTCCCAATGCCCCACGATGCATTGCTTCACATCGCAGCAATCCCTGTGCTTCCATCTGCATTTGGCACCATCTTTCAATGGTTTGTGTACTGCGCGCTCTGCCTCTTCGGGCTGCAGGAATGGATCCTGCACAGTTGACCAATGTGCTGCTAGATCTCACTAACACTTCACGAGTGGCAGTGGAGTTATTCCTTAAACTTCAAAGGCAAGAGCAGTTCGACACTGATCTCACCACGCATAGTAGCTACGACACAAGATTGTTTCTGGCATTCCCGGAGGTGCTGACCACAGCAGAACGCCGCTTTTGGGCTCAGGAAAAAAGCACTGAGTGGTGGGATCACATCATCATGCACGTCTGGGATAACAAGCAGTGGCTGCAGAACTTTTGGATGAGGAAAGCCACATACATGGGACTGTGTGATGAGCTCGCCCCAGTCCTGCGGTGCAAGGACACGAGAATGAGAGCTGCCCTATCTTTGGAGAAGTGTGTGGCGATTGCACTGTGGAAGCTGGCTACTCTATACTGCTACCGATTGGTCACTAACCAGTTCAGAGTGGGAAAGTCAACCATTGGACTCATGTTGACAGAAGTTTGCAGGGCCATTAATTGCATCCTGCTCTGAAAGACCATGACTCTGGGCAACGTGCATGACATTGTGGATGACTTTACACAAATGGGCTTCCCTAATGGCGGAGGGGTGATAGATGGCACACATATTCCAATTCTAGCACCAGACCACCTAGCCACCGAGTACATTAATCAGAAGGGGTATTTCTCTGTTTCTCCAGGTGTGACAGATTTTTGTTACCAATCTGCCTGGGGCCACAGTGGATCAGGCTGGGGCCACAGGATCTGTTTGGGGAGGAGATGATGAGGCACACCAACTGTCTAAATTTTAAAGCTTTATTAATAAAATAAAAGGAGTACTTGTGGCACCTTAGAGACTAACCAATTTATCTGAGCATAAGCTTTCGTGAGCTACAGCTCACTTCATCGGATGCATACTGTGGAAAGTACAGAAGACGTTTTTATGCACACAAACCATGAAAATGAAGTGAGCTGTAGCTCACGAAAGTTTATGCTCAAATAAATTGGTTAGTCTCTAAGGTACCACAAGTACTCCTTTTCTTTTTGCAAATACAGACTAACACAACTGTTACTCTGAAACCTGTCATTAATAAAATAACAGCAGAAAGTGTTGGGAACGCTCCCATGTCACTCAGGGAAGAAAGAAAGCATTGCTCCAGCTCTCAGGAGGGCTTTAAGTCCTGGGCTCCTTTGCGGGGGCGGGTATTCCACTCAGGGACCTCTGCTTCTGGTGCTCTTTGTGCCAGTCCAAACCGGCTTGCTGTGGCCTCCTCGGTTTTGGCTCCAGAGACTTTGTTTTCTCTTCTATTCATCTATTCCCCCGACCTCTTGTATTCTGAAAAGGAAACTTCCACTCTCCACTCACACATCTTTGACCCTCCCCAAAATTGCCTGTTGCTTTGCAGGGCTCTGTTTGCTTTCAACTAATGGAATAAAGATTGCTTTCAAACCAAAACAATTATTTTATTAAATCGCTGTCGCCATCTCATTTGCTCTCTCTGTTTTCGCTGCTATCTCTGCAGCTCTACTCAACTTAGTTCTCCTCTTCTCACGGCTGGGCAGCTGCTGATTTCTCGTCGAGCCCATGACCTTGGGCCAGGGCCAGCGTCTTATCTTCACATGGAGCTAACTGAAGTGTTGAGTTAACCCGTTCTCTGCTCTTCTTCTTTACCCCCCTTCCCCCGACCTCTTGTATTCTGAAAAGGAAACTTCCACTCTCCACTCACACATCTTTGACCCTCCCCAAAATGCTTTGCGATGCTTGCAACTGTGTTAGCCGCATACAATGCTGATCTGCCTTCCCTGGAGACTCCCTGGGCATTAGGGTGCGACACAGGTGCTTGTGGATCACCATGGGCATTTCACAGACATTAACGCAGGCTGGTTCAGAAAGGTGCATGACGCACGCATCTTTTGAAACACTGGCCTATTCAGGAAGCTGCAAGTGGGAACTTTCTTCCTGGACCAGAAGATCACCATAAGGGAATTCGAAATGCCCATTGTGATCCTGGGAGACCCTGCCTACCCCTTAATGCCGTGGCTTATGAAGTTATACATGGGGCACCTTGACTGTAGTAAGGAGTGGTTCAGCAACAGGCTGAGCAAGTGCAAAATGACTGTTGAGTGTGCTTTTGGCCATTTAAAGGCCTCCTGGCGCTGCCTATAGGGGAGGCTGGACCTAACCGATGACAATATTCCTGTGCTTATAGCCGTATTCTGTACGCTCCATGATATTTGTGAAGGGAAGGGTGAAAGCTTCACCCAGGGCTGGACCGCTGAAACTCAGCACCTGGAGGCTGAATTTGAACAACCAGAGACCAGGGCTATTAGAGGGGTGCAGCGCAGGGCCATAAGGATCAGGGATGCCTTGAGGCAGCAAAATGAAGCTGAAAGCCAGTAATATTGGTCACTATGCTCGGAGTGCAGTGCTTGTAATGCAAGGAGGTGATTGTAATTGGTGCAGACGATGCAATATGAAGGTGTAAGAAAATTGCCTGTTGCTTTGCAGGGCTCTGTTTGCTTTCAACTAATGGAATAAAGATTGCTTTCAAACCAAAACAATTATTTTATTAAAAACCAACAACCAGAGGAGTGAGACAAAAAAAGAAACACATCAGCACTGAGGCGGATGGGGGAAGGGAGGGTCCCAGGAGGAGGTGGGGTCCCGGGACAGTTAAAGATTTGTGTATGTCCAGGTATCATATCCAACCTTCTCCTTTGGAGTACAGTGCAGCGCACAAAGTTACAACGCAGAAAGCTGCTTTACTGCGCATAAACTGTCCAGTGTAGACAAGGCCTAGGTGATCTCATATGGGATAATAATTCCTACATTCTCCTACCATTCCTAAAAAGGATTCTGGTTTTAAGTCTGCTTCAATATGAAAATATTTTTCTCCTGAAATGTTCAACATGATGTATTTTAAAGCTGGTTGAGGACATTGTCTGATTTATAGAGTGCAGTCAGGTCACTTAAGCCTGAAGCATACAATTCTCCCCTCATGAGGAGCTGCTCCTTTTTTGCTTAATGAATTAAACATTTACATGTATGCTATTGTCATTCAAAGCCTCATCATGAACATTTTTAACAACATAACTCCAAATGAAGCAAGGAAATAGGTTTGGCCCTGCACTCTGCATTCCAGAAGCCTTTGCTAATACTTTTTAATATATATCTGGCAGTATGTCAGTTCTTGGCATGACACCTAAACATAAGGAGTTGAAAGAAAAAATAATTCCCAGATATTGGAAAGTTAGTAGATTATGAAATCTCCATCTGATGTATCTGAATGACTAGGAGATGTACCACTACCCCATCAGATGGATGACCTTAATAATAAATGGTTAATGATAGGCTTTTGGGTAACAAAGTCTGTATGCACAAAACGCAGCATTCATGCTTTAAAGGCTCTGTCAGTCTCTAGTAGAAGAAAAAAAGACATGTCACAGACGCGCACACACACACGCACAAAAGTGGAGGGGGATAATGATATCTGTCAAACATTCCCCCTCCCTCCATGTAAGAAATGTTGGACTGATTTTACTAGCTGCTACATCTGTCTACACAATAACTGCACTCATTTAACTACTACTGTCATAAATATAAAGGGAAGGGTAAACCCCTTTGAAATCCCCCCTGGCCAGGGGAAAGCTCCTCTCACCTGTAAAGGGTTAAGAAGCTAAAGGTAACCTCGCTGGCACCTGACCAAAATGACCAATGAGGAGACAAGATACTTTCAAAAGCTGGGAGGAGGGAGACAAACAAAGGTTTTGTGTCTGTCTGTGTGCTGCTCTTGCCAGAGACAGAACAGGAATGGAGTCTTAGAACTTTTAGTAAGTAATCTAGCTAGGTATGTGTTAGATTATGATTTCTTTAAATGGCTGAGAAAAGAATTGTGCTGAATAGAATAACTATTTCTGTCTGTGTATCTTTTTTGTAACTTAAGGTTTTGCCTAGAGGGGTTCTCTATGTTTTTGAATCTAATTACCCTGTAAGATATCTACCATCCTGATTTTACAGGGGGGATTTCTTTATTTCTATTTACTGCTATTTTTATTAAAAGTCTTCTTGTAAAACACTGAATGCTTTTTCATTGTTCTCAGATCCAAGGGTTTGGGTCTGTGGTCACCTATGCAAATTGGTGAGGCTTTTTATCCAACATTTCCCAGGAAAGGGGGGGTGCAAGTGTTGGGAGGATTGTTCATTGTTCTTCAGATCCAAGGGTCTGGGTCTGTAGTCACCTAGGCAAATTGGTGAGGCTTTTTACCAAACCTTGTCCAGGAAGTGGGGTGCAAGGTTTTGGGGAAGTATTTTGGGGGGAAAGACGCGTCCAAACAGCTCTTCCCCAGTAACCAGTATTAGTTTGGTGGTGGTAGCGGCCATTCCAAGGATAACGGGTGTAATATTTTGTACCTTGGGGAAGTTTTGACCTAAGCTGGTAAAGATAAGCTTAGGGGGTTTTTTCATGCAGGTCCCCACATCTGTACCCTAGAGTTCAGAGTGGGGGAGGAACCTTGACATGGTGGCACAGTGGTGGGATTAACCTGAAATCATTTGAGATCCAGTTGAGATTTTTTGAACTAGAAATACAGATTTTAAAAAGGAAAATTTTTTTTTCTTTGGAAAGAAAGTCCAGAAAGCAGCTTTGAAACTGAAAGCAGCTTGGTTTCTCTCTGCTTTGTGGCCAAGCAGAGACAAAAGGGGATTATCTTGTGAATTGCAGGTTTTTTTTTTGCCTGGAGGCAGGGTACTTAACTCCTGCAGGGAAATCTTCCAATCCAGAGGTTTTTTTTTCTTTTCTTCCTAAAAGTAAATAGGGGGTGTGTGTTCTACCCATTTGCTTTTTCTTTGGGCTGGGTAAGCAGGTTTCCAAGTAGTTGGAGGTTTTTTGCTTTAATTTGGGCCCAGAGCAGAGACAAGGGAATTGTCTTTTTCTGTAGGCTGACAATCACTATCAGAGAATAGGTATTCTATTGCAGCACAGCAAAATTTTACAGCCAAGTTTTGTTTGTTTATTTCTAAACCTCAGGTGTAAAGTTAGTTAAAAACAGAGAGGTTAGAATGACCAAATCCTCAGCTCAACTACAGCTGGAATTAGCCAAATTTCAGGCTGAGGAAAGACAAAGGGAACATGAAAGACAGATAGAACTCATGCGGCTGGAGAAGGAGGTACAGGAGGCTGCCCACAAGAGGGAAATGGAGGCAAGGAAGCATGTGGAGGAGGAGAAGGAAAAAGAGAGGAAGCATGTGGAGGAGGAGAAGGAAAAAGAGAGGAAGCATGTGGAGGAGGAGAAGGAAAAAGAGAGGAAGCATGTGGAGGAGGTGGAGAGGATAAAGGCCCAGCAGAATATACCAACAAACCCTAGCAATCCTTCTCCAGGTACCACTTCCCATCCCAGAAAGTTCCCCACCTACAAGGCAGGTGATGATACTGAGGCCTTCTTAGAAAACTTTGAAAGGGCCTGCCTTGGGTACAACATCTCTACTGACCAATACATGGTAGAGCTGAGGCCGCAGCTCAGTGGACCCTTAGCTGAGGTGGCAGCTGAAATGCCTAAAGAACACATGAACAAGTATGAACTGTTTAAATCCAAGGCGAGAGTCAGAATGGGGATAACACCCGAGCAGTCTCGTCGGAGGTTCAGAGCCCTAAGGTGGAAACCAGACATGTCATTTACCCGACATGCCTACCACATTGTGAAACATTGGGATGCCTGGATATCAGGAGCAAGTGTTGAATCTCCAGTAAATTTGCCCTTCCTAATGCAAATGGAACAATTCTTAGAGGGTGTTCCTGAGGAAATAGAAAGATACATCCTAGACGGGAAGCCCAAAACTGTAATCGAGGCAGGAGAGATTGGAGCCAGATGGGTGGAGGTGGCAGAGGAGAAGAAAACTGGTCGCAGTTGGAGCGGAGACCAGAAGGGACCACCCCAGACCACACCCTATTACCGGGGGCCGCCCAAAGCCCCACCTACCTCCCAAAGAGCCCTCCAGACCCCTTATCGTCCCACCACCCCGTTCTCCAGCAGCCCTCCTCGCCCCAGTGACCCATCAGCTGGACGATGTTTTAAATGTAACGAGCTGGGGCATGTAAAGGCCAACTGCCCCAAGAACCCCAACAGATTACAGTTCATTGCACCGGAATCACACCAGAGGTCCACAGGCCCAGATACCTCCCAGATACCCTTGGAGCGGAGGGAAACTGTGAGTGTGGGCGGGAAGAAGGTCACCGCGTGGAGGGACACCGGAGCACAAGTGTCAGCTATCCATGCTTCCTTAGTGGACCCCAATTTAATCAACCCAGAGATCCAAGTGACGATTCAACCCTTCAAGTCCAACTCTTTCAATTTGCCTACAGCCAAGTTGCCTGTCCAGTACAAGGGCTGGTCAGGAATGTGGACTTTTGCAGTCTATGATGATTATCCCATCCCCATGCTGTTGGGGGAAGACTTGGCCAATCATGTGAAGCAGGCCAAGAGGGTGGGAATGGTCACCCGCAGCCAGGCTAAACAAGCCGTGAGGCCTAGCTCTGTTCCGGAAACTTCTATCAGGACCCAGTCAGAGGTGATGGACCTGGACCCCACGCCAATGTCTACAACAGCAGTAGTGGATCCAGTCCCAGAGACCCAGACGGAACCAGTCCCAGAACCGGAACCAGCCGAACAACCAACACCAGACCCCGTGTCAGCACTGAATCCAGTACTTGCAACCTCAACAACAGAGGGCCCCACCGAACCTGAACTGGCAGCAGCCGATAACCCGACCCAAGAGGCTCAGCCGGAGCCTGAATCCCAACATAGTGCACCAGCGGAGAGCGGTTCACAGTCAACAGAAACAGCTCCATCCCCTATATCGCTTCCAGAGGGACCAAGCCTAGGTCCACAATCCCATGAGGAACTGATGTCTCCAGCATCAAGGGAACAGTTCCAGACCGAACAGGAAGCAGATGAAAGCCTCCAGAGAGCTTGGACGGCGGCACGGAGCAACCCACCGCCTCTCAGCTCTTCTAATCGATCCAGGTTTGTTGTAGAAAGAGGACTTTTATACAAGGAAACTCTTTCTGGTGGACACCAGGAAGACTGGCATCCTCAGAGACAGTTGGTAGTTCCAACTAAATACCGGGCCAAGCTCTTGAGCTTAGCCCATGATCACCCTAGTGGCCATGCTGGGGTGAACAGGACCAAAGACCGTTTGGGGGGGTCATTCCACTGGGAGGGAATGGGCAAGGATGTT
The DNA here is from genome assembly GCF_965140235.1 of Caretta caretta. Taxonomy (NCBI): domain Eukaryota; kingdom Metazoa; phylum Chordata; order Testudines; family Cheloniidae; genus Caretta; species Caretta caretta. Next base: position 17,296,766 of record NC_134213.1, on the reverse strand, counting down.
TCTACCTATGTCCAGTCTTGTGAGGTGTGCCAAAGAGTGGGAAAACCCCAAGACCAGGTCAAAGCCCCTCTCCAGCCACTCCCCATCATTGAAGTTCCATTTCAGCGAGTAGCTGTGGATATTCTGGGTCCTTTTCCGAAAAAGACACCCAGAGGAAAGCAGTACATACTGACTTTCATGGATTTTGCCACCCGATGGCCGGAAGCAGTAGCTCTAAGCAACACCAGGGCTAAAAGTGTGTGCCAGGCACTAGCAGACATTTTTGCCAGGGTAGGTTGGCCCTCCGACATCCTCACCGATGCAGGGACTAATTTCCTGGCAGGAACTATGAAAAACCTTTGGGAAGCTCATGGGGTAAATCACTTGGTTGCCACTCCTTACCATCATCAAACAAATGGCATGGTGGAGAAGTTTAATGGAACTTTGGGGGCCATGATACGTAAATTCGTAAATGAGCACTCCAATGATTGGGACCTAGTGTTGCAGCAGTTGCTCTTTGCCTACAGAGCTGTACCACATCCCAGTTTAGGGTTTTCCCCATTTGAACTTGTATATGGCCGTGAGGTTAAGGGGCCATTGCAGTTGGTGAAGCAGCAATGGGAGGGATTTACACCTTCTCCAGGAACTAACATTCTGGACTTTGTAACCAACCTACAAAACACCCTCCGAACCTCTTTAGCCCTTGCTAGAGAAAACTTACAGGATGCTCAAAAAGAACAAAAAGCCTGGTATGATAAACATGCCAGAGAGCGTTCCTTCAAAGTAGGAGACCAGGTCATGGTCTTAAGGGCGCTCCAGGCCCATAAAATGGAAGCATCGTGGGAAGGGCCATTCACGGTCCAGGAGCGCCTGGGAGCTGTTAATTATCTCATAGCATTCCCCACCTCCAACCGAAAGCCTAAGGTGTACCATGTTAATTCTTTAAAGCCCTTTTATTCCAGAGAATTAAAGGTTTGTCAGTTTACAGCCCAGGGAGGAGACGACGCTGAGTGGCCTGAAGGTGTTTACTACGAAGGGAAATGTGCTGGTGGTGTGGAAGAGGTGAAACTCTCCATGACCCTTGGGCGTATGCAGCGACAGCAGATCCAGGAGCTGTGCACTAGCTACGCGCCAACGTTCTCAGCCACCCCAGGACTGACTGAACGGGCATACCACTCCATTGACACAGGTAATGCTCACCCAATTAGGGTCCAACCTTACCGGGTGTCTCCTCAAGCTAAAACTGCTATAGAACGGGAGATCCAGGATATGTTACAGATGGGTGTAATCCGCCCCTCTGAAAGTGCATGGGCATCTCCAGTGGTTCTAGTTCCCAAACCAGATGGGGAAATACGTTTTTGCGTGGACTACCGTAAACTAAATGCTGTAACTCGCCCAGACAACTATCCAATGCCACGCACAGATGAACTATTAGAGAAACTGGGACGGGCCCAGTTCATCTCTACCTTGGACTTAACCAAGGGGTACTGGCAGGTACCGCTAGATGAATCTGCCAAGGAAAGGTCAGCCTTCATCACACATCTCGGGCTGTATGAATTTAATGTACTCCCTTTCGGGCTGCGAAATGCACCCGCCACTTTCCAAAGACTTGTAGATGGTCTCCTAGCGGGATTAGGAGAATATGCAGTCGCCTACCTTGACGATGTGGCCATATTTTCGGATTCCTGGGCAGACCACCTGGAACATCTACAAAAAGTCCTTGAGCGCATAAGGGAGGCAGGACTAACTGTTAAGGCTAAGAAGTGTCAAATAGGCCTAAACAGAGTGACTTACCTTGGACACCAGGTGGGTCAAGGAACTATCAGCCCCCTACAGGCCAAAGTGGATGCTATCCAAAAGTGGCCTGTCCCAAAGTCAAAGAAACAGGTTCAATCCTTCTTAGGCTTGGCTGGTTATTACAGACGATTTGTACCGCACTACAGCCAAATCGCTGCCCCACTGACAGACCTAACCAAAAAGAAACAGCCAAATGCTGTTCAGTGGACCGGAAAGTGTCAGAAGGCCTTTAACAAGCTTAAAGCGACACTCATGTCTGACCCTGTACTAAGGGCCCCAGACTTTGACAAACCGTTCCTTGTAACCACAGATGCGTCCGAGCGTGGTGTGGGAGCAGTTTTAATGCAGAAAGGACCTGATCAAGAATTCCACCCTGTAGTGTTTCTCAGCAAAAAACTGTCTGAGAGGGAAAGCAACTGGTCAGTCACTGAAAAAGAATGTTACGCCATTGTCTACGCTCTGGAAAAGCTACGCCCATATGTTTGGGGACGGCGTTTCCACCTGCAAACCGACCATGTTGCACTGAAGTGGCTTCACACCGTCAAAGAAACTAACAAAAAACTTCTTCGGTGGAGTTTAGCTCTCCAAGATTTTGATTTCGACATCCAACACATCTCAGGAGCTTCTAACAAAGTGGCTGATGCACTCTCCCGTGAAAGTTTCCCAGAATCAACTGGTTAAAATCGTCCTTGAGATGTGGAAAATATTGTTAGTCTTTATGTACTTGGTAGTATATTTAGAGATGCATGTGTCTTCTTAACTCTGTTTTTCCTAGAGCTCCAGGAAGAAATCCCAGCCAGTGTTTCACCCTAGCTGAGATTTGGGGGGCGTGTCATAAATATAAAGGGAAGGGTAAACCCCTTTGAAATCCCTCCTGGCCAGGGGAAAGCTCCTCTCACCTGTAAAGGGTTAAGAAGCTAAAGGTAACCTCGCTGGCACCTGACCAAAATGACCAATGAGGAGACAAGATACTTTCAAAAGCTGGGAGGAGGGAGACAAACAAAGGTTTTGTGTCTGTCTGTGTGCTGCTCTTGCCAGAGACAGAACAGGAATGGAGTCTTAGAACTTTTAGTAAGTAATCTAGCTAGGTATGTGTTAGATTATGATTTCTTTAAATGGCTGAGAAAAGAATTGTGCTGAATAGAATAACTATTTCTGTCTGTGTATCTTTTTTGTAACTTAAGGTTTTGCCTAGAGGGGTTCTCTATGTTTTTGAATCTAATTACCCTGTAAGATATCTACCATCCTGATTTTACAGGGGGGATTTCTTTATTTCTATTTACTGCTATTTTTATTAAAAGTCTTCTTGTAAAACACTGAATGCTTTTTCATTGTTCTCAGATCCAAGGGTTTGGGTCTGTGGTCACCTATGCAAATTGGTGAGGCTTTTTATCCAACATTTCCCAGGAAAGGGGGGGTGCAAGTGTTGGGAGGATTGTTCATTGTTCTTCAGATCCAAGGGTCTGGGTCTGTAGTCACCTAGGCAAATTGGTGAGGCTTTTTACCAAACCTTGTCCAGGAAGTGGGGTGCAAGGTTTTGGGAAGTATTTTGGGGGGAAAGACGCGTCCAAACAGCTCTTCCCCAGTAACCAGTATTAGTTTGGTGGTGGTAGCGGCCATTCCAAGGATAACGGGTGTAATATTTTGTACCTTGGGGAAGTTTTGACCTAAGCTGGTAAAGATAAGCTTAGGGGGTTTTTTCATGCAGGTCCCCACATCTGTACCCTAGAGTTCAGAGTGGGGGAGGAACCTTGACAACTACACTTTGTTATCCTGAGCATGATAAAGGTTCAATATGCTCTCAAACCAAAATCTTTTCTGCTCTATAAAAAGGAGGAATTCAGTGAGGGCACTGCCTGTATATGATAGCTCTATTTTCAACTGAGTTCCCACACCTTCTTCCTTGAGGAATAACATTTCTGTGCTACTTCTGGACGTAATTAATATGCCATACAAGAACTGACTTGAAGGTAGCAGCTTTAAAAAAAAATGCAGTGGATCCTTAAAGTTAGGTTTCAAAGAAAACCATCAAGATGCTTTCCATAATTTTAAATATTTATTTTCACTCTTAATGATAGCTCTTCAGTTGCTTGAAACCAAAATCTATTTAAATTCAGTTGAATACTGGTTTGTTAGGAGTACTCAGGAGTCTTAAGCTGTGTATGCTGTTTGTTTTTATTATGAAGTGGTTTTGCGTGCTGATTTGCAATTGCAGGGTTGCCCAGGAGAACTGGGCTACTGCCACTGACTATTAGTTATTATTATTTTTTAGAATAAAACATTAGAACTTCAGGAGATAGAAAAATATACAGAAGAGATCAAATAGGCCAGAAATAAACGGGCAGCACATTGGTTTTGAATGTCTGTCTGCAAACCCTACCACCTACAGTTGGTGAGTTTCATTTTAACCCATGCACTCTTTCTGAGCCAAATCCTGCCAGATGCTGAGCACCTTCAACTTCCACTAAATTCAATAAGATGTGAGGGTTTAACATCTTACGAAAAGCAGATAGCACTTTGCATCATCAGGCACTTACTTTTACATACAGCATTTCAAGGACTCTGAATTGAGACCCTACTGATTACTAAGGATGCCAATTTTACTTGGATGTATTCCTAGAGGTTTCATCACATGACATAATCTTCAAATTAAATATTAATCTTTAATTCCTGGAGACCCCAGGACAATCCTGGAGGGTTGGCAACCCTACTGATTACATGGCCTCTTTTGGCTTGCAGCTTCTCTAATCTATTCATTCTCAGCATATCCAGCATTCCGTCGGGCTCTGTTACCCCTGCAATGTTGCTAGTTAGGAGACTGTGTGCTTAACCGTGACTTCTGTTTCTTGCATTTCTTTCCATCCCTGACCTCACATTACACTTCCCCTTTGATTCTGGTACCAGGTACACCTAAAGATAAATCAGAATATGCAACACACATCTCCTTCAATGGCTCCATGTCTAATTGGCAACCGGTATCAAGCGGAGTGCCCCAAGGGTCAGTCCTGGGGCCAGGTTTGTTCAATATCGTCATTAATGATCTGGAGGATGGTGTGGACTGCACCCTTAGCAAGTTTGCAGATGACACTAAACTGGGAGGAGTGGTACATATGCTGGAGGGTAGGGATAGGATACAGAGGGCCCTAGACAAATTAGAGGATTGGCCCAAAAGAAATCTGATGAGGTTCAACAAGGACAAATGCAGAGTCCTGCACTTAGGACAGAAGAATCCCATGCAGTGCTACTGACGAGGGATCGAATGGCTAGGCAGCAGTTCTGCAGAAAAGGACCTAGGGGTTACAGTGGACGAGAAGCTGGCTATGAGTCAACAGTGTGCCCTTGTTGCCAAGAAGGCCAATGGCATTTTGGGCTGTATAAGTAGGGGCATTGCCAGCAGATCGAGGGACGTGATCAGTGGTTTGAGCATTGGCCTGCTAAACCCAGGGTTGTGAGTTCAATCCTTGAGGGGGCCATTTAGGGATCTGGGGCAAAAATTGGGGATTGGTCCTGCTTTGAGCAGGGGGTTGGACTAGATGACCTCCTGAGGTCCCTTCCAACCCTGATATTCTATGATTCTATGATTCCCCTCTATTCGACATTGGTGAGGCCTCATCTGGAGTACTGTGTCCAGTTTTGGGCCCCAAACTACAAGAAGGATGTGGAAAAATTGGAAAGCGTCCAGCAGAGGGCAACAAAAATAATTAGGGGACTGGAACACATGATTTATGAGGTGAGGCTGAGGGAACTGGGATTGTTTAGTCTGCAGAAGAGAAGAATGAGGGGGGATTTGACAGCTGCTTTCAGATACCTGAAAGGGGGTTCCAAAGAGGATGGATCTAGACTGTTCAGTGGTAGCAGATAACAGAGTAAGGAGTAATGGTCTCAAGTTGCAGTAGGGGGGAGGTTCAGGTTGGATATTAGGAAAAACTTTTTCACTAGGAGGATGGTGAAGCACTAGAATGCGTTACCTAGGGAGGTGGTGGAATCTCCTTCCTTTGAGGTTTTTAAAGTCAGGCTTGACAAAGCCCTGGCTGGGATGATTTAGTTGGGGATTGGTCCTGCTTTGAGCAGGGGGTTGGACTAGATGACCTCCTGAGGTCCCTTCCAACCCTGAGATTCTATGATTCTATGATAGCATTCGGCCTACGATCTCCTACATACTCTAAACACTCAAGAACAAACTCATTAAAATAAGTTTTCTATATGATAAAATGTATTATGTCATTATGGTAACAAGAGTTCTAAATATAGGACAAAGAATAAGAGGCACCACTTAAAGATGTACATCAAATTATGACAACTGAAATTTTAAAAGTAAATCAATTATGGATTGTTTTACCTTTCTTTTGAAGAGCACTTTGTAAAATATTATTTGAAACTCAGTTTTGTAATTTCCCTGTCACCCTCATATATCCACACTCCATAACAAGTCAGACATTTGACGTCCAGTGACTGTCAGAATATCTTCAGGCATATCTTCAGAATTTTAATCTCCTAACCAGTTTGAACTGGTACCCAGATACCATGGTGATGGTTGTCATATGAGAGAACCTAGATAAATAGAGAAACTACAACAACACAAATGCTTGATTAGGATTTTCATCTTTTGGATGCACTGTGCACCTCTAAATAAAATCAATTAAAGAAAATTATAAATGAAGATCAATGGTCATCAGGAGGAGAGAATTTGCCAGGAGAAGCAGCTGGAGCTCCACAATGGGGATCATTTAAAATCTGGCTGGACAAAGAACTAAAATTATACTGTAGGGTACTGTCAGAGCATGGACTGTTAGTAGTAGTTGTGGTATTATGGTAGTAGTTAGTAAACCCAGTCAAGGATCAGGACTCCATTATACTAGCTCCTGTACAGACAAATAGTAAACCCCCTTCCCCTCAAAACTCCCCCTCCCCCCATTTTATAATCTAGGATTTGAGGCATGAGGACTTAACAGGTCTTTTCCATCAAATTTTTAGAATTCTGTCTGCTGTGGCTGGCCAGAAATGACTGCCTTACCTATTGTGTGCAGAGAGAGAGAGAGAAACTAGCTATTTTACTTAATTATATTTTTTTCTCTCTCTCTCTTTTGCTAGTTCTCCTCTAGAAAAAGAATGTGCCTGAAATGGTGTTTTTGTTTTAGTTGGGGTTTTTTTGGTATTTTTTTTAAGAAGAAAGTTGTTGGGGAGGTTGAGGACACAGAATTTAGCAACAGTATGCTGCAAATCTTACAGTTGTGCTGAATCACAAATACTGAGTTACAACTAACCAGCCGTACAGCGTAGGTGCTGCTTTTGAACTTAAGTCAGATGCATTAACTACTATCAACTCAAAACATACTTGAAATGACAAAAAAAAAAAAAGTCTTGTCAAAATCCCAGTTGCAGCTGCTGTCCTATTATTCTTCAAAATTAAACTGCCCTGGATGTGAAGTCTTACACATGAATGTGCTAGCGAGGCAAGACAAATCAATTCCCTTCAGCTGTACTGACCTGACCTAGCAGTACCGATCACTGAAGATGATAGGCTGCAGCAAGGATATCATTTAGTGGATTAACAAATTAGCAAAACCTTGAGAAGACTCTTTGTTTCCACCCTTATCTAACCAGATTATGATGTGAAGTGATCCTGCTGGGAAACTGCATAGCTAACACTCTCAGCACTCCAACTGGTGAGAATTATAGCAGTGCTTTAGGGCTTGGTCCTGCAAGGTGCTCATCATTTTGTCCCTGAACCAGCAAAACACTTAAGTATCTGTTTAACTTTGAGCACTTGGTAGTCCCATTGACTTCAATAGGACTACACACATGCATGAAGTTAAGCACATACTTAAGTGCATTGCTGGACACAGCAATCAGCACCTTGCAGAATCAAGCTGCTAATAATCTTGCTAGAGAATGAGGACAAGCAAGTGATGTTCTTGAATGGTCTAATGAGGACTATTTAACAATAACATCCAAGTGGTGACTAACACCATTAATATTTGTAAGAGTATTTGTTTTTGTTAAAAATCAGCTTCCATACAGGAGTCTGTGTCACCAAGGCTGTTGAACAGCAGAATCTTTATATAACCCAGCACAATAGAGTTTGTACAACAACCCCTATGCTTCTCTGCCTCCCCATACTGCATTAGAACTCAAGGTCACAGCCACCCTTGCTCACCTATTGCTTTTCCAAGAAAAGTTCCCTTTTGTGCTACTTCTAAAAATGCCCTTTATTTCAGTGTTCCTAGTAGCTTGAAAAATGTCATTATTAATGGATTAAAGGTGGGAGGAGGAGCAGTATTCATGAGCAGCACACATATGTCTTTATAAATTGGACTCTCTCTCTGTACAGGCAGGTCACAGTAATAAATTGATAGTGAGATTCATTTTTCTATTCATTGCCTGCTTCCACATGAAGTTGTTGTTCTTGCATTTTATTTTCTTCAATGTCAAAGTGACTGAGGAGGAACACTGTTAAGTTTGAGAAGCTCTCCTTCTATCCTACATCTATCAGACTCTCTCACACCTTTCCCCCCACCCCTCCTTTCAGTGCGAATTTACCACTCCCCTCTTTGTCTTGTCACCAATCCTGAGTCACTAAATTGGACTACCTGGTACCACAGGACTGGGAGAAGAGAGCGTACAACAAGGAGTGGGAGGGGAAAACAGACTCATAGCAGTGGTGATATCCAGTACTTTAGTCAAAAGCCGGAAAGTTGTACAGGATAGATATTTAGAATACCCTGACAATTTAGTGCTCCTATTTTTGGTTACCCAGTGAACTTGATTATTATCACTTTAAGAATTTTGTTTCCTCAATTTTGCACATGGTTTTTTGTGTCCAAGGGAGAAAGCTATTAGAAAGTAGTCAGAATTGAAACAGTTTCCAGATTGTGCCCTCAGATACCATAAAGAATCCAAATTCTGTTGTGTTATCCTGCACACAATTTGATGTTGAGATTACAGCTGGGTTGGTTCACAGTCTGTATGAACTCCTCTCCCCCCCCCCATTTTCATCCCATTTAGTTTGGTGTCCCAATGAAACTTCCAACAGACTCCATTATAATCCTTTTGCTGGAGTTTGTTGGTTTCTAGTGGTCTTGACTGGTTTAATGTGAGGAACCCTTAGATACAATTCATTGCTCAGGTCCAAAACCTAGCTGGTCACCTGGAACCAGCAGGAATCAGTTGGAACTTTTCAATTGGAATTTCCACTAAGAACCCTGCTAAGTTTCACTCTGAATTCCTGTCCTGAGTAAAACTTGCATCTCAAAGTAAAACTCACCTAAAACCATTGCATTTTGCCTGGTTTCATACACATGTGAAACAGCATACTTAAGCGTGGTTTCCATTCAAACTGGAAAAACAGATAGTATAATCTCATAATAGGGTGATAACACTCTTTCCATTCCACTAGTATCTCTAGAGGATGTTAAACAGAAGCTACTACAGTTAGACATTTTTAAATCAGCAGGTCCAGATAACTTGCATCCAAGTGTTTTAAAAGAGCTGACTGAGGAGCTTGCTGGACCATTAATGTTGATTTTTAATAACTCATGGAGCACTGGGGAAGTTTCAGAAGACTGGAAGAAAGTGAACTTTGTGCCAGTTTTAAAGGATGACACTGCAGAGGCACTTAATGATCTAAAGGAACAAATTTAGCCGTTGCATTGCGAAGGTTGCATTTTGATTGTGAATCATCATGCTACATCACCATGATACAACCATCAGAATTACATGTTATTCCTCCCACTTTGTTGGTCTTTTCTAGAAAGACTATAAGCTCCTTGGGGCAGGGACTATGTGTTTGGCCAGTCCCTAGCACAAAGGCACCTTGTTCTTGGTTAGGATCTATATGCACTGGTGTAATACAATAATAATGATAACTTTACTTGAAGCAGGGATGCTGGAATGGGGCGGGGGAGGACATGGCCCCCCATTTTTTACCAGGTCTAACGGTGAGTGACGGGGGGGAGAAGGTGGAGAGGAGCAAGCGGGCGATGAAGTCTTGGGGGCAGGGAAGAGGCAGCACGGGAGCAGGGCCTCGGTGGAAGAGGTGACGCAGTGAGCAGGCCACTGTTCGGATACCTGTGGCCCCCACACTTTTAGGGCACTTCCACTGCTCCTGACTTCAGGCCAAATCCTGCATTCTTTACTCTGGCAAAATCAACCTTGAATAAAATGGCCATTTTGTTTCAGTAAAGGCTGTAACTTGTCCTCTGTGACTATTTTGAAAACATGGCAAAGGAACCTTAAACTAAACAAACAAAATCTTATGTGGTTGCAATATGTTTCTGTAAATACCTGGATTGGGATACATACTTTAGTGGGTTCTATAGGGGAAAGATATGCATCTTATTTAAAAATGCAATTTTTTTTCAGTCTAAAAGGTCAACATTCCAGGTGTTTGAGGAAGATACTGTACTTTTACCAGTATTAATCACAATAAGATGAAAATACAACTGGGACTAGAAAAGCATTACACCAGCATTTATAATCAATCATGCCTTATTATCTAGGCTGCCCTAGTATATGTTGCAGCACACTATGCATCTATAAAAAGTGCAGTGTATTCACTGAAATGTATTAAGAACCCTTTGCTAAGTTTTCCTTCATTTCATTTGCATGTCGTCCTCAACTTGAGGTCCATTGCTAGATGCTTTTGCCATGAAATGTTACAACAAATAAAATCATTAGAGCATCCCCAAAGCAAAATGAACAGCGATTCAAAGTTCACTCACAAATCTCTCCAAGGAAATAAGAAAAAAAAAAAAAACTTTGCAATCTATTCTTGGTGCCTAGGAAACTCAGATGTTTCAGAGAAATTGAAGTGTTTAATCTCTCAAGCTTTACCTTCTAGCTAGAGGCCTTCCTAAAAGAGAAAATGATAAATTAAGGCCCTGGACATCCATAACAGGAAGGTACGTGAACATACAATTTGATTCCACAATGGAGAAAAGGACAGGTGAGTCAAATTATGTGAACATGACTACCTGGTCAAATTATGATGACCTACATTATTCAGCATTTTTTATCCCAAAGGACACACACAAGAATCATTTCATCCAGCCCCAAATTGAAGTCATCTCTAGGGAGAGGCACAGAAATTGTTTAACAGTGCACAGCAATATAAAACACAGAACTTAGGATAGAAAGCTAGGACAAATACCATTGACTAAATGAGACAATCAGAGGAACTTCAGATAGGCAAAGGAAAAAAGGTCATGTCATGGTATCCCAGAAGCTCTACAACCCAGACAGAAGAGGCATCTCTAAGGAAAGGAAGTTGGGAAATGTTATGAACCACATCACTCATCTCCTAGACTGCCAGTAAATAAGGCCTTAAGGCCCTATTTGATTGATTTCATGGCTGGGTCATGTCTGATAGAAAAAAGTTTGATATAGATAAGTCTTGGTTGACAGCAGCCATTATCAACTTTTTCAAGGCAAAAGTGAATACAAGCAGAATTAGATAGGACAATAGCAGAGACAAACATCCTGTGAATGTGTTCTCTGACTAAGCAGAATTATCAAGTTACACATTCAGATAGGGAAGAAATTATCATTGCCCAAGTTTTATGGAAAAAAAGTATTTGTGAGCATTAAGATTGACAGTTCCAGCCAAGTAGGCCTCTTATATTGATTTTTTTCTCACCTTGAAGAACCCCAAAGAATTTAAAATAATCTGTATAAAAGAACTGTTTGCCTACCACACAAATAGGGAGGAATATGAGAGTTTTTAAACACTGCATAACAATTTGGGACAGGAAGTGAAGAACCACACTGTATAAAATCTAGGGGGAATTGAAAGAGGCAGAATTCAGTTACCTAACTTTGAATCTGACACAGGAAATAACTTCTCTTATGAAAAGAGACATGGGGATTTCAATTAGCAAATATTTTTTACCATTAATTACCTTTCCAGCCTATCTCTAAGTAAGCAACTTCCACAGCACAGTGCTTAGCAGCATGCTTAAAGGACTGCTTACTGAATCCAACCCATTCCTGGCTTCACCTTCAGTCTGATTTGAAGGACTCCCATGCAAATACTGACTACACTGAGCTTGTGAGAGTTGATAAGAGCTCAAGCCAAGGTGAAGCAGTACAGCATTGCTGTAACAATTGGCAATATTGCAGAAGCCATGTTCTTTTTTGAGTTCTGGCACAGAGAGCTGTGTAACCATCCACTAATCCAGAGGCAGAGAGCCAAATTTACCAAGTCCTCCACTAATATTATACGTCTACAGAATTCATGGACGTGTCCTATCTCAGACCTGATCAAGCTCCCCCCTGCTGGGCACTCACCAGGCTGCTGTGTTTGGACCCAGATGCTGGATCTGTGTGCTTTCTAGCTCCCTGGGGTCTAGGTGCATTCTAGGCACTCTATCTCTGTCCAGGGAGTGAGCCTACAGGCTGAAGAAAGACTCCTGTCTGGTACCCCTTCTCAAAGGTGACCCCAAGACCAGTGCTGAACCCCCTCCCCTCCCCAGACTCCAATAGCTTAAACATACCCATGTAGGTGGCCAGGTGCCCGGTTTTCAACCAGAAAGTCAAGTCAAAACGGGGACCTCACAGTGTCTGGTCAGATCTATTGACTGGACACACAAAGTCCAGTTACTGCAGGTGGGGGAGGTGCCAAGTCATTAACTGCACCAGCCCCTATTTAGCCGTGGCCGCCTCCTACCTGTGTTGGGCAACTGCAGCTCCCAGCCCCGGCTCCACAGGCAAGTCCCCTCTGACACGGGCAGAAGTGGGGAAGAGCAGCCAGTGACAGCAGGAGGGGGAAAGAGGAGCAAATCGGGGTGGGGCCTTGGGGAACAGGCAGGGCAGGAGCGGGGCCTGTGGGGGAAGAGGCGGGGCAGATGAGGTTCCAGCACTCCTGCTGGAGTGTCTGGTTTTTAAATACTACAAAATTGGCAACCCTATGCCCACCCCCTAGGTGGAACACTGGAGAGCTTTGGTTTATTGTTTAACCTTTCAGGGACACATGATAGCTGAGGGCATAAGACAGACTTTGCAGAGGAATTTCTAAAACCAATCACTCTTAACTTTTGGCAGCACAAGATATACAGGTCCTGGCAATATAAGAAACATCTGTAAGCAATACCCCTGCTTCAGTTTCCTCACCAGCCTTGAGCATTCTTTTGGGGTTGGTCAGGATCCTTTCAGAGTTCCAAATTCCCTCTTCTTGAGCTCACACCCCTAGCTCAGGCTTCTCTTCCAGATCATGGAGTCCCCTTTCACTGTAGCTTGGTCTACACTACATACTTACTTTGGTATAACTATGTCCCTCCCTATTTTTTATGAAAAATCCACATCCCTGAGCTCTCCTGCCAACACAGCTACTGCCTCTCGAGGAGGTGGAGTTAAGTCGATGGCGAGCTTTCTCCAGTCAATTTGAAGCGTCTTCACCGGACACACTACAATGGTGCAGCTGCGCACTGTAGACCTGCCCTCAGACTCCTGTGCTTCAAACTCCCTTTATGTTTCTAACCATCCCAGTCTGTGTTTTTAAAAACTAGGACTAACACCAACTGGTTCTCCTGTTCCCCTGCCCTCATTCTCCATTCCTCTGCAGAGAAGCTGGAGAGATTTGGTTTTACCTAAATTGCAGGCACTCCATTGTTCCGCTAGGGCAAGGCTTTCATGTTGTTGATGGTCCTTAATGACTGTCCCATTCAGGGTACAGCTACAGTGTGATAAGAGACCCATGGCACAACCCTGGCTAGCCTGGGTCAGCTGACTTGGACTCATGGGGCTCAAGCTGTGGGGCTACAAAATTGCAATGTACCTTTGGGCTCAGGTTGGAGCCCAGATTCTGGGACCTCCCCGCTCACAGGGCCTCCAGCCCAAACGTGTACACTGCAATTTTATAGCCCCACAGCCTGATTCCCATGAGTCTGAGTCATCGGACCCAAGTCAGCCACAGTCTATTGCTGTGTAGACCTACCCTCAGAGGCAGCCACCCAGGCACGGTTCCCTACTCCTTGCCACGAAAAATATGATGTAAGAATGTCATAGAGACCATTGCAAGGGCACAGGTTGTTCATAATATCAAACAGTCATAAGTTGTACTTAAACAGGTTCCCCAAACTGTCACATTCATTTACATGCATATTCTGCATTTGTGCGCACAAACAGACATGCAACTATAGGGTTTTGTAGGAATACTCACTTTTCTCACAAATTATGTCAGAGGAATAAACGTAACGTCAAAAAAAAAAGGGGGGGGGAGCTGAATAAATTATTCTTTACCTTTGCTATCTTTTCCTCTTGTTAAAACATAAAAACAAAGTAAATTGCAACATTTTATGAAAATCACAATGTACTGTAGTTGAGCTTTGCTTGGCCTGGGGAATGAGTGCACTTTATTTGAACTCTCCAGTCCTTCTACACAAATGTTAATTAATGTTCCTTTCTTGATTTCACTATGGGAAACCCTATATTAGCTGTTTTCCTCAATTTTAAAACAGTCTGTTTCTTGGTGTATGAGGTTCTCTAGATGCAAATTCCATGGGGATTGTCTTTCCATTAAACAAGGTTTCATGAACATCTGCTCCACTGCTTTTGTGACATGGATACATTTTGCTTTCACTGCATATTTTTCCCCCAAAAAACAAAGAAGTGGTATCTGATTGGAAACATTTAATAAATAATAAAAATTAAAGGTCATAGAAAGACTTCTACATAAACAGCCATGACAGAAAAAGCATTAGCCATTCTATTTACCAAGTTAGAGTGAACTTGATTAAGACCAGCCAATATTTATATTATCCACAATTTGAAGCCTGAGGGAAACCATTCCTAATGGTGCCTTGCTTTACTTGCTATTAAAATGACTAAAACTTGACTGACTAATTCCTTATATCAACCGTCCATACCTGAAGTCAATGGAAACTGTAGGCAGTCAGCCCGACTCACAGTCTGTCCCTTCATTTCTTTTGTAGTTTATTAATTAACATTTTCCTGTGGCTGACCTTGACTTTTTCTAAATTGTTATATTTTTGGGCATGTCACGTATTTCTGACCAGCCATTTCTTTGTTCTGGAGAACTGAAATAGCCTGTTTAGCTGGAGATTTGTAAAAAGCTTGTAACTGTGTCATAACAGATCAGAATGATTTTTAAACATTGTGGAAACATTTTTATAAAAATAACTGGACTGTCTCTTGCTCTCTATCACAAAAAACACACTAACGCTATTTAAGTGGTTAAGTATCACTACAATATCTTTAGTGGTGATGTAATTGTTCCCTTTAGAGCTAACGCCAAAGTTTCTCTCTGAACTAGCTATCAGAAATCCTTACTTGTGGGCAGAATGGGACTACAGTTCTGAGTGAAGTATAAGAATCAAGACAGATAAACAGTCTAGAACCTAGATAAACAACAGTGCAGACCAAGCCAGTCCTACCACTTTTACTAGCACAAGTGAGGTGCTATTAAATCTATCTCTTTGTAAAAATCAGTATGAATATTTAATTTCTGCTATAGGATTTCCAGAAATGGAGGCTAGCACAGGCATCAGATGGCCCGATATATGGCATTCTTCACTGTAATGCCAGACTGTCAGCAATTCAAAATCCCTCTTTTGTTAAGGTAATACGCAGATGAACGAGCCAAATAAGGTTTCAAAGAACAACAAAAAAGGCAGGATGGAGAAGTGATTAAACTTGAAACTGGTATCCTGCTAAACTCGATTGACGTCTAGAACTGGCCTTGTAGATATGTTAATGCCAAGGTTGTTCAGAGGCGGACACCTTAAAGGATTAAATAAAGGAAATGGCTTTAGAGTAGTAGTCCAGTTAAACCACACCCAAAAGTAGCACAAGTTTCAGATGGCTAAGCCAATGATATTCAACGTATCATGACAATTCATGTGTTGAATATATTCCAGTACTTTGAGCAACTAGAGGTAGAGGTCAAAAGACAAGCAGACATCACTGTGACCATGAAAAGGTCAGGCAAGCTGGTTAGATTAAAGATAACTTGCAGAGTGGAAAGACCTGGGCTCATTGAAGAAGGGGTAAAATAAATTAGTAACTGACTGATCGTGAGCTACAAGGGTTTGAATTAATATTAGCTAAGCTATACTGATATCAGCAAGAGGTGGTAAAATGGGATGTAGCTTTTAAAGGTCTCATGGGCCACTCATTCCAATGATCTGCTGTGGATTGGACTGATGCTTTTCATCGCTATAATGTACAGTCAGGACTGGGAGCTGGGGATGTGTGGTAGAGGCAGGAACTGAATGCACATTTCCAGCAGTTGAAATCTACCAGTATCTCATTCTCTCCCTTAACACCTTCCAAAATTAGGGGTTGGCCTGAGTAAGGACCTCAGGATTTGGTCCTAAATTTGTTATTAAATTCTGGGAACCTGTGCACCATGCTCATGATTGTACAGGTCAGTATTGTGTGCAAAGACATGTCATCTATATGACAGATGTAACGCTGCTGCTGCTTTTCTTCCCGAGTGCGATGTTGGAGTGGCGCACTGTGCATGACCAGCTCCCGGGTCACGCACAGCCTCGAAAGAGAAGGCAGGGTCAGAGGAAACTAGGGCCCCATGGCATGAACTGAAATGACACCTTGTAATCCCCCTCACCATGAATACTTAGAAATGGCAGGAGAATGTAAATTAAAGCTGACAGAAAAACTTTAAACAGAGCAATAGAAAAATAAGTCCAGCTAAAATTGTAGTTAATAAAGTAATTATCAAGGGCCTGAACTTGTGTTTTTCGAAATGCAGTTCAACTGAATTGTCAAAGGTCAAAGAGCTGACAGTGTTATTAATTAGAAGCATTTATTTCTTTCATTATTCTTCAGCAAAGCAATTTGGAGTGGTTAAAGCTTCTCTTTTAGTAATCACCTTCTTAACCATAGGAATCCACATTTCTGAGTTAACTAACCCCTGACGCCTACTTGATTACTGTGCTACTAAAGACAAAAAGCTAAGGCTGTCTAATAAACACATATACAATTTATTTTTCATTTGGCTGTGCAATGTTTAGCACACCTGGTCTCTGTGTAAAGTTACATCCAGGCTACGTGTTCTTTTTGGTTCAGTGCTTACCCTAGGTAACAGGTGCTTTGCTTTCCAACTACTCTTCCAGTTCCATTATCCAGTCCAGTCAATTCCCCAGAGAGCTGCTCCACATATACTAGTTCTTGACAAAGATTTACTTTTAGTTTTCTTTTTATTGCCAACATTTATTTGTCCTCAGCCACCTGGGTTTTAATGTCAGTCCATCATAGCACCAGCCCACTACAAGCTTTGACATTACTATGCACTGTACCAACCTAAGAAACAAAAATGAAAGCCACATGTTCTAGTTGTTTATGTCCTAGTCCCAAGATGCTACATTCAGTGGGAAATTTCATAGAGTTTAAGGCCACTGGACCCCCCCACTCACCACTGGTGGGCAGGCGGCTGGCAAGCAGGGATCCTGCCAGCAGCAGGACCTGCCAGCATGGGTGGGGATGGGGGGAGGGAGACAGAAAATACAGGACAATTTGCCTGTTTTTAAGAAAAAAAATACAGGACCGTCCCTTTAATAATGGGACATCTGGTCACCCTATGGTTAATGACACAGGTAAGAACACCTGTGACCAACCTATAGTAGTGCTCCAACTGTTGCTAGCACTATAGCAATTTGCCCTAAAATTGCCAGTGCAGATATAGTTATTTTTGCATCATTCTAGTGCAGTTTTTGTATTTCTTGCTTCCCCTTTAATTTTGCTGGCTAGTTGATTACTCTGATGCAGTATTACAATTGAAACATCTCTTCTCATGACTTGAGTACTTTCTTATATGGTGCTATCTCCCAAGTGTTGCTATACACAGTGGTGCCCGAAGACCTGCAGGACATATTCAAATACTAAAACACCAATAAAAAAGCTGCGTAGGTCTCAGTCCTGCAAGGTGCTGAGTCCTTTCATTGGCTTCCATGGGATTTAAGCACCCTGGGTAAAATTTTCAAAAGTGACCTGGGCACTAGACTAGGTGCCAGATTTTTAAGAGTATTTCGGTGTCGAGTGGGATTTTCAAAAGCATTTGTGTTTAGTCACATTGATTTCAATGTGACAAGTGAGACTTAGGCACCCAGGCACTTTTGAAAAATACCACTAGCTGCTTATCTGCATCTTTAGGCACCTAAATACGTTTTAAAAATCTGGCCTTGTGTATTAAGTCTCATTAGAAGTTGATGGGACTTAGCACTTTTGAAAAACTCACCCCTTAAGCAGGAGCTTAAGTACTCTGCTGTAATCAGCCCACTTGATTCAGGATTCAGAGATATCACTGCTAGAGAAACCATGCTGATGTAACATTACAGGCTATGGTTTGTTACAGCCCTGTCAGAGTCCTGGTAGCGGACAGTTATCAGTCTGCCATATTGGACCCTGTCTTTGGATTCCACGTGCTATTAAGCTCCCTGGGTCTGCGTAGTGACTAATCACTATTCCTAGCTCAGGGAGGAGTCAGAAGGATGGGAGAGTGGCAGGCGTTCTAGCCCTTCCCCCTCTATTCACCTGCCAAAGTAGCTGGCCAGTCATATGGTGGGAAATAGGCTGCTTCATGAAATAACTTACTTACTCCTTCCACAAGTGTTTTGAGACAATTTCACTTCCTTGTTTGCTTCTGGGGTGGTGAGATGAGCGCTGGGCATTATTCAGGGCAGACTTAAAATTACAATGCACTCTACAATTAGTGCTAAATTTTAGGACAGTGACCAGAGTTTACACTTAAATAGTGGTTTGTAATAAAATGGCTGACAATTATTCACATCTCTGAACATACAACAGGGTAAATATTTGGCTCGTCACATGTGAAGCAAACTATTTTCAAAAGCTGGTAAAGTGTTTACAGGGGATCTTTGTATTGATGTGGTTTATTATACTAATAAAGAGTAAGTCACTGGCCAAAGCAGAGCCTCCGATTTGAGTGCAAAGCAACTGATTAATTAGATAGAAAAAATGATGGGTCCAGTGGAACAAACATACATAATTGATATGCAAATACTTTCTCAAGTATTGTATCTATTGGATTGATATGGCCATATACAGACTGAGGAAATCATTGGCATCTGTGGTACATGAAAGTTTGCACGTGTAAAACTGCAATGCTGTGCATGTTCATGAAACAAGCTTCGTATACTCACATGATTATTCAAAACTCCCCAGCATGTTCATTTTTCTATTTCTGCCTCTTAAGCTAAAATCCTAAAAACATTTGAGTACAGCAGTCCCAAAAGAGGATACCTGCATGCTAAAATTATTTATGTACACAAATATTTGCAAGGTCAGGGCCTTAAGACCCAATCTTGAAAACACGCTTAACTTTATGCATGTGCATAAGTCCATTCAGTGTCTCTACAATCATGTGTAAAGTTATTCAGATGTAAGTATCTGCAGGATCCAGGGTTTAGACTGTAAGCTTTGGGGCACTGAATGCCTTTTACTTTGTGTTTTGTAGAACACCGAGCACATTCTGGGTGCCTGAATAATAATCCATATGAAGTTTTCTTGAAGAGTCTTATTAAACCAAGGGTTTGTAGATACAAAGATTTCTAAACTCGCTCTAGTTAAAAATAAAAAAAATCCATTTCCAGTGAGGCTTTAGATTCACCATTGACTGTTGAAGCTTTAAGATCAAAGCCCATTAAAAAGACAATTAAATATTTCCATTACTGAAGGGAAATGATTAATTTGTGATATGGGAAAAATAGTTATTTCAAAGCCCTTGGAACAGTAATAGGTTTGCAGCCTTTCTGCTGCACTGTAATGGGACTCTACTTAATTTTCTCTTTTGCTGCTAGGAAACTAGCAATAACCAAAAGCTCTAGAATATGAAGGCTTTTTTCCTGTTTTCTCCACTAACCTCACGCAATGAGCAGAGTTAATCAGTCCTATTATCTTATACCTTTTGGGGTGTGTGATCAGGGATCTCCCACCTAGTGGCTACAGTCTGCAGGGCAGCAATCCTAACTAGTGGTTAGTGTGCAGTGGTAGAAGAACCCAGGGCCTCCCACTCCATTGGGTTCTAACCCAGGACTCTGGAGGCTGATTTGGCAGCTCACCCATGTCCATCTGGTGTCAGCCTCAAGCCAGCTTCCCTGGGTCACTTCCTAGCTCTGTCTGCACCCCGAGCCAGCCACTGTCCATCCCTGGGGAATATCACCTTCTGGGCTTCCAACCCTAGTCTCAGTTGCTGGCTGCTGTGGCTCCTTTGATCAGTGTGGGCTCTGCTCCACTCCTCTTCCCTGGCTTGCCAGTTTATGACGAAATTGCCTGGCAGCTGACAGGCTTTTAAACCCCGCCTCCAACCCAAGCGTGCTCTGTAAGGGTAGAAGGGCGGATCCTCCTTAGCCTAGAGCTGCTCCTCAACCCCCTTCTGTCCAGCAAGGGGTTTATACACGTTGTCACAGGGTGAAATGCTGGTCATCTGGAGTTAAGGGGCATGACATGTTAATGTATGTTTTTAGCATAATTCAATTCTCTCAACCTCTCTAACCATTAATTATGTAAGTCCTAAGCATTGCAGGTTGCTAGTGTTGTGCAGCGGTGAACATTTTAGGAGAAGGTCATGCTTTTATTGTCTGCCTGGTACATATTGGTAGTTGGATTTATAGGTGTATGTTAAGATCTAGCATAAGCAGTTGCAACTAGTTTCCAGATACCACAATGATTACAAAAGACAGATAGAAAAGAGAGCAAGAGTGACTGTTTCTGTAGACCTGCATTTGTTTAAATTAGGCCTGAATTTGGCCCACTCTCTTGAATAATGTTGGACAAGAAGGTTTCATGTTCTCTATAGGATTGGATTTAAAATTGCAACTGAGAATAATTCATACTGGGGGTGGGAAAAGAAATGAGCCTTTTTCTTGGCTTATGATATTCTTGAATGTATTCATTCAAATGTATTCACTGGCTATAGTCTACAGATTCTTGCTCTGTAGGTTCTTCACAATCCAGTCCATTCCATGTATTCTATTAGAAATTTCTGCTGTATTGGTTAGGTTGAACTGAACACATCACATGGTAGTGTTTCTGTTCTATGATTGGATGGGTGGCTTAGACTCAGTATGTAGTATGAATGGTTGTGTTCAACAATCACTTTCACAAACCGTCTCTAATATTAGCTTAATGTGCAGTTTTCTTAGGTGTTTCTGCCAATAAATAGTATTCCTCACAGCACTAATAGAAAATTAATATGAAAGGGACACAAACAGCTGAACTAATCTCTTTTTAAATGCTATTTTTGTCACTGACACATCAACAGAAAATATAATCACTTAAATTATAGATCGTCACAGTTCCTGTGATAACGGCACCTCTAGCAAACTTCAAACCAAAATGTGGTATCGTCCAGTCATCACCTCTCTCAGGGTAGGATCTGGCAATCCACTCCTTACAGAGAAGGCCATAAGCTGCAGACTCTTCCAACTCATTGTAATTATCTTAGCTGGTCTGACTCTAGTTAAGCACCTACTGTCCCGTTCTCTCAGAGGGAACAACAGGGTTAACTCATAATGGGATTGCCAGGTGTCCAGTTTTCAACCAGAACACCCAGTTGAAAAGGAACCCTGGCGACTCTGGCCAGCACCACTGACTGGGCTGCTAAAAGTCCAGTTGGCACGGGGCTGGGAGGCTTCCTATCTGGCTCTGGGTGGCTCCCTGCAAGCAGGTGACATGTCCCTTGGCTCCTAGGCAGAGGGATGGCTACAGGGGCTCCATGCACTGCCCCAGCCCCACGCCGGCTCCACAGCTTCCATTGGCTGGGAACCATGTCCAATGGGGCTGTGGGGGTGGTACCTGCAGGCGGAGGCAGTGCACAGAGCCCCCTGGCCGCACCTCTGCCTAGGAGCTGAGGGCCATGTCACCACTTGCAGGGAGCCACCCAAGGTAAGTGCCACCCAGAGCCTGCAGCTCAAACCCCCTCCCACGCCCCAACCCCCTGCCCCAGCCCTGAGTCCCCTCCTGAACCCAAACTCCCTCCTGGAGCCCGCACCCCAAACCTCCTCCTCCCAAACCCCTCAGTCCCAGCTCAGAGTCCCCTCCTGTACCCCAAAGTCCTCATCCCCAGCCCCACCGCAGACCCCGTACTCCCAGCCAGAGCCCTCACCTCCTGCAACCCAGCCTCTTGCCCCAGCCTAGATCCCCCTCCTGCACCCTGAACCCCTCATTTCTTGCCCCACACTGGAGCCCTCGTCCCAGAGCCCCTTCCCACACTCCAAACAGCTCAGCCCCACCCTACAGCCCTCAGGTCCCACCCTGCACACCAAAGCCCTCATCTGCGGCCCCACCCCCAGCCAAAGCCCTCTCGCTGCCCCAGCAGGTGAAAATGAGTGAGTGTGGATGAGGGAGAGCGAGAGAGTGACAGAGGGAGGGGTTGTGGTGGGGGTGGGCCTCAGAGAAGGGGTGGGGCCAGGACGGGGCAAGGGTGTTTGGTTTCGTGCAATTAGAAAGTTGGCAACCCTAACTAGTAACCAGCCACGTTTCATAAAGCAAAATGCCTCTTATTCAGAACAAAATCATTACAGATGACAACACCATAAAATCAATAAGCAGCTTATTTGCAGGTCTAGATTACCAAGCAGTCATCCATCTTCCACATGGGACCCCTGATAGGATAAAAATGCCTTTAGGTCCTTTCTGCAGGCCCTGCCTCTCATAGTCCTAGTTTCATGTCAGCTCTTGAGTGAGGGCAAGTGACCCTTCACCTAAATCTGGGCTGTAACTTTTACAGTTGGCAATTTTGTTTGCCAGACCTCTTGAAGCCAGGCTAATCATTCTATGCTATTTTCCCCCAACTTGGGGTGAAACGTCCACACGCTTATCTACATTACGGATTTGCATTATTTTTCTCTCTTCTCCTCTTCCCCCCCCCACCCCATCACTCATACAGAGGAAACATCTTTTAGCTTTCCCATTGAGCTGGGAATAGATTCTCTATCCAGCTCATAAAGATACAATTGTTTTTGACTGTTCCATGTGTCCAAAGAATTGCATTTGTCACACACATGTTTATCCTTAACTTGAATTCACTTTTCCACATAAGTATAATAAATCGTATCCATAACTGTAAAACAATTTCCATATGGTGCTTACTAATACTACCTCATTTGACCTGCAATGAACCAAAAGGGTTTCAGGCCTCTTTTTAAAAAATAATAATAATAATAATTAGGAGGTCTAGAATATTAATAGAAAAGCTTAAACTTTGGAAAAGGGGGTAGGGAGGGTCAGCTGAATTTTGAGTAGGTCAATGTCTGTTTCTTTCAAGGGCTTTTCTGACCAAGTTAATAATCTTGACAGTTTACCTATATAAAATTGTGCCAACTTAATTTCCTAAATTAACAGAAGAGGACTGGAGGTGGACATTCCTTGAAGGATCTAATAGATTCCTGCCACTATACTTGAGAACCTGCTTCAGTCTTCAGTTTAGAGGGTGGAATCCATGAAGGGACTTAAGGGGTGCAACACTACCATCACAGCACCTAATTTTACGTGCCCAGAAAATCACAAGAACAACACTACAGTCCACAAAGCTGTGTAAGGCTGCCTATACAGTGAATGGGTACAGACCGGCACCTTAGCATATGATCCACAAAAGCCAGAGTGCTCAGCAGTGCCTTTTACCTAAACTAGCCAATGAGAGATGCTGATGTGCCAAGCCCTGCCCCTTTCTCAGTGATAGGCGCCTAGCTGTGCTATGATCCACCACACAGGAGCCCCTCTTCCAGCTTAAGCGCCTATGTAGTTTCATGCGGGAATGAGTTAGACACCTGCCTCACTCCACACAAGAGGAGGAGGAGTAGGCGCTCACACTCACTCTATGACTTTAAGCCCTGTGGTTAGGGCACTCACCTAGCTGTGAGAGATCCAGGTTCAATTCCTCCCTCCCTGGTAGAGGCAGAGAAAGGATTTGAACTGGGGTCTGCCACCTCTCAGGAAAGAGTGCTCTAACATCTGAACTATGGGGTATTCTTAGGTGGGGAGGGGTACTCCCTCAATCTCTCCTGTTGAAGCTGTGCCATTACTTTGCCTGCCTCTACAACCATGTGCTTCCTCTCTGTGTATTCTTCCTTAAAACATTTCCTCTGGCGAGCCCTACTTTACCATAAGAAGCACTCTCTCTCTCTCTCTCTCTCTCTCTCTCTTTAAACAACACTCTGTACCCCTCTACAATATACCAGCCTGTATCTTTTGTCTGTGTATTAAGCCGCTGAGGGCAAAACCATTGTCTTCTGTGTTCAGTAACATGCCAGACAATGTGCCTGAGAAATGTTAAGGCTATGCCATGGCAAATTGTCAGAATGCTGGCTGATACTATGGTTTAAGTTCATTAGAAATAGACAGGAGTACATTTTGTACATGTGCAGTCTGCTGATTGAGTAATCTTCCAACTAAACACACTTACCTGAATATTCATAGTCACTTAGAAGGCAGTCAAATTTCCTGAGCTCAACTAGTCAACTGAGGCAGTGGCTTGGTATATATTCAAAAGAGAAATGGTCAGACAGGAAGGGATTTTAGAAATTGAGAAGTAGTTGGTTGCAAGAGCTGAGGAAAAGGAATCGGTATACTTTGGAAGGATAGAAGAATGGGGGATGGCTCTGTATGTATAGTAGGCTCCTAGGAAGCTAAGAGAGAATTTAAAAAATCAGTCTATTGCCTCTCAAATGCCCTCTTTGACTGAAACAATGGGCTAAAATCTGCCTCAGTTAGTTTTCTACAACCAGTATTTGTTCCACTTGTCTAAGGTTTATGGATTAGTAAGCGGGAAAACCCACTACCTTATTTTAATTCCTCACATGTCTAAATCACATGTCTAAAAAGCTTGGGAAAAGGCTGCAAATTTTTGGAGCTGACAAACATAGCCACATCAGCAGTTGTCTGAATGGGTGAAATGCTTGCCTAAGAATTAAAGTGATACATCGTGCCTACCATAACTCTACTAAACTCATACTGTGTAACTAAGGGAAATTTGGCCCAAGGTCAATAGCAAGGACAGTTAGAAATGAGGCTCAGTAACCTATGCTGCCTGACAGCTGCTGCAAGTGATAATAAAACATCACGGTTGAGACAAAACTAGTTAATGCGCTCCCTCTCCTCCCTCCCCCTGCCCCAACTCCCCGAGGGTTTATCAGGCAACAGATAGTTCTGGGATGCAACAGAATCCCAATGTCACCCCAGATAATCCTCTTAAAGTTTTCAGGCTTTCTCTGAAAGCTGTCTGCCAATGTTAGCTCTTAAAGCAGAGAGTAAATTCTAATTCAGCAAGAGGTATTTTAAATAAGAAATGCAGGGGTCTCTATGGTGATTTTAAGTTAACAAACGTAAGGCCTAGTCAGGATTAATTTGTTTAAAAAAGAACTAAAAGTACTTTTAAAAGGAATGGGGGGGGGAGGGGAAGGGAATAAAAAAGAGAGAATTCTGATAATTTCTTAGCAGGGATTTATTATCTTTCAGTTATAAAAGAATAAAACAAACCCACCCAGATGGTCACCAGGGGGAAAATGCTGCTGTTTATAAATGGTGAGATGGAATGTCCAAATGAAGTCAACAGCCAGCCTGACTGAAGGCCACCAACTAGCCAAGCACCTGACATGCTGAGCATCTGCCATGCAATCTTTGAGCCAAATCCTGTGCAGTTAACAGCTCCAATGGGTGCTTAGCACCTCTCAGGATCCGAACCATGGTCTTTGAGGGCCCAATCCTGTAAAGTGACAAGCATTCCCCCTTGACTGTCTGCAACGAGAGTGGGATGCAGGATTGGGCTCTGAATGGTGCAGTAACTGAGGGTGAAGTTTAATAGACCAACCTATGTAAAACCTGAAAGATGTCTATTTAAGTCCATATATACCAGCATAGAATCTCAGGGTTGGAAGGGACCTCAGGAAGTCATCTAGACCAACCTCCTGCTCAAAGCAGGACCAATCCCCAAGTTTTGCCCCAGATCCCTAAATGGCCCCCTCAGGGATTGAACTCAGAACCCTGGGTTTAGCAGGCCAATGCTCAAACCATTGAGCTATCCCTCCCCTGCAACCTAAATGACCCCCTCAAGGATTGAACTCACAACCCTGTGTTTAGCAGGCCAATGCTCAAACCACTGAGCTATCCCTCCCCCGATAAAGAGTGAGAACATCCAATCTCCATCTACCTATCAGTTGTAACCATAAGCTGATGACTTCCTCCTTAATACAATATGAGAAACAATTAAATTATCATTTGGTTTTGTTTCTAGATGAGGAATGACTTCAATGATACAAGCATTAGCCTGCCAAGTCTTACATGCACCATAAATATAATCCAGAAAGAGGTGTCATCCTAAAACAGCTGCAGACAGTTGCTTAACCCCCCAAATCTCAGGAACTCAATCAACTCAGCACTAATGTCGGTATAGTATACAAAGATTTGCATAGGTTATGAAGGGTGCAATGTTCACATGGGCACCATATGTACTCTGGCCAACTAGAGAAGGACAAATTCTCAGTATGGCAGCACTGAATAATACCGCACTGTGCTCATTCTCCTGTCCAGGGTAGTCGTATATCTCCCAGGCAGAAGTTATGAAGGCCTAGTATTTCAATCTGTGAGATCTGTGCAGCACATCTGCAACAGCAAATATACTTCAGTTCATACACTCATTATGGGAAGCTAAGCAAGCTTATTGTGTTTTAACAGTTGACCAGTTTTCTCATTAAATCAACTTCAAGAGAAGATATAATTCAAGCACCACAACCTCCTGTTGATTGCACAAGATGTCTATGGAAAGGTTATGACTTGCTGAATATGATTAAGCTATTTGTATGCATGTATCATTTTTGTATTTGCAGTTATGAGTGTTGGCTCTATACCCAGAGGTGAAAGTAAGCCAGTCCGGTCTGGTCCGGCGTACCGGCAAGAGCTGGTACAAAGCTGACTATACCAGCGGGGGCAGCTTCCCCAGCCCAGCAATTTAAAAGGGCCCTGGGCTCCTGACAGCAGCCAGAGGCCCTGGCCCTTTAAATCGCCACCAGAGGCCTGCTGCCAGAGCCCTGGGGCTCTATTGGCAATTTAAAGGGCCCTGGGGATTTAAAGGCCCCGCTCCTTCTGCCTGAGGCCCCACCCCTCTTGCTCAGGACCCCGGCCCTGTGTACCGGTAAGTTACTTTCACCCCTGTCTATACCTGTATTTCAAATGTTTGCTCCTGAGGTAATGCCCACATCTTGAAGGAACTATTCAAGTAGAATGTCCCATTAAAGGACACTTAACTTACAATGGAAGACACCTATCTACTCTCAATGGACTTTCCTGCTGTGACTAGGTGAAACCATGCACGAACATGTGATTTGTCCATGTGACTCCAGACACCATCTTGTTACTGTAATTTTCCATAGTAAGAACAATGGGATTCCCTCCACATGGCAGAAGAGATGATAAAGCCCTGGAAACATCTCCATTTTGCCTCTGTCCTGCTCAAGCCTCTTTCCTGCTCAAACCTTTGGACTATGGACTTATACTAATGGGAGTATTCTAACCAAGGGATTGAGCTCCTTCCAATGATTTGGAAGCAACCAGAGGCTTCTCAAGCCAGCAATTTATTCCATCACTGCTACAAGCCTGAACCAATAACTTGGCAATTGTTGTATGTATTTGATTCCTTTAACCAATTTTAACTCTCACCTTTCTTTCGCTTCACTCTCCGATGAAATCTCAGTGGTTTGATAGCCTTCAGCTAGTGGCACCATGATGGCACTGCTGCTTTTGGGACATTGTGCATCCAACAAAGGATGGAAGAACTGGCCCCTTGTTGATAAAATTCAAGGGCAAAATCTTGGAGAATACATATCACCTTAGTGCTACAGGAAGCCTCTTCTATTTGTTTGTATGAGACAACATGTGCATGTTTATGAGAAATGTCCTATTTCAAGTCAGCTAGTTATCTTATGTGTATTTCCCCTGTCTAATATGTAAGCAAAAATATGGCACAATATGACCCCCAAATTCACATTTTCTACATTTGGTCTCTGCTTCTCATGGAAATGCAAAGAATAAAAGCTGAGGCGGGGCAATGAATAGGCAGACCGGAGGCCAAATCCGGACTACCAGATACTTTTGAATGACTGCAAAATCTTTTCACTATTGTTGGGTTTGTATTTTCTCTGGAGTCTGGACTTTGACCAAGAAATTTGGACCTTGATAAAAAATTGATCCCCTGGCTGAGCATGTGTTTGAAGCCCACATGTTGACCTATTTTCAGCTGCTCTACTGTGCTATATAATACCTACCAAGATGCCTGCATATCCCATATATGCCAAACTCCAGTTTTTGATAGTCTCTGCTCCAACAAGTTTACAATCTCATGTGCTTGGCTAGTGTCTACAGCAATAGGTCCCTGAACTCAGAAATTCTGCTAATAAAAAACATAATCCTTCAACTCATATCTGCTTGAGTAATATTTACTCACATGAATAGACCCTCTGACTTCAACAGGGCTATTCATGTGACTGTGGTTTGCTGGGTCAGTGCTCTTGTCTGGATTCTGGATCTTGGAGCAAACAATGCAGTGTTGATAACTAGATAATTACTCTAATTCCATGTTAAGTGTGATTGCTGGGCTGCTGGAGGAGCAGGAGATTGCTCTTAAAAGTAGGATTAAAGGGATTTTTTTTTAAACAATCCAGTTCTTGCCAAATAATTTAAAGGGGTATTGAAGAATTAACCATTGAAGGCACTCAGCATTGCCCAGATCCTATTAAAAATAAATAAATAAACCGATGAGCTGCATAAACAGTCACTGGGTACATCAGCCCTAAACACAAAATGATGGGCCAGCACATGCCCCAGCACATGCATGGAGCTCTCGCCCTTGCTGCCTGAAAAGATCTTGGATACCCCAGTGATAGCACAGTCTCACCTTTTCTAGTGCCCTGCAGAGATGTCTCTGGTGTTGGGATCTGTAATGCAGGGGTGAGGATTGGATGTCAGCACACTGAGTAGGGATGGAGTATGGGCACATCTGCATCAAGTGGAGGGTTATTTGCAGAGCCAGGCCTTACAGATTTGAAAGATATTTAGGCACCTAAACCCTTATACTGAATAATCAGCTCTAAAAATCACAGTTAAGATACTTTTGAATACATAAATTTATTGGCAGCAATTTGAATTTCTACTCATTAGTAACTGATTACTCTAGTAAATAATAATAAAACTTTGCACTTATCACTTTGCATCCAAGCACCTCAGAGTACTTGAAAAATATTAAGCATCATAACTTCCTCTGAGGAAGGTAAATATTATTACATTGATTTTCTTTTTCTTTACAGCGGGGTAATTTGGAGCATAAGAAAAGGACTGTATTTTCAAACTATATTTACAATGTTCATCCTTTGACAAAATTTAGCTTTTAATGGGAGCCAGGCATGTTCATTTTCAGGACAGATTTTAACCAGAGAGACCTGATTTTCCTGTCTTCACCATGTGTAATCACTTGTACCTGTATAAATGGAATGTAAAATGATACATCATGCCACACCATTGATTTGTACTTTTCACACATTTTGCATAGGAGTAAATGATAGCACAAGGTACAAGGCAAGGAAGAACCATGTCCTAAGTGATTAGAAGAAAAGGCAATTGAGGAGTCACTTAAACCCATCATGAAGGAGTTGACTTGGCCTCACTAGAGGTGTTCAAAAATAAAACTTTAGCAGGATTAGTCTGAAGAAGATGCTACTCAGTGCAGTGAAGAGGCTGGGAAGAATCCAGGAATGTTTTCCAACTACACCCTCTGTGAAAAAGCTAGTATCAAAGGTGCTACCATCATGTTCGTACAGGAAGACCAAAAGGAGTGTAGAAAGGAAAGGAAGGCCCCTTGAATATTTTTTCAGTTTGAAATTCCTGTTTGTTTGGGTGAAGAAAATCTTTGTGTTTGATCACACTTTCTTTGTTTGTTTATTCTCATGGTTTCCTTTATCACTGTGCAGGCATCTATAGCATTTAACAATGTGTGTTTTGTTTAGCTGTGGGAGAAAAAAATATATATTCTCACTTAATGAAAACGAGGCTATTAGCAATAATACTTTGATTCCAGTTGTATACCCAAATGATTACTTAGAGTACATAACACAGATTTTCAAAGGGACAAATGGGAGTTAGGCACCCAACTGCCATTTGTCCCTTTGAAAATCTGTGCTATGTACACCAACTGATTGTTTGGGTGTGCGACTCCCATTTGTTCCCTTGAAAAGCTACCCCCATGTGCCAATAAGCAATATTAAAATTCAGGAAGAATGTGGGCTCCAGGACCCGGACCACCAAAGTTGTTCAGGCACCTAACTGCCATTGACTTCAGGACTTGAATGTGCCTAAAGACCTTTGGTCTGGGAGCTCTTGAGCTACTGAGTGACCAATTCCCATTGAGGTCAGCAGAAACTGAGGGCTCAGCATCTCCACAGGATTGTGACTAATATCCTTAGTCACCAACACAATTAAACTGATACTTAAATCCTTTGAATTGAAGTGACTTAAGTACTTGCTTAACTTTTAACCACATGTTTGGTGTTTTATTGAACTGAGATGACCTAAGGGACATATTTAAGTGCTTTGCTGAATTGCGACTTAAATGATTAGTTTCGTATAATTCGGTACCAAAGTTCTTTTCTGAAATTAAGGGGAAATCCACATTCCAATCCTTAAATTATTTTGACCTAAAGAGATTGTCAAGTCCATATATACTATTATACTTGAGTAAAATTGAATGTATAGGGGGTAATAGAACATGAAAGAATGATGATTTTGACTGAAGATTTAATAGTTACATTAAAATGTGTTTGCTCTACTGCTCCCTCTCCATGGTGATTTTATAATCTAGTAAGGCAATTCCATCCTCCATATGAGCTGGGAAGCCAAGGTCACATCTGACCACCTCTGATGTCATCCACACATCTGTGGAAGTTAGAGATATGGCATTTTTCAACAGACTCTTTTGTCCCAGTTTCCAGGACAAATGCGTAATCAATTATAGGATGACTTTTGTCACAAAACTCAGAAGTTCTAACATAGTGAAACTTCCTTATAGAATTTCTTGTGGTGCCACAGAAGTATTACCTGTCACAATGAGGACAATTCTGAGTCACCTCCATATGATGGTGTTTATTTCAGAGCTATCTCAGCTCTTTAAACAGTTGGAGGGGGAGGACTCACAACTCTAAAATTTGAGTTCACAGGTAGAGAGCAAGCTCATCTCAGCTTTAGGATGGACTTGAGACTGAAAATCCTAGAATTCCATTCCCCCATTCCCCCCACTCCCCCCCCAATTTTGTCACTTGATACTAGATAACCCACACCCTACACCTTCAGTGCATAAGTCACTTTTGAAAATGAGACCTAGTAAACAGCTAGGCTTTGCAAGGCTGAGCAGAGCAATGCCTAAATACCCTAAACTATCTGGGCCTTAGTCTCTGTTACTCAGTTTCCCATCTGTAAAATAGGGATAATACTGCAGTTCTCCCATCCTTCATATCTCTTGCTATTGTAAAGCCTGTGGCCTGAAGCACTGGAGGGTAAGAAGCTATCTGCTTCCATCTGTTGGTGAACAGGGGGGAAATATAGCTTCAGAGCTTCTTTTGCATATGCTTTCTACCCTTCTGTGGAATGTTGGGAGTCACCATAACTGTACACAACTCAGAACTGGCTGGGTAGTGGAAATGACCTGTGAGGAGGGGAGGAAGGCTTCTTTGTAGTAAGGATGAAGACCTCTTAGGGCTAGTCTACACTGGCAATGTTAAAGTGCTGCCGTGGGAGTGCTTTAACGTGGCTTGTGTAGTCGCGGCCGAGCGCTGGGAGACAGCTCTCCCAGCGCTCCAAAAAACCCACCTCCATGAGGGGCGCAGCTCCCAGCGCTGGTGCACTGTCTACACTGGAGCTTTACAGTGTAACTGAAACTTGCTGCGCTCAGGGGGTGTTTTTTCACACCCTTGAGGGAGAAAGCTGCAGCGCTGTACATTGTCAGCGTAGACCAGCCCTTAGTTAGACGACAGCAGCAGAACTGAATGAACTCCAGTGAGGCCTCTTCTACAAGGTTGCTAAACAAAGCTGGAATCACTATCGTTGGATTAGATAGTGAAGACTCAGGACAGGACCAGGCAGCCCTTCTCAAAAGGCTGAAGATAGGTCCTCAGGATTCTGGGACGGCATTACCCAATTACACCAAACTCTGAGTGGGTTTTAATTGACGAAGAAGAGGACATGATTTGGTAAAGAAACATTTGCTTATTGGACGTTCACACTGGGGCAGGGGTGGAGGAGGCAGAACCACAGTAACAAACCCCTGCCAAATTTACTGTGGGACAGTGTTTTGTTTATGGTCTGTATAGATAGACTGCTGCTATATTTCTTTTTCCAGTAATAGTTTTCCTTGTTTCATAAAGACCCCGTGCTTATGAGTAGGGAAGCCTTTTCTATTAAGGTCACCTAGAGAAGGTATTTAGTCATCCCAGAAATTCTCTGTGGTAGCCCAAGGTAGTGGTGTGTGCTAGTTTTTTAAGATGGACCCCTAGCTATTTGAACCTAGCCCTCATTGCTGCCAACAACACAGTGCAACCTTCTGCCAGATGGGTAGGTATGGTGCCTAACACAACAGGGGCCTGATCTCAGAAGGCTGTATTGCCTAGTGAATAAAGGACTGGCCTGGGAGTCAGATCTGCATTCTGTTCTCTGCTCTGATACTATCCTGCTGGGTGACCTTGGGCAAGCAAATTCACCTCTCTGCCTCAATTTCCACATATGTAAAATGGGGATATCTCCTTTGCAAAGTGCTTTCATACCTACTTATAAGTGCTATAAGAACTAGGTATTATGTAATTGTAAACTATAGTGGTTCTACCTTTTCACATATTAATACAACTCTTCCGAGTGCTTACCAGATAAGCAGGTAGGAGACTTTTCTCAGCATGATTTAAGACTAAACTGTTGTTGTTGTGACATGAGAAGAACTGCCAGTTTAGTAACTAAATAGTATGATTCTGCAGGACTCTGATGATACTGGTTGTATGAAGGATCAACTGGATATGCTTCTGGAAGCTACTACCGTGGAGGCTTTCTATCCATTAATATATTTAAGATGATTCTTTGTCTATATGAGAAGGTAAATTACAACTATTACAACATGCTGCCACTGAGAAAATAGGAAAATAACTATTTGCTTTCAAAAGGTGGCACTGTTGGAAAACTATATGGAGGGGGGGAAATAGAAACCAAAACAAACTTTATCTGACCCTCCGAGCCTAATGCATTAAAATGTATAATCAGCAGAAAATGAACATGTAAATTTCCAAGCTCATACTTGGAAAGTTTTAGTGAGGATTAAGATAAAATTGATAGCATTAAACATGAAGGTGGATGAGGTAATAACTTTTTTGGTGATATCTCATATTTTTATTTTTTATCTAATATCTTGGGACCACCTGCCTTAATATTTCAATGTTGAAGCATGTTACTAGAATAAAAAACTTATAACAGATTGTGTGGTAAATGGATCATAAGCTTTGGTAAGTTCATGCAAAACAAAGTTTCATGCAGATAGAGCACAGTACTGCACAGGACCAATGCATATAGCACTGTTGCCATGTTCTTTATGTGCTGTATGCTTAATAGTTATGTCACTACATAGCTAGCTAGTCCATGTCAGGGGAAAAGCTAATTAAATATATGTTCTGATAAGATGGATGCATTTACTTGACTGCAATAATGCGGGGTTTCTTACTGATGTTAGTTTAATGTAATCAGACTATTAGCTTTTTATGACTGGTATATGGACCTGATTCTGATCGCATTTGAAATGGATTTTGTGCCAGTGTGGTACCATCAATTTAAACTGAATCTTCATTTACACTGATGCAAGTGAGATCAGAATTGGCTCCCTTCTGCTTTGAGCGGTCAGTGAAATGCTATGTATATTTATGGCAGCATATAAATAAGATAGGTTTCAGAGTAACAGCCGTGTTAGCCTGTATTCGCAAAAAGAAAAGGAGTACTTGTGGCACCTTAGAGGCTAACCAATTTATTTGAGCATAAGCTTTCGTGAGCTACAGCTCACTTCAATAAGATAGTTATAACAAATATATGCCAGTTACTGATTTTTATTTATTCTAGTTTATTATGGTGATGAGTACAGTATAAAATGGTAGCTAGTCAGATTTTGAATTGGTTGTCCTTTGTATAAGGAAGGGGTTACAGCAGATTATTGACATTAGTACTGGATTTTACTCTCCTCCTGTCAAACTTTGAAAGTCACTAAAAGTACCTCATGCATGCGACATCCACTGACACAACAGCATCAAAGGAAAGGAAGAATCATAGAGGTCTAAGAAAGTGAAACTTGTTCACCATTCATTGTAAGGTGTCTTCTTCGGTGAACATTTAAGGGTATAATAGTACATTTGATACACAAGGATTTTCTATATGTATAAAGAGAAGGAAAGATAGAACAGAATCTTACATGTAACTAATCGAAGTGCTTTTCAATACACAAGTTTGTACCAGTTGTAGCTATACCAATATAGTTAAAGTGGTATAGTACCCCTCTCTGATGTGTTAGAAAGGTGCTTTATTCTGGTGCAGCTATTTCAATATGGAAAGGGAAATAAGCTATACTGGTATCAGGCATTTTAATATTGATTTAACTCCCTACATTAGGGATAGTACTAGTATAACTGTTGTGGTTGGAAAAAATCTCACTCCTAACCAAAGTAGTCGCATTGTACCAGTAAAGAAACTTGTTTCTACACCAGGCCTGAGAGTAAAAATATATGTTGGTGAGTATAAACCAGGCTCAATAAAAAAGAGTGAAGTTTCAGAATGAGATCTAGAGTCTGATTCTGATCTCAAATCAATTTAACACTGGTACAACTCCATTGACTTCAGAGCCCTTGATTTAGGTCCCCACCCTGCAAAGCACGTAACTTGTGGGTTTTTGTGTGTGTCTTTTTTAAGCATGTGGGTGGCTTCAGTGCACTATTTATATTACTCTGATACTTTGAGCAAAACACTTAATCATGTGATTAAATTAATCAGTTGGGATCAAAATGATCTTGCATGGACAGAGATGGAGAAGATAACCTAGTAAGTCTTTTCCATCTCTAACTTCTTTGATTCTTTGCCCTGACAGCTATGGTAACTTCCATCTTTTGGAGGAAAATTTAAAATTGAAGTTCTGACCAGTTGTGGCCACTTAAGATCCCATGGCATTTTCCCCCAGGAGTAGGTTTTTGGCCTAAGCCAAATTCTAGTTTGGGTATATTAAATTCTGTTTACCTAAAATTCCTCCTGAAGTCACAATTGGATATTGTATTTATCTATGTTTCTTGCTGGGTTTTTTTTTTTCTAAATTGATTTCAAGATAGAATGCATAGGGACAGGTGTCTAAAGTCTCACTGGCTGCAAGTATTCCAATTTTGTTTTCTTGATAACCAGGGCAATATTAAAAATGGCTTACTTGGGATTTTCTATTTCTGACTTAATTATCCTTTAATCAAAACCCCTGGCAATTTGTATAAGCTATGGGAAGGACAAAGCCACAGCACAATTGAAGGTTCTGATGTCATTGACAAAGCTAGTTCCAAGAATAAACGCAATTTAAAAATGTATAATCCCTGATTTATTTCTCCCATGAAGAATTAGGAAATAACTAGACAGCCACTTTCACTTCTCCTGGATTATGAAATAGATGCAAGAACTCACTTGCGAAGTATGGTGTTTCATGATCAAGAATAGACTGCTTTCTGGTATGCAGCTGAGATGATCACAATTTAATTTAGGCTTATTGGAAATACTGAACCGTGACTCTTCACCACGAATAGTCGGCTCCCTCTGAGCCATACTTTTCTCTATGGAAATCTATGTGCGTCCAACTCAGAAAAAAAGAATGACAACGCCTGATACAAAGAAGTCTTCAATTAGATGAAGCTGATTCTCTGGAGACACTCTGATGTCAGTGCAAATCTGACAGTAAGTGTCCTAATGGACTAACTATAGATCTCTTTCCCAAACTGAAAAAGGATAAACAAAACACTTAGACTTTAATCTATGTTAATTATGTTTATAGAATTTGATATTTGCCTTACAAAA
This sequence comes from Caretta caretta, assembly GCF_965140235.1. Taxonomy (NCBI): domain Eukaryota; kingdom Metazoa; phylum Chordata; order Testudines; family Cheloniidae; genus Caretta; species Caretta caretta. Next base: position 17,260,901 of record NC_134213.1, on the reverse strand, counting down.
TATCAAATGGTTGAAATTCTCCATCAGTCTAATTTCCTTTGGGAATAATGTGCTAGGATATTAGCAAGTTAAACTTCCATACAACTATTGTTAGACAAAATAATAACCAGGGGCATGTATCTGGCCTCACTTACAGTGGTTTTACATCTGCATATCCCCATTGGCCCCGATTCTCCCATCTTGTATAGCCATCTTACATCTGTGCCGAGTGAGTATGAAGTGCTACCCATTCTGTTTTGATAGTGTTTTCTGCCCATCCTGCAAAGGGGTGACTTCAGTTGTTACTCTTGCTTTATATTGATCTGAGAAGAATTCGGCCTTTTATGAAATACATTTTTACTACGAGTAAAACTTTCTATTTTTGGACCATGCTGAATATTTCAAACATCATTTCTCTCAAAAGCCAAAAATCTTATTTACACTAGTTCTATCCTTTTCCTAGCACTAAACTCTCTTCTGTTTCCTAAGAATAAGAAATAGCGTGAACTCCTCTTGGCTACACCAGGTAAACCCAGAGTAACCACATTGAACTCAGAGGGATTACTCCAGATTTACATGCATACCTGACTGCAGCATTTTCTTTCTTTGTTCTCTGAAAAAGCTAACTTCTGACGAGGTGCACATTTTGTCCATACCTATGACAGCATATTTGACTATGCCTACTGGTATGTTGCTATGCTACAAACATACTATCTACTTATTGCATGCAAGTAAAAAGCTATCAGATATTAATCCTATACGAAATTGATCATTTAAAAATCTAAAGAGGCCCCCAAAAAAGCTTTCGACAGACAGATCACTTGCCTTTCCTAATTTAAGAAAAATAGTCTTTTATTTCAGACGATAAAAAGCACTCAGTGTTCCCCAAGCAATGTTAATAGCACAAAACTCTGTACAGTAGATTCAAATTTGCTTTCATAAGACTTCCTACACAGTACATATTCCCATGCGCTTCAAGGAAGAAAACGTCACCATTCGGCAAACATGAATCATCTCGTGTGAATACCACTACGTTTATTATAAAAGGAAAAAAGTCCTCATGCACTTTCGCTCATATTTAAAGCAATCTCCGATTATAAACAATGTGTAAGCAGCTGGTACCAGTGAGCTACCATTAGCTACTAACATTAGAGGGAGCACTTACACCTCTGGAGAGACGTTTACTCAGATGTATTAAGACAGATGAGTACTATTGTTTTAGAAGTTTAGATTCTGTTTTTACGATGTTGCAGTACATTGCATTAGAGTATGTAATGAAAAGCCTTACTTATGTTAACTTACATAAGTATGCCAAGTGTGTGTATTGGGTGACATTTGGCTATGTAATGATGGTGCCACAATATAATGCAACCACTGTAGCACTGACCCCCCCCCCACTTGGTAAGGCAACTCCCATCTTTTCATGTACTGTGTATATATACCCGCCTACTGTATTTTCCACTCCATGCATCTGATGAAGTGGGTTTTAGCCCACGAAAGCTTATGCCCAAAGAAATTTGTTCATCTCTAAGGTGCCACAAGTACTTCTCGTTGTTTTTGCTGATACAGACTAACACAGCTACCACTCTGAAACCTGTAGTCTGTGTGTGGCAATAAAAACAATGATTTGGTAACTTATCCGGTTAGAAATCCTGGCCTTGAAACATGTAGGTGTATCCACTGATCACACCGCTGTGGTACAAGACAACACCAAATATATTTCACTGTTTGTTACTGCTTCCTGGTTCTGCTGTCTCAGCGGAGAAAATCTATTCTCTTCTAAATGCAGCACCTGAGTCAAGGGAAACGTGTTGTGCCTTCTGGTTGTAGAAAAACAGCTTGCAGATTACAAACAAAGACCCTTGGTTGATATTCATTAAAGACCCCATGGATTTAAAGTCGTCAGGCCCTAAAAAGTTGTTGTGACAGGGTTTCTTTAGCACGTTCTTGTTTAAATTATCACGTATTTGAGAAGTTTTTAACTTGCTCTGCGGTGTGGAAATTTAAAAGGGATGTTTTTCCAGGCTGGAACAATAAATGTTGCTGTGCAGTTTAAAAAAATAAAAAGAAAGTGTGAGACTTCCACCCAGGATAGCTAGACGAGAGTCTGGCAGCTCTCCTCATGTGGGCTAGGGTGGATGCTAATTGCGAGTTGGTTGGCTGTCACTCAGGAAGCGCTTTCGGTCTGAGTGATCCACTCCAAGCCACTGATTCAGAAAGAGGAGTGCAACTCAGCTTCCCCCAAAGCAGTGCAATTAGGGGCTGCCATTGCTTTGCCGCAGGCACAGCTAATATTCATTCTTATCCAAGTCCAAGTACGTTGTATGACTTGGAGAGCTGTGTGGTCTTGTTAAACATTAGAGAATCTGTTCCCCACCCCTTCTGCCCAAAGCTGGGCCTAGGTAATGGCTACAGAAGGATTGTGTGCAAGGTGGGTATCTTTCTGGAAGAGCCGTAACTGTGAACTGGCCCCATTCACTTATAATAGGGGTGGATGTATATTTTTATTTCCTTGTAATAGAAGTACTAAGCACCAAATTCATAAAGAATTGTAGCTAAGTTATTTAAAAAAAAACAACCAGGATTATTGAAACATCCCAACAACAAACTCAAGCATGGCTTATAGAGGAGGAATGGTCCAGTGGTTAGGGCACTAGTGTAGATCTCAGGAAACCTTGGTTCAATTCTCTCTAGTGCGTGCTACAATTTCCCTGTGTGAGTTTGGGCAAGTCAGCCTCTGTGTCTCTGTTCCCTATCTGTAAAATGGTGGGACAGTACTTCACAGCACCCTGTGAGACAGTCAGGTTCCCTATTCCCCCATGCCAAGGCAGGAACTTATGCAAAGGTCTGAAATCCTTGGTCTTTCTGCTCCAAGTTCTAACAGTGGTACCAGTTAATGCCAATTCAGCTATCCATCCACAAGAGACTAGATCTGAGTATGTGCTTAATATAGGCCAGGCATCAAAGAGCCATCATTGTTTCAACATCTTTCACTGAAGACACTTCACTCAAATCAACCCCCCCCCCCCCCCCGACACACACACTTCCTCTTGTGTGCATGCCCCCAAATAATTATGTTTTACATAGGGGATTTTTCTTGTGCTTCTTGGAGGAATTTTGGATCAAAGTTTGTGGAAACCCAACTTTAGATGGATGCCTTCTGATACGGAAAGGAACCTTCTTCCCCAAAGCTTGCTGTTTACCTATTAGATTGTAATCTAGCAGCGTTTTGCTGTTAATGGGCATCTGAGTGGGATCAATAAGGTCCCTTCATGTCTTACACTCTGTCAGTTATGTCTCACTCATTTTCACTTTATTTTTTATTGCTTACTACTTTGCTCACTCCTGTGTTACAATCCTAGATGATGAAAGGTTTGAAGCCATAAGACTCAATTTAGACAAAGATTGACAGCCATGTTATTGGTGAAGAAAACAGTAGTTTCTCTCTCCAGCTCCCTGTGAAGAGCAACTGTTAAAATCTCTTTGTGTGTAATCAGCATGTCAGGCTGAATCCTGACTAGTTATGGGCCAACTTTAAAAGCGCTAAGGCGTGGGTCAGATGCTTAGCCAAACCTCCCTGAACTACCCTTAACTTCCTGAGTCTTCAAAACTGGTCCATGACTGGGTAGAATGTAATTAATTTTTTCTTGCTTATGTCCTTTTATTTTGGTTTATCCTGGTGTTTTCAAGGAAGCGCCACATGGAAAGTGTATAATGTTGCGGCAGAAAAATGAGTCTGCTTTGAACTTAAAATGGGCACATTTTCATTTTTCTTACAAAACTTCTGGGGTCCTGATCCCCATGGAAAGGGGTGATGTCTCCTAGCATGTTCCCCAGCCCTGACACAGTAGAAGTCCCTTCCATGGAGTAGCAGCTACAGGAAATGTGGCAAGATTGGACTCCTCTGGATTCTCTGCTCCCAAAATCAGTGATAATCATGGAAAGATAATTCAACCTAAGGCTGTATTGTCTACTACTGACTAGTCCCTCATTCTGTAGAACTGTCCCCTATTGGGCAGCTGCGGCCATTGGATCCCTGGTGGCATGGATCTAATAGAGATGCTGTGATCTGTCTCATGGTACCCAGGACTGTGAGTTGGCCTGGTAACGACCTGCCTCCAGCATGCAGAAATCTTGGCTATGGTGGCTGGGTGTCAGCCCCTCAAAGCTCTATCCTCTGGGCTATGCCAGCCCTGACTTTGCCTTGCTGGTTAACAATAGGTGCATCCCAGCCCCCAAGTCCCTTTGAATTGTTCCCCTGGGGTATCCAGGCCCTGAAACTGGCAAATCCCAGAAATCCCAGATCCTCTGCCCCCCAAGGTGCAGTATAGCCCGTTTTAAATCACCACTCCTGTATAGCACACACTACTTGTAAGAAAACAAAATAAGGCTTATTTATGAAAGGATAGACATTCCACTAGAAATGAGAGGGGGAAATGGTTGAACCAAATTGTTGCAGTGCAAAATAAAATCATAACACACAACCCTAATAAGAAAGGTAACTATTAATAAAGGGTATTATCTAATAAAGAAACTCCCCCCACTCTCCCCTAACGTTCAGGTTGTTGCAAAGCTGGCTGGCTTCACAGCAATTGTGAACTACTGGACACTGAGAACACCCCTGCTTCCCAGAGAAAGGATAGTGCTTTTTCCCCACCATGAGTGTGATACTGAAACAATCTTTTGTTTCTGTTTATACAGAGAGGGCAAACCCCTGTCTTGTTCTAATGTTTCTTTTTTACCTTCAGAGTTTTGATTGTTTGCACTTGCCTCTGATGGTTTTCCATTGAAAATTTTGGGGCTAAACAACTGAGCCTTCCATGGCATCACTGACTAAGCAGGTCAGGGGGGACAACTCCATCCTGTTTGAATGGACCATCACTGAGCCATATTATCCCCTGCTGACTAACTTTTACCCTAAGTCCCTAAAACATACTTTCAGCATAAATAAATTAATTCCTTAAATATTACCCAAACGTACATCTCACAATAATTATGAATCTTGCCAGCTTTCTGCAGATACCTTGTATGTTTCTCTTAATGGATAAATATGCTCTGAGACGTGTTTGGTGTAATGAGTTTGTCAAGTTTGTCAAGATGAGTTCTTTGCAAAGAACAGGGGACCTTTTTGCCAAGGAGCCTCTGTCACAGATGCACTGCCCAGGAAATTCAGTGAGAGAAAGAGCAGCTCAGCTCCCAGTGTAAGTAAGAATAAGAAGAGAGCTTCTCCAGGTTATATTCTGGCTGCCTATGGTGCCCTATGCTCTAGGGCAGGGGGTGGGCAAACTATGGCCCAGGGGCCACATCCAGCCCTCCAGATGTTTTAATCCAGCCCTCGAGCTCCAGCCAGCGAGCAGGGTCAGGGGCTTGCCCCGCTCTGCGCAGGTTCCAGAAGCAATGGCATGTCCCCCCTCTGGCTCCTACGCATATGGGCAGCCAAGAGTCTCCGCACGCTGCCACCACCCCAAGCGCCGCCCCCGCAGCTCCCATTGGCCAAGAACCACAGCCAATGGGAGCTGCAGGGGCGGCACCTGCGGACAGGGCAGGACACAGAGCCTCCTGACCACGCCGTCATGTAGGAGCCAGAGGGAGGACATGCCACTGCTTCTGGGAGCTGCTGGAGGTAAGCACCGCCTGGAGCCTGCACCCGACCCCCTTCCTGCCCTCCAAACCCCTCAGTCCCAGTCTAAAGTACCCTCCTGCACCTCCAACCCCTCATCCCCAGCCCCACCCCAGAGTCTGCACCCTCAGCTGGAGCCCTCATCCCCACCCCCCCACTCCAGCCCGGAGCACTCTTCTGCACTCTGAATTCCTCATTTCTGGCCCCACCCCAGAGCCTGCACTCCCAGCCAGAGCCCTCACCCCTCCAGCACCCCAGCCCCCAGTTTCGTGAGCATTCATGGCCTGCCATACAGTTTCCATACCCCGATGTGGCTCTTGGGCCAAAAAGTTTGCCCACCCCGGTCTATGGGAAGCAGGATGCTGCTGAACTCTGGTTATTCTCTGTCCCGTTCTCTCAATGTAGCCCCTGTGCTGATATCTAGGAGAGGCCAGTGCAGAATCACTGAGGCAACCCTGCCTGTACCAGGCAGGAGAAGTTCCCTAAATTCAGGTTATTTCCCAAGGGCTGTTTCATTCTGACCCTCTTATATTGCTGAATAGGAATAAAGAGACAGGCGTGCAGTGGAGAACTAGCCCTCCTGCCTTTATTACATTTTTAAAAAGCTAATAACAGCTTTTGGACCTCCTTCTCCTCTCCCTTACATTGTTAAACCAATGGTATAATCCCCTTGACGTTTCATTTACACCAATGTAAGAGAAATGAAAATGACCTCTTTCTATCTATGTTCATAAACTATTTTTCTGGGTCACCATAAGTCTCAATTATGCAGAGGTAATTATAGAGTGGTGGCATCCTACTGATCTGCTGAAATGTCAGATTAATCAGTCATATTTGCCATTTCCTAATATGTAAGAAGGCAGTGGAAATCCTAGTTGTGTGGTTTATTTACCAATGACTTAAATACATACCTGTGCATTATCCAACCGTTAAACCACAGTGATTGGTATCTTAGGGTATGTCTACACTGGCAGAGTTACAGGGCCGCTCAGAGAGCGTTGAAGAGAAACCACTGTTGTGTGTTCACACTGTCAACTGCCTGTGCAATAGTGTGTTCGCTCTTGCAGCAGTCTTCGGAGAAGTGCACTCTGGGCAGCTATCCCACAGAGCATCTCTTCCTCTTCTGCCGCTAAGAGTTGTGGGAAGGCGGAGGGGGTCGTGGTGCATCCTGGGTCCTGTCCCAATGCCCTGTGATGCATTGCTTCACATCCCAGCAATCCCCATGCTTCCATCTACATTTGGCGCCATCTTTCAACAGTTTGTGTACTGCATGCTCTGCCCTGCCTCTTTGGTCTGCAGGAATGGATCCCGCACTTTTGACCAATATGCTGCTTGCTCTCACTAAGACGTCACGAGTGACAGTGGAGTTATTCCTTAAACTACAAAGGCAAGAGCAGTTCAACATTGATCTTGCCACACGTACTAGCTACAACACGAGATTGCTTGTGGCATTCATGGAGGTGCTGACCACAGTGGAACGCCGTTTTTGGGCTCGGGAAACAAGCACTGAGTGGTGTGATCACATCGCCATGCACGTCTGGGATGACGAGCAATGGCTACAGAACTTTTGGATGAGGAAAGCCACATTCATGGGACTGTGTGATGAGCTCGCCCCAGCCCTATGGTGCAAGGACATGAGAATGAGAGTTGCCCTGTTGTTGGAGAAGCACATGGCAATTGCACTGTGGAAAACTGGCTACTCCAGACTGCTACTGATAGGTCACTAACCAGTTCGGAGTGGGAAAGTTGACCGTTGGACTCATGTTGACGGAAGTGTGGAAGGCCATTAATCACATCCTGCTCCTAAAGTCCATGACTCTGGACAGCATGCGTGACATTGTGGAAGGCTTTGCACTAATGGGCTTCCCTAACTGTGGAGGGGCGATATATAGCACACACATTCCAATTCTGGCACCAGACCACCTAGCCACGGAGTACATTAATCGGAAGGAGTATTTCTCAATGGTTCTCCTGGCGCTTGTGGATCACTGTGGGCATTTCACGGACATTAACGCAGGCTGGTCCAGAAAGGTGCATGATGCATGCATCTTTCGGAACACTGGCCTGTTCAGGAAGCTGCAAGCCGGGACTTTCTTCCTGGATCAGAAGATCACCATAGGGGAAGTCAAATTGCCCATTGTGATACTGGGAGACCCTGCCTACCCCTTAATGCCATGGCTTATGAAGCCATACATGGGGCAAGTTGACAGCAGCAAGGAGCAGTTCAACAACAGGCTGAGCAAGTGCAGAAGGACTGTTGAGTGTGCTTTTGGCCATTTAAAGGCCTCCTGGCACTGCCTATTTAGGAGGCTGGCTCTGGCTGATGACAATATTCCTATGCTTATAGCTGCATGCTGTACGTTCCATAATATTTGTGAAGGGAAGGGTGAAAGCTTCACTCAGGGCTGGACGGCTGAGGCTCAGCACCTGGAGGCCGAATTTGAACAGCCAGAGACCAGGGCTATTAGAGGGGTGCAGTGCAGGGCCATAAGGATCAGGGATGCCTTGAGGCAGCAATTTGAAGCTGAAAGCCACTAATATTGGTTGCTATGCTCGGGAGTGCAGTGCTTCCAATGCTAGGAGGTGATTGTGATTGCTGCAGATGATGTACTATGAAGGTTTAAGAAAATTGCCTGTTGCTTTGCAGGGCTCTCTTTGCTTTCAATTAATGGAATAAAGATTGCTTTCAAACCAAAACAATTATTTTATTAAAAACCAACAACCGGAGGAGAGAGACAAACAGAAAAACACATCAGCACTGAGGCGGATGGGGGAAGGGAGGGTCTCAGGAGGAGGTGGGGTCCCAGGACAGTTAAAGATATGTGTATGTCCAGGCATCATATGCAACCTTCTCCTTTGGAGTATGGTGCAGCGGGTACTGTACTTCAGCAGGGTTAAATTGCAGAGGGACAGGTGCTGAGTGCAGTAGGTACTAGCAGTCCGCAGGGCTGGACTGTGATGGGGAGGAGTGAATGCAGTGGGTATAGACTGGAGCTAGGAGGTTGATAAGAGTGTGTTAGTGGGGTCTGGGGGGTGCATGGGAAAGAGTTTTGCGAGGGCAGCTGTAGGGGAGGGTGGGTGCAGAGCTGCTAGGTTTGCAGTGCTTGTAGCGCCTGGAGCATGTCCGCTTGGTGCTCCATAACTTTTAAGAGCCACTCCGTGGCTTCATTCATTCTGGCGCGCCGTGTTCTCCTTTCAGTCCCTCTTCTCGCTGTCCCATCACTCCTTCAATTCTTGTTTTTTGGCTGCCGAGTGCCTCTTGACAACACGCAGAAAGTCCTCTATAGTTCTTCATGGCTGCTTTCTAATTCTGCACAGCTGTTCAGCCAGCGATAACAAAGAGGGAGGCTGGGCTCCAAAGGTCATATCTGTGAAGCCAAAATGCAACATTTTACAGAAGCAGTATTGTTTGCAACACACAGACCACTGACTGAGTGATTTCAAACACAGTCACTATTCACATACCTATCACTAACTGGCTGACCCCAGGCAAGCACACATGAGCCACAAGACCCTCAAAATGGTCAGTATCTGCAGGGACAGGGGAAATCGGTGTTCCAAGACTATACTGTACACTTGGCACATGGCTCTTGGGGAGAGCCAGCACTGTAGTGGGGGCCTTATAATCATTACTGTCCCATTTTCCACAGGCTCTGTTCATTATGGAAGATCTCTCGCTGCTGAGGGTAAGCAGGGAATCAAGGGAGGGTCTTCTCCAAGACTGGGGCTTCTGCCCTGGGCCTTATGCGGTTTGCCTGTGTGCACCAATGATCCCCTCCCTGCCCCTGCCCCTGCCCCCGCCCCCATGACGGCAGAGTGGCACAGGAAGTTGGCCTTAATGGGGCAAGAAATATAGCAGCTCTGCCAAAGAACCTGTGGCAGTGGATTGCCCAGTATCTCCATGAGAGTTTCCTGGAGATCTCTGAGGCAGATTCCCGTGAAATGAGGAAGTCAATCAACACCCTGTTCTGCTGCTCAGACTAGGCATGTCATGGTACGCGCATCATACAGACACAAGCCTGCTTTCTGCAGCCCTCCTGCCCCCAACATCTCGCTTCAGCGATTCCCAAAATCAAAGCCACTTACCAGGGGCCTCCTCTCGCATTTGCGCTTCACCAAGCTCTGACAGCTGTGACTGGCTAGTCTCCTCTGGGGTAGAGAAGAGCTCCTGGCTGCATGCATCTCTGACCTCCAAGTCATCCTCTGCCTCTGGATCCCCCTCCCCCTCCACATCCTCATCCAAGATTTCCTCCTCCTGGCTCGGTCCACTCTCTACTGGCACGCAAGCCACCGAAGTATCCACAGTGGCCTTCACAGTGGAGGTGGGGTCGCCACCGAGTATCATGTCCAGTTCTTTGTAGAACCAGCAGCTCGTGGACGCAGCACTTGATGGTGGTTTGCCTCCCACGCCTTGTGGTAGGTGTTCCGCAGCTCCTTCATTTTGACCCTGCACTGCAATGTGTCCTGGTCATGCCCCCTTTCTGTCATGCATCATGAAATCTGTCTGTCGGTATCATAATTTCTACAGCTGGAGTGCACCTGGGACTGGACAGACCCCTCTCCCCAAATGCTGATGAGGTCCAGCAGCTCGGCATTGCTCCAAGCGCGGGATTGCCTGGTGCGTGGAGCAGGCAAGGTCACCTGGAAAGATGCTCTGAGACCACTGCACGCATCACCGAGCAAACAGGAAGGGGACTGTCAAAATTCCCAAGGAATTTAAGGTGTGGGGCTCACGGCTGGTCACCTGAGGGCAGGGCAGTAGGTGGCTTGGCAGCGTGTGCACCTCGGGAGTTACAGTGCAGAAAGCTGCTTCACTGCGCAGAAACTTGACAGTGTAGACAAGGCCTTAGTAACTGTTATTACTGAAGTTATTTGCAAACATGTCACAGCATCCTTTACATGGTGTCGAGAGTTCACACGCACTTTACTTTTGTTTGAAGACATTTTAAAGAAACAGAGTAGCAAAATGATGGCACATCAAAGAATGATGTGTTCTTTGTACTGCTGTTCAGTCTGATTCTGATTTGTACTGCTGTTCAGACTGATTTTTCCATTGATTGTGATGAGATCAATTTGTACGTGGTATGTACTTGAAGAAACCATACAAAAATAAACTAGGTTAATAACCACAAAACATGTGTATATTATGCTAGGAAGTAGAAGTAGCATAAATATGTTTTATGATTTGATGGTAAACATAATTGCAAATAACTACTATTTGAAGAGTGCTGAGGTTTGTAGATGAACTGGGATGATACAATTAAAATTTCAGTTCTGAAGAAGTTCTTGAATTTATTCTCTTCTGACAAATAAATAAAAATCTGCTCCCCTAGTTCCACTCTGTATTTGCTTTAACATTTGGTAAGCTCTTTAATTATAAATATCTAATTCCGTATTCAGCATTCACATTTCTAAATGAAATAAATGATCTATTTACATGCATCAGTAGACCATCTGGTTCCATATGAGAATTCAACAAAGAATCTATTAATTGTCAGCCATGTTTATTCATCATTCTTAATTCATAATTCCTATAAATAATTTAATCATAGGACCTTTAGCAAATAAACAAGCTCCAGCTTCCATAGTTCATGTAAATACACAGAAAAATAAAATACTTATTTCATGGATACATCCACCACTATAATTTTTCAACAACTAGATAAGCTACATTTGTCCTGTGTTTAATGACAGAGTGATTACAACCACCACCCAGCACTGGAGATGGAGAGGCCAACAAAAAAGGGTTAGCTAGTTAAACTTATGGAAGACATGTAGAGTCCATAAAAGTACTGAATATTTGACTTTACTGAGTGACTTTAGGCATCTCTCCCTCAATATGAATTATTATATTAATCTATTGTTTCTACAGATAATTTAAGGGGTGTGTGCATGCCAGGTGCCTCCCAAAAAAGAAGTTTGCAAGGTAATATCAGACATGACATAAGGGGATAATGACATTGTGAAATGGGGCAGAGAGGATAACAGTAAGATAAGCTATGGCTCAGTGAAGGTCACTGCATAGCCTGAAGGAGCACTTTTCAGAGTAAACAGATGCCTTTACTACTTAGGAAGATCATCGCATGCATAGAAGGAAACACAAAGATGGTTGTGGGAAAGCATGCAATTGGCATATCAAGGCTGGTATTAGTAGTGGATTAGAGGGGGCAGTGGAGTGACATCTCAGCAGGGAGGGTCAAGTTATGGAGGAAGTTGGAGGTGAAGACAAGATGGAAATAAGTTTGAACTTGAGGTGCTGCAGCAAGAGTAGGCACTAGAGTGATTCAAAGTGATGTGTCTGGTCCAACCAATGAGCAAAAAACATTATTTTAGCTGGTGCATTCTGAATGGGCTGAAGGAAGCAATGTCAGTGTCTGAAGCCAGGCAGTGAGAAATTACACTAATCAAGATAATGATAGTGGTGAAAGATGCAGAGCTTAGTTTTGGCCATATGAAGTTTGAGGCTAACTTTGAAACATCCAGGAGGAGATGAGATGACCTATGGGATTAGATGGAAGGATATAGGTCAGGAGTTTAGTTGTAGCCTTGAGTTTTCAACACAGCAATAGTAGCTGACATTGTATAAGTGGAGGAGACTAGCACAAGAGAGGCTGTATCATGAAAGGTACAGGGTGACAAGAAGTTAAGGACTTTCATGACTGAGAGGGTCAAACACTGCAGAGAGATCAAGGAATTTTGAGCATGGGACAGAGGTCCTGTGATTGGGTTAGGACGAGATTGTTAGAAACTTTGCTAATAGTAGTGGCTTCAGTGGAATGGAGAGGGCAGAAGTTTGATGGTGGGTGGACCAAAGATGGAATTGGGAAGCAGCTAGGGGGCCACTAGGCTGCTCATGAGCGAGACCACAGCCTATCATGCTGATCAACTTTGTCTCATTGTTTCCTTTAACTCCCCCATCGGTCTGTGTTTATCCATCTGTCTTTTCTGACACTTTGACTATAAGATCTTTCGGGGCAGGCGCTCTCTCTTTGTTCTGTTTGTACAGCACCTAGCACAATGGGGTCCTGGTCCATGATTGGGGCTCCTTGGAGCTATGATAACATAAATAACAATACACGGTGAAGAGCTGGATAGAGAATTCTTCAAAGAAGGAGGAGTGGAAGGGAGGGAAGTGAGAGAGGCCTGAAGTGGCAGGAGTTGGAGAGGAGAATACTGGATTGTTCTTTGAGGATGGTTTCAGGTGTCCGTGCCTGAAAAGGAGACCACCACCACCCTCACAGAGAGCAGCTGCAAGGCAGTATCTGTAGGATATGCAACTTTCTGCGAGTACAAGATGATGGCGGAAGTGGGAGATGAAGAGTATGTGGATAGTTGTGATCATCTTAGTGAAAACTTGAGGACACCAGAAACAGTATTTGTGTATCTCTGAATCCAGCAGCCCTGGGTCAGAGGTGATATTTTTAGGTCCTCACCACACACAGCATATCACTTGCACTGGTACTTTCAACGTGAGTACCTCCAGGCTGGAAAATGGGATTCATTGGAGTTATGGTGTAATTTCCAGAGTGATCTTCTCTCATTGCTTATCTTCTGGAAAAATATACTTTGACATGTCAGCAGGTGAAAAGGTTAGACACCCACTGCCAGTTGTGGGTGATAAGTGTCTTATTACTTTCACATCTCTGATTTTTAACAATATGCCCATTACCTGAGATACTACAGTCATTACATTTTCAAGGACAGAGTTCTTTAAAGTACGGGGAGTTTCAGATCCAGCATTAGATTGCACAAATGTGCCTAATCTTCATGATAGATGCATGCAGGTCCCTTGGAAATGACACAGCTATCTTACTAACATACTAGTTATTTCCTTCAAATAACAGCATGCTGTTATCTTTCTAAATTCACAACTCAGTGACTAATAGTATGGCAAACCAATGTCTCCTAGTAAAAGTGTTGTCTAGTTGGTGAGTAAGCTCATCTCTAGCACAGAAGACAGTAAGGAATTGGTAATAGGCTATAACCTTTCACCTCTAATTCACCAATTCAAATTTAGTCCAGCTTAGCAGTGACTGAAAATTGTTCCCACTTGATGATGATTCAAAGTAGCCTCTGGGAAAATAGAGGCAGCATTGCCTAGTGGGATAGAGCACTGAACTGGGATTCAGGGGACCTAGGTTCTATTCCTGGCTCTGCCATAGACCTTCTGTGTGACCTTGGGCAAATCACTTTGCCTCACTTTCCCCCTCTCTAACGTGAGGGTAAGGATACCACTCTCCTTTTGTGGAGAACATTGAGATCAGCTGACAAAAAGGGCTATATAAGAAGAAGGTATTATCAGCCTGGGATTTTTAAAAGAGCTTTAAAAAATTAAGCACCCAAATCCCTTCGCATTTTACAATCACAACACCCTCCACTAATGCAGAATAAGAATGACCAAATGGGGAGCGGGTGCAGAACAGTTATGCCACACTACCTATTCCATGCTATTTCCCCATGTGGGCAAGCAAGAGACAATTACTTCTTAAGAGAACAGATTTTTAGTCTAAAAATATCTAATATTCCCGAGGCTCATGGGTTCTAAGAAATCCAAGGCTACCTACATGCAGAATCTCAGATGCCATCTAAACCATATACATGTGTTATCAGGGATACTATCTAGGACCTTCACTTGCAAATCAGCAGATATAAATGAGGATGAACTTTAGCTGTCATTATTGGTAGGACTTTTATTTTCTGAAGGCATTCATACTAGCTGGTTACAAGTATGCCACAGTGAAAGCAAGCAACAAACTGCTGTGCACATTCCATCAATCATTATAATGCCCTGCTGCAGAATTTACCTGCTGCCCTGCATGTTACTCTGACATCTCAGAGTGGTGGTGTAGATAGGCCTAAGGTCTGGTCACGGAATTTCAACTCCTCAAAGATGGGATGTTCAAACCTGGGTTTTGATTAGGCCTATGTATAAAGCTAGAAATCACCTGCAACATTCAAATCTGGTTCTTAATTCAGGTTTCAAATGCCACCAAAATTCAGAGTTAATCAGATCTAGGGCCCCATATTCACAAGTGGACAAACTGATGTTTGTAATGTCTTTTTATGGAAGCCACCCCTGTCGACTGTAACAAATCAGACTAATAGCACACATTGCCAAAGTACATTACATTGGGGCTTGTGGGGTTAGGTCAAAGGTTTGTAGCACAGTAGGACTCTGGGTGCTACCATAATACAATTAATAATAATAATAATTAATTAATAACAACACAGCATATGACTGCATATCATTCCATCCTTACAGAGGAAGGTAGAAACAAGTATTAGGACAACAAAGGAATTTTAAAAAAATTTCTTGAGGGATTATTTTTACTTGGAATCCAGCAGAGGCTGTTGTTTGTTTTATACTATGGGCTGATAGTGGGGTAGCTGCCCCACTCTGGGGTGGAAGGGCTTAAAGCAAGCCAGAGAATCTGCACAGAGTACCAGCCAATCCTGGAAGGGCTTATTGGGAGCCAATCAAGTGGAGGCTTGAAAGCAGCCAGTCAGGGCCAGGCTGGGCCCTATAAGAAGGCTACAGGGTAGTAAGGACCACAGTCTCTCCTTGGAGGGTAAAAAGAGAAGAACTGGTTCTTAGAGAAAGAGGCACCTAAGATAGAGCAGGGCTGGGTAGGTTGGCAAAGGCTGGGAGAGCTCTAGGCTGACAACTGCCAGACTGGGGCCTTGCACATGAGGGCAGAGAAGGTACTGGGAATATGGGGAAGTGGCCCAGGGAAGTAGGCAGTAGAGGAGAGTTGGAGGAGGGCAATAAGTGGCTGCTGCTAGAGGGTCCTTGGGTCGGGGCCCCCTCTCTTCCCTCCCTCCCTTGCCCGTGATAAGAGGGGCTAAGCCAGACTGCAATTTGCCTTTGGAGGAAGGGGCTAGACTGAGGACTGCAGTAAGCCACTGAGGCAAGTGATGGAACAGAAGCTGCTCATCCCCCAGAAGCGGGGGAGAGCCAGCGGAGTGGGCACAGCCGGAAGGCAGTGTCCAGAGGTGGATACCATGGTCTGGGGGTGACGGGGGTCTGATGGTGAGGACAGTGGAGACCGAGAAAGTAATGGAGGGCAAGACACCACTAGCGAAGGCGTGCTGCTGAAAGAGCTAATTCTCTAACCAACCACCAGAAGGTGCCACTGTGGTGAGTCTGGCACTGTTACAGGACCAAATTTTCAAAGCAGGGTACTTTGGATACATTTTCAGAAATGTACATGGAGCTACAAAATCTTTTGCACTTATCCATGCAAAATGGGTACATGAAGATCCAAAGAGATATTTGAATGTGTTGTTTCTTTTGCACATGCAAATGTGTATTTGCTCATGCCAAAGATTTTATATACCCTTTTGTGAGTACACCTGTTTCACCCTGCTTTGAATAAGTTGTCCTTGTGCAATTTATTAACACTTCTAGTATTTCAGAGATCTCAAAATATAATAAGTCACTTGTGGGTCAAGTGTCAGTGGAGTAGAATGGCAAATTCTTTTGCAACGTAAAATACCAACATGGGTGTTCTAAGATGGGGGTATTTTTTTTCTCCTTTGATGTCTTGTACTCAGACTATCCAATACCACAACCGACTTCAAGCTCTGTTTGGCAATCATAGAGCTGAGACATTATGACAAGAAGAGAAACTCGGAGCCAAATCTTTAACTGGGGTAAATCGGCATAACTCCCTTGACTGCAACAGTGGTTCACCAGCTGATGTCCAGGGTTAAGGCATAAGCTCAGCACTGCTTGTATATGTGCAGTATTTACACTGGTACATTAGGTGTCAATGTGTCTGATGTAAGAAGTATGGATATGGTTCCAATAGTAGCTACACTAGGGAATATAGAACAGGAGGACTTGTGGCACCTTAGAGACTAACCAATTTATTTGAGCATGAGCTTTCGTGAGCTACAGCTCACTTCATCGGATGAACAACAACTTCATTGTTGCATCCGATGAAGTGAGCTGTAGCTCACGAAAGCTCATGCTCAAATAAATTGGTTAGTCTCTAAGGTGCCACAAGTCCTCCTTTTCTTTTTGTGGATACAGATTAACATGGGTGCTACTCTGAAACCTGTCATTAGGGAATATGGATTCCCATGGGGCGGGGGGGACGGGACGTGCTCTTTCATGCCTTGTATGCATGATTAAAATATTCTGCCATTCCCACTCCTCCCTAGCCCCTCTACCAAGAATTTGTGGGAAGCACTTCTTGCTCTCATTAAAAGCGCTCGCTGTGTGAAAGCCATGATTTTTTTTTTCTGTGCCTCAAGGAAAAGATGCTAGTTTTGTGTGTGAGACATTAGGCTTTGATGAAACCTGGAGCAGGGTTTATAGCCCACAAGAAGGTTCATGCAGCTGCCTGAGACAAGTATGCACACGTTTGCAATTGCTGTTCATCCATAAGTTTGCTGTAGTCTAACTCCATGTCGCCTGAGTGGTACCTATAAACTACTATGCAACAGCCTCATTCATATGTCAAATGAGGAATCGATGCAATCAGACCACAAAAGTACATATTCTGTATAGATCAGGCCATAAGATATTAACAGCTGAAATGTTACCGTATATTTCGTCCAGCTACCATAAGTAATGGAAAATATTGATTTCAAATGCTACTGCTAAAAAAAGCATATTTTTAAACCCTTTCTCTCTTCTCTTATTTGTGCTAGGGGAGATAAAACGCCAATCAAAAACTTTGCAAAGATGTGTGTAATAACTGCCATAACATTAGTGTTTCCCCGCTTGGGCACCTCAATACTGTACAAAGTTCTTCTGACTACCACTAAAAGAAAAATAGGCAATGCCAGTGTGGTGCCAAATACTGATGAAGAGATACGTAGTTGATGTTGGCAGCAGAGGAACTAATGTAAAACAGAAATTATACTGCTCCAGGACGGTGGGTGTTGCTTAGTGATTGCTTTATTCAGTGAAGCTTTTCTAGAGGAATATCTGCTTTATTATGCTGTATCGCAGTAAATAGCATTAATACTGAACACAGATGTTATACATGATTGTTTTTAGTATTGTTTATATTATTTGCTCTGTTAATATGGGTAACAGAAATATATGCCAAAGTGTCCAGTACACTTTCCTAAAAGCTAAGCAAACGAAGCATTAATAGCAATCTGCATCTTTTCCGTAGTTGCACTGCTGATGTCATACAAAGCAAAATTCCTATCCTTTCAGTGTGTTATGCATAGAGCTGGTTGGAAAAACTTGGACAGAAGAGTTTTCCATTGGAAAATTCAGTTGCATCAAAATTGAAACGCTTCACAACATCGCATCAATTCTGCAAAATTTCATTTGTGATGGGGCGGGGCGAAGGAAATTCTGGCAGTGAAAGTCCCATTTTGATATTTTTGGAACAAAACATAAAATTTCATTGAAAGAAAAATGTTTTGAATTTATTTTGTATTACAGTATATATCATTCTAAAGTTTGGGTTGAGGTTAAGATCCAATTACATATTGTCCAATGTGCAGAATTGTGTTTCTATAGAACATCCTTTCCCGGCACGTCTCCTATGTTCAGCCTTGAGCAATCGACTTTTTTGCATCCTCCATGCATAACTCTTCTTTGTGCATTTGTCACTAAAGAAATGGTACCAAAATCTCATGAGCTCTTTTCACAAATGTTTGGTTGTATGTGAGCTAGAATTGGAAAACAGGCCTGGTTTTGAATATGACACAGAACTAAAAAAGGAGGGAGAAGATGGGTTCAGATATAAGAGTTCATACCCAAATCTGTGTAGATGCACCTTGGATCAAATGAGGAACTGGTTAAGACTTGCATTTGGTTATATTGCTTCTAAGCATCTTGGTTTTATTAGGATGAATGAATCCATTTGGATAGTCTAAGGAAAGGCTCCAACCTTTACTCATCCTGAAACTTTTTTGGAATATGAAACCCTTTGTCTCATGTTCTTTCAACTCTACTTCATATTTTAGTTCTCTTACATCCCTACACTTTTCAGTTCCAGCCCAGATCAAAGACAGATTTAACATGCCCATGATATTTTTGGCAGAAGCTGGAAATACTTAAGATATAACGAGATATTCCTGTGAGATTTCCAGTCCAACATGCAGACTGAAGAGAGATGGATAACTTGAAGATTGAAATAAGCACCCAAATATTTGAATACTTTTACCAAAGTGGGTTTTTACCCCCCCCTATAAAAATGTTGCATTGACTAGAGTTTGGCAAGGATGTCTGCTTAGTTTGTATACACAAACTATGGTATAAAGAAAAGGAGTACTTGTGGCACCTTAGAGACTAACCAATTTGGTTAGTCTCTAAGGTGCCACAAGTACTCCTTTTTCTTTTTGCGAATACAGACTAACACGGCTGCTACTCTGAAACCTGAAACTATGGTATGGGGCTCATATGCATGAATATAAGGATGTCATATTAGCAGGTGCTGTTCTGCAGGTATTACTGTTCATGACTCCTTTCTGGTACTCATGGAGGCCAGTGAAACAAAAGATCTTTCTAATCTGGATTTGTTTGATTCAATCTGATGCCTAAAACAAGCCCCCTATAGAAGCCTAGATATTGCTCATCAGTGTTTGTTTGTGTTGGGCCCCATCACTGCTTGCGGTTAATACTTCCTTCAAGAACACATTTAAAACCGCTGTGAATGGGTCCCCACCCATTCTCCCCTTACAACCAAGATCATAATCTGAAAAGTTGCCCAACCCTCTTCAGCACATCTTTCAGAATAATGAACACACACATCTACCACTTATAGCCACGTGGGACGTTACGGAGTCTCACCTCCCCAAAGGAAGAGCAAAGCATGTATGCATTTGTTAACAGAGCCAAATATATCAACGTTTTCAAGTGATTAGAGAAGGATACAATGTATGCTGTTGCATCTGTGACTCATGTTCAGTCTGTACTAACCAACTCCCTTTGGTGAATAAATTAAACAGATCTTGTTTTTCAGCATTTACATGTCCATCAGATATGAGATGTGGATCTTTTCTCTCTTTAGTTATGAAATTAAAATTTACCATGATGCACTTAGAACACTAACTTCAAAAATATATAAACTGAAACCTTTTAAAAAGGGATTTGTATTAAAAATGTCTAATACAATAAATATAGTGATATTTAATCCTAATATAATAGTGATAAACGTATTCTAGTCTGCTCGTACGAAAGGAAGACAAATTATTAGTTGGTTCTTGTGAGCCAACAGTATTAAGATTTAAAGTAACATAAATGGTGGAGTCTTAGGGCAGTTTAATAAATAAAGAGTAACATTCTGCATTGAAGGAAAAAGAGCTTGTTGGCTGAAAAGTGTTTCAGGTTATATTTTTGAAGTGGCCTAATTTAGTCTCTCAATTTACACCCACAGCTTTTTGCACATTCAAATATCTGCAAAGCTCTGGATTTTGGCTCACAGACACATGTGCAATTGGACAACACCATGTAATATTATGGATACGCATTTGAGGCCATATTCTGCAGCACATAGTCCTATGGATTTCAAATGTGACTTCTGAGGTCTGGCACACAGGGGTGCTATTAAGAAATTGAATTCTTATTTCCTGGCCCTACTCTCATGACAAGGCTTCAAAGGTTAATCCACCTACCACATTACCGGGGGTGCACTCTCTTGGTTATTGTTACATGGCCTCCACAGAACATGTTTGAAAATGTCCCTTTTTGTGATTTAGCGAGGGTGTATCAGACTGTAGTTCTGGGGCCAATTTCTGTGCTAATTTCAGGAATACCTTGTATACTATCATTACCTTCAGTGAGGTGGTATAAGCTGCAAGTGAATGAAGAATTTGGCTTCCTTGATTCAATTCTGTCCCGGCTACTTGCTGACTAGGCAACTTTGGGCAAGTCCCCTTATATCTCTGTGTAACTACCTTACAAGGATACTCTGGGACTTAATTGATATCTGTAAAGTGCTTTAAGATCCTTTGATGCTAGCCTTATCAAAGGGGGAGTGTTTTTAGTAATAGCAAAATTCATTAAAACCATTTTAATTCTCAAATGCACATAGTCTGTTTTTAAAATTTAAGTAGGGTGCTCTTACATAAATCTGAGCAGCCTACATATTGCAACTATAACACACCAAAATAACAATAGATACATTGTGTCCTGCAGGCATCCTGAGAGCTAGGACTTCCCACTGTTAAGCTTGCAAAATTGTCTCCTACCCAGACTATTGTATAGGCAGCCCTCAGAGGGCGGGTGCAAGTTTGTGTAACATTTCCAATATGTTGTTGCAAGCTGCAGACTTCCTTCTAAAGTTTTAACAAACACTGGGCAAAACAGATCTCTGCCCCACTTTTGATTGGTTTCTTGACAAGCATCTTGTAGCTTTCTCCTTGACAGAATGTTCTGCTGGAATGTAAATGAATGCTCTAAACATCTGTTCATGGCATTTTCACTCAGACACAGGATTATTGACCTTGTATGGGGGAGGACCCAACAACACTGAAGTGTAACTGACATGGCTCAGCGTAAGGAATTCGTGGAGACACCATGGGCCACATATATGAAACAATACATCAGAAATAAGTATCTAATCGCTGAACAGTGTTCTCTTCTCCTAGCCTGTCAAGAGGAAGGTGGGAAATGGACTGTGGTCAACTATTGAATAGTTTAGCTTCCTGTAATATTGCCTGTTGCATTCAGATAGTCATTCCAATATCATGTGGGTGTCTTATTCACAGCATCATTTCTGGAAAGTTCTCTTCCTGTCCAGGCGTGGAATATTTTAACTGAAAATCTTCTCATTGCAAACAGTTTAAGGTAACCTTTAAATATGCTGTGAAAGCAGGTTCTCTTTGCAATTCTGGATCCAAGAATAATATTTTTAAAGTCTTATAAACACATTCTAAAAGCCATGTAAACATTCTGTACAGCTTTGTATAGGTTAGGATTGTGATCATATGGAACTCCACATTCTGCCTTATCTTTACATGTGGTTCCAAGTACAGTCTTTCATTACATTACAGCAGGCTGTTTCAAATATCTCCTCCAAGATTATGACAATCCAGGGATTTCAAATACACTTGCATATTATTATTAAACTGTATTTTGAAATGTGCTATAACGCAGAGAAAGGAGCCAGACTGTGCATTAGTTTCACCGCTTTTACTATACCTCAGAATGGTTTTCTGATGAATTAGTGGCATGTGATTACTGCACACTGAAGCCTTTTTCAACAGGATTTTTAAAAATATAACATGCAGCCTTGAGTCCACAGTAAGGAGGATGAAAGGTTGCCCAAAGGCAGGAGATTGATGTCATATCCTTCAGAGGGGCAGGGCTTTAGCTCCACTGCACACTTGTGTTGGCAACATACTAAAGACTGAATGCATATGTGTATTTAGTATTAGTGATTCCTGTTGCTGTAGCACCTAAAGACCCCATCTGAGATTGGAACCCAGTTGTACCAGGCACTATGCAAACACATGGGGAAAGGACTGTTTCCACTGGCACTGTCCTTATACGTGATGTGTCTGTTTAGGCGCTAAAAGATGAGAGGATAAACAGATGGGTGACAGGACGTGCTCAGGGTCGTGCAGCAGGCCAGGGCCAAGGCTGGGACTAGCACCCAGGATTCCTGATTCCCAGTGCAGCAGCCGACCCAGAGATTGAAACACCTTCACACAGCTAGGAGATGACACATTTGTTCAGTAGATAACTAGAGGGCTTCAGCCTCCCGTTTTCTCAGTCTAACACCTTTCATGCTCAATTTAAATTAACTTTTAGAAAAAATAATAAATGTAATGGCCTAGCTAATTAATGCAGTGGAAAGCCTATAGAAGTCCTTCTGCCATCTACATTAAAATCCAAGTGACTTCATTATGATTGATGTTGTTAAAATAAATGTCACAGGAATGAAAAATGGTTAGGTCATTATTTTAAAGTGTTATCACTAGATCTATAAAAGCTAATGAGTCAATTCAAAGAAAGCAATTCCACATGTGCATGTATTAAAACCTGCGGAGAATCCAAACTACTCTGAGGAAAAATAGCCTGGAAGGGAACATAAAAAGATGTTTGTTTGTGACTATCTAAATGTGATTGGATCTGTAGGAAGGATGCTTAATTACCCAGCTCTGAGAATTCAGAAAGTTCAGTTATAAAAGAATTTGGGTTGAGAAACTGGTTGACCTGGAGAACTTCTTTACAGTCTCAGAGAATGTGAGACTTGTCAATGCTGATTTACACCTACTGCTCTGGCCCCGCTCTGTAGATGTGGTAAACTCAGTTTTTACACAGTGCTGCCTAGATGGTAGTATTCCTTCTTGGTTTATCTTGTACGTTGTGTATCAAAGTGCTTGCAGAATTACAGCCAACAGGTATGTTAGGATCATCTCCCCCACCACTAAAATCCAGCCATTTCTAATGTAGGATGCAGCAATCAATATCACAGTACCAGAAAAAGTGCACAACAGTTATCTAGGACAGGGAATTTATACCTTATTCACTGACAGCAACAGAAAGGCAGAATGCAATTGCACAAATTGAAAGTTTGCTAGGTCACAGGAGTTAATGTGGGATAATGGCCACAACAGGTCAGGGTCTTAGCTTTGAAATGTAACATAAAAACCGGCATATACCTTCTTCTTGTCTTAACTCTTGGGGAGCTGCATTGATTTTTTTTTTCCAGTGGGGGAGGGTGGGAGAGAGATCAATGAATCATTTGTTTGGAAATAAATTCCATATCTGTCTAATAAATTTCAGGGACTTTGCAAGATTGATTTCAGACAAATGAGAGAGGAAGTGGCCTTACAAGCCTCCTGAGTGTCCCTTTTAACTGAGTCCCTTTATCTGGCAGAAAGGTTACACTAACATCACCAGCTTTTCAGGTGATACTCTGCGAGGGAGCAGGGTCTTGGAGCCGGAGTGCAATGTCTACACGGCTATTTTTAGCCCTGCAGCCTCAGCCCAAGTCAATCAACCTGGACTCTGAGACTCAGTGTTGCAGGTTTTTCTTTGCACTGTAGACATACCCTCAATCTCTGGTCTGGGGGGAGGAAGGCACGAGTTCCTGTCCCAAGAAAGATGACTGCTAGAGGCAGCAAGGCTCCCTCTGGAGCCAAGCTGGTCCCCACTCTTGCCTGCCACTTATTTCTCTTCTAGTGGGGCTCATGTGAGTACAGCTCTAATTTTGCAATAGAATGGAAAGTCTTCTTAATACTAAGGAGTTCAGTAGAGAAAGCATTTCATTCCTGGCTCTGCCACTCCTCCCTGGACTGGCCCAACCAGACCCACGGATCAAAATCTTGGCTCCACTGAAGTCAATGGGAACTTTTCCATTTAATTAAATGGAGCCAGGATTTCACTGTGGAGTCCAATCATGCTGAATTGGCATGGAGTTAGCTTCCATTGGGCCCACAGAAACACACATTACATCAGAGATAGTGGTGAAGTATGCTACATTAACTTCTCTTCTTCCTTACTCTGTTGCAGGGCCTGTACTCTGGCAGAGTTCCCAGCTCCATAAAAATCACACATTCTTTGTGCACCCAAAAAAACCCCGCTTTTTTTTTTTTGTCCTGGGGGTTCAATGGGATTGGCAAAAACAGCCATTAAAAATAATTTTTACTGAGCCCCAGGCTTGGTTACTTCTAGGTCTCCTTTCCCATAGCCCCATATTTCGCACAGCCGCCTCCTCCCTGGGACTAACTCCATCTTTCTTCTGTGCAGAGTGGATGCTAATGAGCTGCACCTGCCTCACCAAGTCATCAGTAACTAACCTGCAGTTCCCAGCAGGATTCCAACACCACCTAACAGAGAGGGGCAGTATTCTGGCACCCTGTCACAGGTCCTGCTTTCCTCCCTTCTGACTGCCTTTTTTGTGTGCTCTTGCTTATATTCCATCACCTTGACCCTCCCATGTTGAGAGAACAGAAAGGAGTCATCACTGGAAGCCTGTTTATGAAAACAAATAATGCAGCAGCATCTCCTTTAGTGCAGCGCCGTGGTGATGCTGTCTTTAAAATATGCAATAAAGGACAAATGAAATATGAGGTTCTGATCAATATTTTGAGTGTTGTCAAATAATGCAATGAAGTTTAAGAGGGAAAACCTGACCATGGAGTGAAAATCACTGAAGGTGTAGAAAATGTAATAAGGGCTTAAAGTGTTATATATAAATAATTTTTTAGCAAGCACATTTGGCTGGCCATGAAACTTTTTCAGCTGTAGTGAGGTAAGGTCTCCCTAACCAAATGACATTGGGAGTAGCAGGACAAACCTGCAGAGTGCGCATTTTGCTGATGATAACATTCTTACACTCAAGTATGCCAGCGCTAATTTAGCAGCAAATTTTAACCCTGAAAATGCTGGCATTTTCTAGTCTGCCAGCCAAATAAGTGCTCAGAGGTTTAATAGGATATAGCTAATGTTTGCGGTATCACTGAAGTTTGTGGCAGAAAAGACCTGGGTCATCTTGTCCAGTAAAGTATAGCACAGTCAAACTGTTTCCATGACTGTATGATCAAGGCCTGGATTTAAGAAGACCTCGCCTGGTGACTCTTGGCGGTGTTAGCCTAGGGCTGAGAGAACCACAGGGTCTTGTCTGTTTCCAGCACTCTCAGTAAAGAATCCCCTTTATACTTATTGCAGACAAGTCCATCTCTTCCCTGCCAGGAATGACACTGTAGTCTGAAGTTTCCCTGAAGGCCCCATACTGGCCGATACCAAGAGAAACAATGCCAAAATACTTGTAACCCAACCAGAAGAAGGAATTTTATTCTAGAAATCTGGCAAAAAACCAAAACCAACACTATCTTGAAATTTTCAACCCATTTTTTTGCAAGCCAGATGTTTGGACACTTTGAAAGCTTTTCAGAAGCCGTCTAACTTTTGGTTTCTTATCTGAGCCAAATCCAAACTCAGAAGGTCTGACTTCAGGCTGTAGGCGAGTATGTATTTTCTTGCATATAAATACACAATTACTTTGCCTGTGCAATTCCAGATGTGCACTGTACAAGAGTTTCACTCATATGTCTAGATAGACCTTTATTTAGCTATGGGCACACAGATATGAATATTAATCTTCAAGCAGCTGGTAATGCATATGCTCACCTAGGTCCAGAACCTGCAATACTGAAGTTAATGGGAGCCTTGCCATTGACACTAAGGTGCGCAGGATCAAGCCCCTACCAAGCATCAGAAAATCAGGAAACAAATGTTTTGAGGATGATATTTCACTGTTGTTCATTTAGTGTGCAACAACTTTGTGCTTAGCACTGTATAGATAGTCAACGGGGAGATGTGGTTTGCGCTCAAGACATACAGAACCCAAGGCCCCAGCCCTGCTTCCTTTGAAGTCAATGGGAGTGTTGCAGTGGGCTTCACTGGGAATAGGATTAGGACTCTATTTAAATGAATTTAAGAAAGGTGGACTTTAAACCTAACCTGAGATTAGAGGTACTTTAAGTAGTGTGGCAGGTGCAAATTCTGAACATTTTTTCTTACAGAATGTATTATATATATATATTTCACCTGTGTGTTTTGGTATTTCATTGAATATCAGAGCTTTTTTCATTAGTAGAATGCTCTTTTTCCCATCAGAGGATGATTGTGGCCCCTGTCTTTTCCCTCTCCAGTCTCATTCCCTCTCCCATATATAGGAATAATCCCATAAATAGATCATAAAGTGACCAAAACAGAATCAGTTGGTCATTTGTGAAGACATTTTTCTCATATCCCTAATCTTGATTCCAGTGCGGGTTACGTATATGCTTTATAGGGAACAAGTCTGGGTAAATTCTAGTGAAGTGCCACAACACGACATCTTTTTAGAATCTGAAATCCTTTCTCCTGATTCTTACACAGGGATTTCCAAAAGACCTTCAGGTAGGTAAGTGCCCAATTCCCATTGAATTTTGACTTCTACTGGGCCGCTTTGAAAGTCCCAGTCTTAATCCCTACCACCACGGTTTCCTTACTCAAGAGAGGAAGGAGTTCACTGTCTTTTTGGGGAATGAAGCTTCCACTGTTTACATTAAAGACTAGCTGGTGTTACTCTGTCATGGTTCTTCAGAACCACAAGGGCTAGAAACAATGTAAAAGAAGCATGGAAGTTTAGCTACTGAGGGATCCATTTGACAACCGATATATTTAATTATGGTAACATCTACCATCATCATAACACAGAAATGGTTATAACAGTTTAAATGCAAAATTAACACATTACAACATGTTCGAAGTATGTTACAATCTAGAATGCAGTCAATTTTCAATTCTTCTGTTGGGAATGAGTGTGCTGAAAGGAACTTTAAAAAAAGGCTCGATGCCATAAAATCCCATTTTACAATATTAATTCATAAACCAATTGATTAGCTTGGCAACTCTCTGAAAAATCCTTCTTTACTCAGTGTAAATTTGTGGAGGGTGCACTATATTATTCATACACAATGAAAAAGTTTAATCCTGCTTTAAGTGCAAATCTCAATGCATTCTTAACTGTACAGTCACTATGGTGCTTCCATAATATACTTTGTGACAAGATTTGAATTCAGAAGGAAATATTTCCGTAATTTATGCAGATATCCCTAATACACATATCCATGAAAACCACAGAGTTTTTAGATTTGTTCTAAATCCATTTGAGCACCTTCAAGTAAAGCAATAAAACATTTCTTTAAAATTGAAACTTTTAATG
The DNA here is from genome assembly GCF_965140235.1 of Caretta caretta. Taxonomy (NCBI): domain Eukaryota; kingdom Metazoa; phylum Chordata; order Testudines; family Cheloniidae; genus Caretta; species Caretta caretta. The sequence goes on along the minus strand of NC_134213.1, from coordinate 17,233,667 downwards.
GAACATCAAACCTTTTTGGATGTTTCTTCTGGAACTATTTTTCTGTCTCAGGCATGACCTATCAGTAGAGTGTATTGCCATCTGTCTCGTGTCCCAGTTAAAACCAGTCAAATTATTAGTCCTTTCTTCGATCTGGATCTCTCTGTGCGTATTTGCTATTTGTAAGCTTTCACTGAGCAGTTTATGTGAGCAGGCTATAGGATGCTGAAAATTGTTTTTTTTTTTATTATTCACTCATTTATTTGCGCTGTGTGATTTGGTTACCTAAGCAACACATCAGTGAACAGAATTAAAACATAGATGGGTCCCATACACAAGGCAGTACCATGTATTAATCATGCGGTGAAACAATGTGTTGAAAACCAGATCTCCCCACACAGGGCTCATTTTGCAGAGGACAGGTATTTAGCCTGGTTGCAATGAAACCTATACTGGTGGCATACAGTTACTGAGTGTCAATGAAATCAGTGAGTTTTGGGTACGAAAGGAAGTTGTACATGCCAATAACTCTAGAATCTCCTTATCTTCCAAGTCTATTGATCTTGGAATTAGAATATATGTTGCTGATTTTGTACATGCAATACTTTTCCAAGCAAGTCTGTAGACCATTTCTGGTTGCACAAGTAGCTTCATTCATTTACAAGCAGAAATTACAAGGGTGCAATTCTACTGCTAAAGAGCAGCTCAAGAATATATTTAGAAATAACAGCTTGTGCAGCAATTCTTCTTCTTTTCTCTTTGACCCTAGTGGTCAGATTGGTAAACAAGTAAAGCTGCCCCACAATGCCTTTTAAGTGACTTATCCAACGACCTATAAAGTGGTTCTTTTTCACATTTCTAAAACTTCTGTTCTATTTCTGATCTCTCATGAAAGCAGCTAAGTAAACAAGCAAGAGTCTAACCTTCCTTGTCTCTAAGTAAAGTTTGTTTTGATTTTGACTTTTCCTCTCTTGAATAAGCACTCTGATATTGGTGCAAGCATGATTACTCTGCATAATGAAATTTCCCCTTAATTCACTTTGCAATAGAATGCTCAAAACTAGCTTATTCTGAATTGTTACAGCCTTAACATAATACTGTATAGATCCTAGGCTATGAATATATAAATGTTGTTTCTCCCTTGGAAGGGATTACACTGCCAAAGATGTAAACTTGCGGTTGCTACTTTGTGATTTATAGGTGTTAGCATGGAAATAGTATTTTCAATAATGCTATGGAATGTATGCAAAAACAAGCAAAACCTGCTGCTAGCCAGTTGTGATTAGGCTGTAGATCTTTCTGTTATGGTGATTGACAGCCACCCAACCCCTGAGAATTTCTTCAGGACAAAACTTATTTTCAAATCTGAGTGGAGTAATGAAAAGCAAAAATAAAAACCAGCAGAAAAGGGATCTTGGTGAATTTCTTTTCTAGTCCAAACCTGTACTTCTCATTCACTAATGAACTGTTTTGCATTTACACTTTCCTTGTAGAAAACCTAACTAATTTACTCTGCTTACAAACCTTTAACACTCCCAGGGCATGTTACAGAGGTGCAGATATACAGTAGGATCACTTGACATGCAGAATTGTCTTGCATGGTATTAATTTAAAGAACATGGAAAAAAATCATTTTCAGGAGTCTTGCAACTCCCTCCCTCTCCCAACCAGTCCCGTTTATATCGATCTATATGTTTCCACTACTGAACATTAATGAAATGCCCTAGAGCATCCCTTAAAGACTCAATTATGCAAGGAGCTGACCACCTGTAAGTGTTGCTTCACACTGTGCAGGATCATGGTCTAACTCATCATGTCTTTCCAGGAGACAAATTCCTTGCAACAAACCCATGCTGAAGGAAACGAAGCAACAAGGAACTATTACAACACTGAAAACAAGGACGGTGAAGAAAGGTGGGTTGTGTGGCACTGCAGAACAGCTGATGCTTCATTTGACTTCAGTGGAGTCACACCTTGTTATAGGTGTGAATTTGGCCTAGAGTGAAAGAACTCAAAAGAAGAATGCTAGTGCAAAGGCCAGGGAAAATACTGTTTCAAATTCAGCAAAGACAAACCTGAGTCTGACTTTCCTCCTATTGCATCTTTAATGTTTATGGCTGAAGGTCCATTTTGGAATGATCTGACATGAATCTAGACATTAGACTAGACAAATCTAGTCGCCTATTAAATAAGTATTGGACCATCATAAGAAAGTAGCCATCTTGAAGTTTGATAGAATTAGCCAGCAAACATAAAGGTGAATCAAAATCAGATATTGCCCCTTGTTGATGCTCTTTGACTAGCTGCAGTTGACACCATGATTAAAAAGCTAGCTGCTAAAGGAAAGTCTTTCCAAAGATTTGCAATAGCTAAAGCCTGTAGCATATAAGGACCTCATTGCCAAATCTATTTAGTACTGGTGTTACAAGTCAAGGTTAGTATCCCGACAGAAGCCTGGAAATATTATTGTAATACATAATAATAAACATATATTTCTGTAGTTAATAGACTTGTCTTGTTATCCTTATCCTCCTGTAATTTTTCCCATTTCTGTTGGTTGAACACACTCTCACAACACTTCTCTTCTCTGATTCTGTACCATAGGAAGATTCTCTACCCTTTTCACTGGATGACAACATAGGAGTGTATAGTTGGAATTACACCAACTTACATATTCTGGCCCAAATTCAGACCTGGTGTAAGTTGACCCAACTCCATTTGACTCTATTGGGACTTGCTTCTGCTTTTATGGTTGAATGTGATCTTCTGTGGCCCTGAAGACTATTTACAAATGATAGAGTATATTTGATTATGCCTTAAATATGTAGCCCTGTACTGGGGGTGGGGAGCTGAGGTGTAGTAGGAACCCTTGACTGACTCAGCCAGCAAGAACAGTTGCAAGACGGCTGGTTGATGCTCTCTTAGGTTTGACTGACAAACCAAGAAACCTACAGTCATGGTGGCTGGAGCAGTGATGCGGATCACAAGAATTTCGGTTTAAGGTTCCCCTGATAGTTGTCAGTGTTCAAAGTTGTATGATGCAGCTTCTTGTTAGAAAGATATATGTTGGCTCAGATGATTGAGGTAACTTGTGGTGACACAGTGAAATCCAATCTGAAATGACCACTCTAGGGGGAGGGGAGAGTTTCTCATGGATGGGAAGGAAACTATTTTAAAAAGAGACAGTAGTGGCTCTCTCTTAACATGAAAGTTTTGTTTGGGTGGAAGTGGTCTCCTCTAGTCATCACCATAAGTCTCTTTCCCTTTAATCATAATCTTGATAAACTCATGTCAAGAGATCGGTATAGATTTATCCACAGGGGTCTGGCTGTGCCATGGCAGAGAGTTGAGATGATTCCTTAATACTGGAAAACAACCGTCTTAAACTGGAGGAGGGATTGGATAGACGCTATCAGTAGACTGCAGAATTTCTTGCCTGCAAAAAACAGGTGCCCCTCTCCTCCCCCCTGGAGATTGCTGGAGTCCCTTTTTTATTTTTTCTAGATTTAAAAAAAAAACCAATGTGGTGGTGGTGGGTGACTTTTTCTCTTCAGGCAGCGTTGCACATTGTTTGGAGGTGGATTCAACTCCTCTTCTGCCTGACCCATTCCACTGCTTGCTAGGGGACTAGGTGGGCTGTGTGGAGGGTGGTGGTTCGTTCCATTAGTCCATACAGTGTTTACTTCGGTTTCCCCCACATTTCCATTTTTAACTATATTTACAAAGTGCATATAGAAGAGCAGCAAAATGGGTGAGCTTTGTTTGTTTATTACCACTCATTTATTACTATGATGTTGCTTCTTCCACTGCTGCTCATGCAGCTTTCGTTCCTTAGTGGAGATGGCCCTGCTGCAGACTAGCAAAATTAATCGAAGGTCACTGATCTAAGGGCAACCTGAATCTCTGATTTGGCTGTCAGAGACAAATACAGAGTTGCCCAATGTTTTTGTTTGTTAGCCATGCACACTCTTTCCAATGTGCAACATGAGACATAACAGCCTGAAGGGGAATTCTGCAAAATAGAGACCCAAGCAGGAAAACCACCCATTCCTTCTACTCTAGGATGGCGGTTACAGGGAAAATGAACCAGCAAGCCACTTTGTTTAAAGCCATAGGCCACCGCATCTACCATGTGGTGCAGCAAGCAATTATATTGTACTTGTCTGGACTGGATTTTTTTTTAAGTTAAACCGCTGGAAAATAGAACTCTTCCTAGACTGCCTGGCAGCGATTGCACTGCTGATTGCACACAGATGGACCAGATGTAACTGGGCCCTTGGGAAGGTGCACCCAGGTGGCAAGGCTGCAGAGCTCCTGTGTGACCCACCCAAGGCCACTTACAGTTGCAGCACCTGCTCACTCTGGTGCCTCTCTGCAGAGCATACCACAGGGGAGTGGAATGGTAAGGAGGAGCCAGGAGCATGGCACCACCCCTCTCCTCCCACACGGCCCACAGAACTGTCTGGACACACTAAAAGGAGAAAGCTACTCCGTCCTTAAGCATGGTGCAGCCCACACATCCCCAATATGTACTGGGGAAGTGAAGGGAGAATCCTCCCCCTGAGCTCTTTTATGGGGTGGCGGCAGTTCCACACCATCCCCAGTGCAGCCCCGTGTACCAGCCACACAATCCAGCTATGATTTGCACAGTGCCTGGTGATGGAACAAGCTTCTAGGTCATCCCAGTATTCCCATCCTACACGCTTTCACAGATGCACCAGTCAACACTCCCTTGCTTGCTCTTTACCAAATCCATGGGAAAGGGAGGATTTCACCAGAGTCACTATTTGCAAACACCTTTTCACAGCTCTCTGTGATTATCCAGAAGGAGGGACAAATTGGGCTATGCACAAGCCTCATTTCGGTGTTCTAGTGTACTCAATAAAGCGTAAGTTCGTTTAAGCATCTTGGAAAAATCTTCTCTGGTCTTTCTGCCAGCCATCATTGGGAGCCAATCTAAATTCATGAACTCAATGCTGTAATTACATTTTTGGAGACTCCATCCAAACAGCTTAAGGCAGAGTGCTGTTTCCTACATTGTATTACTCCTGTTCCCCACTTTGTATAATAATCACAGTGCGCAAAGAGGCTTAGCTTTGGGTATGGCTCAGTGACAGACTACACAAGGTGTTGTTTTGACAGCTTTGCAGCTGCCATTGGGCCCACCATGTGGTTAGGCTGCTTATGGACTGTCTAGACAACCTTGTCTTCTAGGATGCCATTTCCTTCTGATTCAGATTTGATTCTGAGGAAAGGAGATTCTTTTATTTATAGTGTAAACATGCTCCAGGGGGAAAAAAAATCACCCATGGGATTTCGTCTATAAATGCCTCTCTTTAAAGGGAGTTTTGTTGCATACATTTCCATTCCTACCTCTAGGTACATTTTAAACATTGGTGTTTGGACATTGAATTTCCTGAATAAAGAATTTAAAAAATTGCCAAGTCCCTCTGAAGGGGCCCATATTTAGCAAGGATCCACAGCTGCACAAATACGATGCCATCCACCTGGTGTGATTCCCTCCTTTAAATAGGTCAGACTTCAGCTTTTCCATCAATGGGTGAGAGAGAGAATCCCTCTTCAGCCTTGCAAAGCAGAAACTGTATGTTGCACTTGGCATGCATAGTGGGTATTGGTGTTCTGTTGCTACAGCAAACAAGTGGCTGCCAGGCTTTCTAAGCGAGTACATGGGGGCATGGCTTGAAAGGAATACATATTTTCAATTGTGAAGCTTGGAATTAATCCATGTACCCACATTGCTTTGCTTGCAACTCAGATGCCATGGTCCAGGAGTTAGAATACAGGCCTGTGAGAGGGGAGATACTGGGTTGTAATCCAGGATCTGCCACTGGCAAACTCTATGATTGTAATTAATTGCCTTTAACCTTTCCGTGCCTTGGATTCCCCACTCCGTCTGTAAAATGGGTATAATACAACCAGTTCATCTCAGAGAAATGTTGAGGGTTAATATTTAAAATACATAAATTGCTGTGTGGTCTTGTTTTTTACCATAGTTGTTTAGATTTACCTGCAGATAGAGTAGATAAGAACAACTTCTTTAACAAGGTGCTGCTTGGAAAATGTTTGACAGAATTTCCCCAATTTTTCTGTGCACACACCTTTTTATTTATTTTTGCTTCTTTTCAATGGCTCTCCAAGGTTCAAAGCTGTATTGCAGCTCAGTGTATAATCCAGCTGACCACCACAGAAACACCTTGCCCCATAGGTTGCCATGCAATGCCTACCAGACCTAGACAGAAATTTCCAAACATGACAAAATTTTCTTTGGAAAAAACAGAAGAATGTTTGTTTGGCAAAATCATGTTTCCATTTTCCAGCCTGATCTACCTTTTCGTCAGTCCATCCAGCTTGGGTTTTTCCATAGCAAGTCACCAGAGTATCTAGGTACTGCACCTCCAGACATGGGGGTTAAAGGCCTCCAACCCTTCCAATTATGTGGACAATTTTGCATTAGCAAACTTTTAAAAATGTTGCTGACCATGGACAAATCTCAGCACAGGCAAATGTGCTCCACTGTAGAAGTGCTATGTAAAGATTTTAATATGCACCCTCTTGTTCATATGAGGCACAATTAGAGCAGATGCTTAGGAAAATGACCTTGTATGTTAGAGATCCTGGTTCAAGTCCCTGCTATACCTTATTCAGAGCAGAGCTTTTTTTCATCACAGGTCATTCTGAATCAGGTAAAATAGGGGCTTGAACCTCCCACATCCCAGGTCAGTGTCCTAAGCATCAGGCCACATGCATCCCTTGAATGTTGCCGTGAAACTGAATTGTTGTCCCCCCCCAGCCAGCAATAGGTGAAGTCATAAATGCTGGAACTAGGGGAACTGGGGGTGCTGCAGCACCCCCTGGCATGAGGTGGGTTCCATTATATACAGGATTTACAGTGTGGCTCAATCAGGGCTGCATTAAGGCAGAGGCTATAAGGGCTGCAGCCCAGGCCCTCCCCCCTGGGGCTAAGGGGAGCCCCAGTGCAGCAGGGCTCAGGTAGACTGTCTGCATACTGTGGCCCTATGCTGCTCCCAGAAGCGGCCGGCTGCTGGCACATCTCTGCAGACCCTGACGGGGGTGTGTGCACTGCCCCTTCCCCCAGCACTGTCCCCACAGTTCCCATTGGTTGGTTCCTGGCCAATGGGAGCTGCAGGGGCAGCGCTTGCAGGTGTGGGCAGCACACGGAGACACGCTGTCCCCCTCTCACCCACCATGGGGCGCACAGAGATGTGCCAACAGCTGTCCGCTCCTGGGAGCAGCGTGGGGCCACAGCATGCCGACAGGCAACCTGCCTGAGCCCTACTGTGCCACCGGCCAGGAGCTGCCTGTGGTAAGTATCTCCCAGCCGGAGCCTGCACCTCACACCCCCCTCCTGAACCCCAATCCCCTGCCCCAGGTCAGAATCCCCTCCTGCACCAAACTCCCTCCCTGAGCCTGGAGCCTCCTCCTGCACCCAAACTCCCTCTCAGAAAGAAACTAATATATCAGCTGTTCTAAGGTAAGAAGTAGGCTATTTTGAATTAACTTAACTCTATTCTACATATTTTAAGACTGAAATGTAACCACAGAATGGCTTTGTTAATTTAAAAGGCAAGTTTAGTATAGCGTTAATAACCTCGATGCCATAATTGTGATCATTTTGTTTTAAATTAGGAAAAAGACTTTTATACAGGGGCTCCACAAAATCTAATAGCCGCAGACCCACAGGAGAGTTAATCCGGCCCTGGGATCAATGGCTCTCAACACCCCCGCTATAAAAACTGTTCCAGCACCCCTGGGTGTGGTCCGAAGCCCACAGAAATCAGTGGGAGTGTTTCCACTGACTTTAATGGGGTCAGGCATCTGGATCTGAATATTGGCCACTTATTTCCATAAAGGGATAGACTAGATCAGATTGAATAGGGGAAGTGAGCAGCATTGTATAGTTCTAAATATTCCAGAGCCTGCCTTATTTTCATTCCTGATGAGACATGTTATCGTGTGGACTCTCTTTAAAGGCAATTATTTCATTCTGGGAAAAATCCAGGCTCTGCTGATTTTTCTCAGTTTCCTACACATTTCTGTTGACTCTGCTGTTCACCACTTTAATATGCTATTGAGCTTAATAAATTAATAAACATATTTGAGAGAGCCCTGGACGGTCATGATGACATATGGCAATAAAATACAAGTTCAGAGCCAAGAAAAACAAAAAGGAAATGCTGCATATTTTGAAAAAAACCACTCACCCTACTAGATTTCAAATGATTTTATTGTTAGAGAGAAATTCACCAAATTTCTACTGCCTTGACCCCTGGCCCTTTAGCAGTAATGAAGTGATCACAGAGATAGACACCTAATTCTGGATAAAGTCATCAAGTGCTGGTGCTAACCTATTGGTAGTTCAATGCAGGAATATTTCCCCCCTCCAACACATACAGTACTAATAATTAATAGGGGGGCCCTTGAGGTGCTTGGGGCCCTAAGCAATTGTTTAGTCTGTATGTCTAGCACCAGTTCTGAGGTCACCAGTACATTACATGGCAGATTTCAGTAAGCCTCAGTCCTATTTGCTTAGTTCATATATCCTAGAAAATAAAATAACAATTTGTGCAGATAACTATAACACCAAACCCAATTACTTTCAAAGTAAGAAAAACAAAGGAGTTAGAGCAGGGCTGGGCAAACTACAGCCCAGGGGCCACATCCGGCCCTCCAGAAGTTTTAATCCGTCCCTCGAGCTCCTGCTGGGAAGTGAGGTCAGGGGCTTGCCCCGCTCTGGAACTCCAGCTGGGGAGCGGGGTTGGGGTCTTGCCCCACTCCGCATGGCTCCTAGAAGCAGTGGCATGTCCCCCCTCTGGCTCCTATGCATAGGGGCAGCCAGGGGGCTCTGCACACTGACCCCACCCCAAGTGCCGACCCTGCAGCTCCCATTGGCCGGGAACCACAGCCAATGGGAGCTGCAGGGGCGGCGCCTGCAGACAGGGGAGCGCGCAGATGTAGGAGCCGGAGGGGGGATATGCCGCTGTTTCTGGGAGCTGCTTGAGGTAAGCGCCGCCCGGAGCCTGCCCCCCTGCCTCCTTCCCGTGACCCTGCCCCAGCCCTGGTTCCCCCTCCTGCCCTCCAAACCCCTCAGTCCCAGCCCCGAGCACCCTCCTGAACCCTCAGCCCCACTCCAGAGCCCGCACCCCCAGCTGGAGCCCTCCCGCAACCTAACCCCCCAATTTCGTGAGCATTCATGGGCCGCCATACAATTTCCATATCCATATGTGGCCCTCGGGCCAAAACGTTTGCCCACCCCTGAGTTAGAGAATGGAAAAAACAAAGACTGAAGTGAATAGTTTGAGTAGTATTTTTGAAAAAGGTTTATTTAGCATTGTGAGGGCAACTGGTATGTTTGTTAACCTCATGGGACAACTCAGAAATATCCTACCATAAAAAAGTCAGCAATGAAAGTCAACACAATAGCAAACAACCCCCCCCCCCCCCCAAGATCTACAAGAAAAGGCATTTGATTGAGTTTTCTATATGTTTGTTTAAGTATTTAACACATGCTGCACATCAAATAAAAAGTTCTCGTTCAACACATCATATTTGCCAAGCCAGGAAACCACCACACATGTAAACCTAAAGCACGGAAGCCAGAAATGGAACATGTCTATTTGGTCAGTCAGTCCGTCCTTCATTCATTGCAGGTTGCAGAGGTGCTCTAGTAGGGATGGCTGTGTTTTGAAAAAAGATGGTGTTTATTCTTTAGGTGACTGCCTTATAGAATCCTAGGACTAAAAGGGACCCCAAGAAGTCATCTAGTTCAGTCCCCTACACTCATGGCAGGACTAAGTATTATCTAGACCATCCCTGACAGGTGTTTGTCTAACCTGCTCTTAAAAATCTCCAGTGACGGAGATTCCACAACCTCCCTAGGCAATTTATTCCAAAGCTTAACCACCCTGACAGGAAGTTTTTCCTAATGTCCAACCTAAACCTTCCTTGCTGCAATTTAAGCCCATTGTTTCTTGTCCTATCCTCAGAGGTTAAGAAGAACAATTCTTTTCCCTCCTCCTTCTAACAACCTTTTATGTACTTGAAAACTGTTATCGTGTCCCCTCTCGGTCTCCTCTTCTCCAGACTAAATAAACCCACTTTTTTCAGTCTTCCCATAAAATTCATATATTCTAGACCTTTAATAATTTTTGTTGCTCTTCTCTGGACTTTCTCCAATTTTTCCACATCTTTCCTGAAATGTGGCACCCAGAACTGGACACAATATTCCAGTTGAGACCTAATCGGCACAGAGTAGAGTGGAAGAATTACTTCTCGTGTCTTGCCTACAACACTCCTGCTAATACATCCCACAATGATGTTTGGGTGTTTTTTTGGAACAGTGTTACACTGTTGACTCATATTTAGTTTATGGTCCACTATGATCCCCAGATCCCTTTCACAGTACTCCTTCCTAGGCAGTCATTTCCCATTTTGTATGTGTCCAACAGATTGTTCCTTCCTAAGTAGAGTACTTTACATTTGTCCTTATATTATTTCCTCCTATTTACTTCAGACCATTTCTCCAGTTTGTCCAGATTATTTGAATTTTAATCCTATCCTCCAAAGCAACCCCTCCCATCTTGGTAATTCTGCAAACTTTATAAGTGTACTCTCTATGCCATTATCTAAATCATGGATGAAGATATTGAACAGAACCAGACCCAGAACTGATCCCTGAGGGACCCCACTCGTTATGCCCTTCCAGCATAACTGTGAACCACTGATAACTACTCTCTGGGAATAGTTATGGGAAACCTTATGGGAAAAGCCTTTAGGAATTTCATAGAAAATAACCATTCTCTAGGTGTTTAGGACCATCATCCTGCAGGATATAATAGAAAATGTTATGCCTTCATTAAAAAGATAACGTGACCTGGGCTAAGCAGGTGGAGGTCTCTTGCTTATACCTAGAAATACCTTGTGACCTGCTCACCCACTACCCACCCCCTGCTGAGTCCAAGCAGCATACAGAAACCTAGTTCCTTTTGTTTGGGGCTTTTATCTCACTCCTACCTTGTGCGCTGAGGTGCAGACTCCTCTTGAGAGAAGAAGACTGAGGGGGGGACCTGATAACAGTCTTCATGTATGTTAAGGGCAGTTACAAAGAGGAACATGATTAATTGTTCTCCATATCCACAGAAGGGAGGACAGGAAGTGATGGGCTTAATCTGTAGCCAGGGAGATTTGGGTTAGGTATTAAGAAAAACCTAACTATAAGGGCATGTAAGAACATAACAGGCTTCCAAGTGAGGTTGTGGAATCCCCATAATTGACAGAGTTTCAGGCTTTTATATGCAGAAAACCAGTTGTTGTGGCACAGGTGGGATGTGGCGTTTTTATACATACTAGGAGGGCCTCAAAAAGAAAAAGGTTGATAACCCCTGTCCTCATGTGGTCCTGCCTCAGTGGAAGGGGCTGGACTTGGTGACTTTTCGAAGTCCCTTCCAGCCCTACATGTCTAGGATTCAATTGTTTGCAGGAGCAGACATGGTCCTGTGCTAACTTAATTTGTATAGTAGATGTACAATGAAAAGCAGAGAATTCTGTAGTACACACAGGAAAATAATTTCCAGAAAGCAAGTGTCACGCTGTCTGGAGTGGCTCACGAGCATGAGAACCTACCTTAGGGCAGACTGTCAAAGACAGGCCAGACAACCCAAACTGGTGGTGTGTTCTATAACTACATTTCACCAAGCCAGTAACAAATGTGAGCTCTAGTAACAGTCTTGCCATGGAGTCACACAGGCCCCTCAAACTCTCCAGTCTATCTTGCCACCCAGGCAAACTGGACCTACTGATAAAAATCACCAAAAATTCTCTTACACCAAAAATCACACCATATTTAGCTTGGCTTCCAGTCCGAAGAGACCAATCACTTACCCCAGATCAGTTGGTACCCTAGATCTTACACCAAAGACAAAGCCAGTAGCCAATCCTGTATTAAACTGTCTAAAGGTTTATTAATTAGGAAAAAGAGATATGAGTTCTATACAGATTAAAGCAATCAAACATAAGCACAGTTCTCATCTAAATTGTAAGGGTGCCAGAGTTGTTGTGATCTGGCCATTCAAAGTGTCTTTCAGAGTGGACTCAGGAGGTAACCCTTGGGGATCTCTGCCTCAGTTTAGAATTTCTGGCCCCCTCAGAGTTCAAACAGTGAAGAGAGAGATGGAAAATTTTCCTGTTACTTTCTTTTATTTCTTTCATTCAGCTTCCAAGTCCACAGGACACGCTTCCTTGCACAGAGTATTTCCAAGGTGGGATAGGGCCATTAACCAATCCTTTCTATTGTGATGTTCCTTGGTGGCCCATCTGATTTTGATAGTGCTTCTGGATGTGGGGTGGGAACGGCAATTCCCATATCAGGGTTCACCAGTTCAGAGCAAAAAAAAAGGAGTACTTGTGGCACCTTAGAGACTAACAAATTTATTTGAGCATAAGCTTTTGTGAGCTACAGCTCACTTCATCAGATGAGCTGTAGCTCATGAAAGCTTATGCTCAATAAATTTGTTAGTCTCTAAGGTGCCACAAGTCCTCCTTTTCTTTTTGCGGATATAGACTAACACGTCTGCTACTCTGAAACAGTTCAGAGCAAACATTGTGCAGTTATAAAGCAAAACTTACTTATTTTCTTGTAGCATGGAACACTGATATTACAAGTGAGACAAATGCATGCAGCAACTTACAAGACATAGTCTAAACACTAAATATATTCTGACAAGACAATACCTATTTTGAGTAAAACTAACATACAGGTGAGCTGGTCTGGTCTCTAGCTAACACCTGTGGTGTTGGCAAGAACTGGCACCTGATTTGCCAGCGTCTCAGCAAGAAGATAATTTCCTTAATTGTTTAGAGTTTTTCCTGTTCTATCCCCCCCTGCACAATGCTGAAAGATTCTCTTCAGCAGACTCTTACTAAACGTTGGCCTCAACTGTAGCTACATGTAACAGTTCATGAATGCAGGAAAAATTAACAGGTCTGAAATTCTTAATCTAGGCACTAGTGCCAGGAATCAACCACACACTATCAGTCTAGCCTGCCAGCTAAACTTAGTGCAGTTTGTTTATTTTTATTCTCCCACTTGCAAGACGGAATTTAAACCCCAAATGAGGGTTGGATATAATTGCTTGAAATAATTCTTCTAGTATTCTAAAAGCTCTGAGAGAGAAAGCTGTTTTAAAATGGCAGGTGAGCAAGACCAAGGGAAGACAGCTTGATAAGTTCAGTCAAAGATAGTAACACCTTTTTACTTAGGTAAATTAGCTCCCAAAGTGTACTTGCCCTTTTATATTTGATTTTAAACCCATGTATCTTTATCAGTTTTAATAAGTGGATTTATATTGGACACCAAATGTTAAAATTACCTACACTTGAAAGGCCTGCCTATGAAATGAATCGAAATAGATTCTCTGTGGAAGTTACTGCAGTGCCAATAAGGATTAATTAAAACTCAAGTGTTCTTTATTGCGTGTTAAGTGTGTAATTGTTATTCAGTCAACATTCTTGATTTTTGAGTGTTAAATAATCATAGATGTATTTCACCCAGTCTCACTGTTTATTTAACCAATTAATTAAGGAAGGGGATATTCTGCATTTATTAGCATTTTAATTGAAGAATCGTATTCCCTATGGCCCAAACATCTACATATGTTCAGTTTTTGTGTTCAGCTCCTGTCTCTGTTAAGTGGCAACAAACATTCCTAATTGTACCTACTACAGACTAAAAAAACATGTCCTTAAAATACTCAGTACAATTGAACTTCAGTAAAGCTAGTTCATGAAAACTATGGGCCAAGTTTTCATCTCAGTTATATTGATGGCAATCCAAAATAACTCCACCTAGCAGAATGGACTTGCTCTGAATTTATACTGGTGTCTCAGATCAGAATTTGAAGGGCAACAATATGATCTTCAACTTGAAAAGATTTGTTTATTTACTATGGTCATTAACTGATTTATAAAGGGCCTTGAGATTTTGCATATGAATGACATTTTGGTGTGCAATTTAGCAAGGTGTTACATGAAATGAAATTCTGGCCTCATTGAAATCAATGGCAAAATTCACATTGACAATAGCGGGCGTAGGATTTCACCCCAAGTAGTTAGACATCTAACTACCTATCTAGCTATACAAGTGGCATTTTCATGCACAAATCCAAGTTTTACGGCACCACAAATTTCATAAACAAGTACTCAGGTATGCAATTTCATGTACAGCAATTTGGAGGTTGTATGGAAAATTTGACTCAGATTTTTTTAATCAAAACCAAACCTGAATAAGACCTTGCTGCTTAACCCTCATGTCTGCTTGGCAGTTTTTTATATGCATGGATCTGTTTAAACTAAATAGAAGGAGCTGGCATTTTGTTTTTTCTGGGGAAGTGCCTTGCATTTCTCTAATGCCTATGTTTTAAAATGCTGCTGTACTGATCTGATGGCTCATATAATTTGTATTCTAAGTCACCACTGGTCAAAATGCTAAATCATTGGGCTCCCAGAGCTCATTCAAAAGCAGCAATAAGCTTCATGTTTGATATCAAAGGATCAAACTCTAGTTTAGGGTGGACTGGAAAAACTCACCTTATCCCTGCCATTTGCCCATTAGGTTTGGACTGAAAGCAAGTTAGAAAGTTGCCAGTACTTGCATATTTGATTCAGTAGTTTTTTGTTTTTTTTTTAAGGGGAGAGAAAAAAAGTGTCTGTGATCCTAGGGAAATGGAAGGCAGATTTCCATACTCAATAAGTTGTTTTGTTTTTTTCCCCTTTGGTGATATCTCCACTGAGCTGTTGCAAGCTATTTATTGCTTAGCAAGACCCCACCTTGCTCATATTCTTTAGTTGGGAACATCATTGTTGTTCGCCCCATTTTGTTTTCTCTTCATTCCAAGCCTTTTAAAAATGCTGTTTGCTATTAGGGCCTGGAATGAAAAGCTAGCCTAGAAATTGGCATAGCACTACACCCTCAGGAAATTCGAAGTGTTTGAAATGCAGGATCCAAGCAGGGTTGCTGAAACATAGCAGCACTGTGTCAAAGGCACCAGCCTAGCGACCTGGTGATAATGTTTTTGCCAAGAAGGAGATCTGGCTTTGATTGCCATGTTTGGACCCTTGCAACCCTGCCTGCCAGTATCTGGGAGCACTCTGAAGTTGGCATGCTCAGGTGCTTTTATTTTACAGTGACTCAAGAGTAGGCTAGATGCCTTACAAATTATAGAGAAAACATAACCCCTGCCCCAAAAAGTTTCCAATCTAAGAAAATGGATCCACAAAAAACAAAGGGGATGGGCAAAGGAAGACAATTCTAGCAAGACTGTGTGGCTGCTTAAAGATCAATGCACACATGTAGGTAAAATCTTATGGGGATTTTGTTGCTACAGAATGCTTTTAGCTGCTCTTTTACTTACATTATGAAAACATAGGGTTTATTTATTTGGGGAGGCACTTACTGGTGCTGAAGGTGAATGGTGGGAGGAGGAGGAGACCATGGGGATTGAGAATGGAGAGAAAGGAGGTGAAATGGAATGCAGAAGCTGGAATGGGAAAGGAATGATGGGTGGAAAGAGAGAAAGAGGGTGAGAAGCCTAATGGGCAGGTATAGCGGGGGCAGCAAAGCAACTGCAATGGCAGGAGAAGAATGGAAGGAAAGTGGAACAAACAACCAATGGCAACACAGAAAATGAGAATCAATCTCCATAGTTTAAGTGTCAAGAGCAGAGATAATAGGATGAAGTCAGGAGGCTGCCAGATGGAAAATATCTCTCTGGAACCAATGCCCTGGATGGCTATCTCTGGGACCAATGCTTTCTGGGTCTGGGGTCTGTGTGGCAAGAGGTAAGATGAAAGGGCCTCACTGACCTTTCTGAATCTTCAGCTGGTGTGAGGAAGGAATTCTGAGAACCTGCTCCCTGAAAGCTCTTCCTGGCTAGTCAGTGTGGCTTCCCATATGGAGGGAATGTTGCTGGGCCTGGTGCCATGGGCAGGCCCTTCTGGGTCTATTTGGGTTTCTGGAAGGTTCTAAATTATTCTCTCTTCCTTTGGCTCTGGCTGATGCAGGCTGTGTGGGGAAAGAGCTCTGGGAATGTGAGGAGCAGTATATGTATCACTTGACGGTACTTCCTTTTACCAGTCAGGGCTGGCATTGATAGTCTCTGAAAGGAGAGTCCCATACTATCCTTCTCAGAGATTTGGCTCATGATAGCACTACTGGGGTCCTGAGAGGGAAGGGGGGGAGAAGCAAAAGTGAAGGGGGGAAATGGTGAGCTCCTCAAAGGTCAGTGAGCTTCACAGATGAGCCATATAGGGCTCATTCACATGAAGACCCCTTTACACTTCTAGAGTGATGTGAATCAGGTCCATAATAGATATATTCGCAAAAAGAAAAGGAGTACTTGTGGCACCTTAGAGACTAACCAATTTATTTGAGCATGAGCTTTCGTGAGCTACAGCTCACTTCATATATTGTGTCATGATCTCCTTGGGGATGTGTGGTGTAGGTTATTTCAGGATATATTGTAAGTGAGCCAAGATATCAGGATTAAGAGAAACAGGCAGGCAGCAGGGACTGGGAACCAAACGAATACTTGTATAATCTTTCCCTTGGGCATTCAAGACACTGAGGAGGTGCTGCAGTATGGACAATGTCCTACTGTTGAGTGATTTTTGTGTGTGTGTGTGCTTGTAGATGTTATACTTCATGTTTTTATTGGTGCCCAGTCAGGGAATATTGGGAAGGACCAAAATAAACCGGCATCGTATTTCGAGATGCATTCCATCTGACCACAGCAAAGGAGAGTAGTAGGCTTTTGTGAGTCTGAAATGGAAGCAAAGTGAAACTTTTTTTTTTCAATGCCTGTAGATTTTACTTTTCTTTCTTATGGTCTGCTGTGAATCTGGTGTGCAAGATATTTTTAAGTCTAAATATAAGATAAAGCTCAGTAGAGATGTCAGAGTCAAAAGAGGAAAAACTCCCACCATGGCAAAGTTAACACACTGGGGGCGCAGAGGCGGGAAGCTGCTTCCATGGGATATCTAGGTTTCAGCAGCAGAAGGTAGCTGATACTCCCACTGTTGGCACTAGGGTGGGATTTCCACTGTTGCCCTATCTCTACTGCCATTGAAATCCATGAGTTTTGCCATTTGCTTCAGTTGAAGCATAATTAGGCCAATGCTGTGCACTTTGGAAATCTGGCAGCCTATGTCTCCTACTCCTGGGGGATGCTTCCTTTAGCACAGCAATGCTAGCACTGGAGAAAACAAATCATAGTGGGCCTGATCCTGTACCTTCAGCTCTCACTGACTTCCATGGACGTTGACGTCGCCTAGGACCCATTCCTCCAGTGAATAATCCATAGAAAAGATTAACTAATAAATTCTTCTAATAGAATGCGTCTTCTAGATCTGCCAAGATCTTGCAGCTGCAGTTGGTGTCATACATGGAGATGCCAAGCCTTGTGGTCTTTCAGTTACCTACAGCATCTTCTTCCAAACAAAGAATACCGCCTAAGGGTAGAAAAGAAGAGGGAATAGTGGCTGCACTGCTGAAGCCTTGAGCAGACAATGAAGGAAAGTTAGTGTCAGTGCACTATTGGTGTCCGATCCAGTTTTTTACAACAACTAGGAGTGACCTTTCAAACTGTGCTTGTGGCTTGGTTGCCTATACAGGCAAAAAGAAATTTTGTCCCTGTGATGAAGTATGCAAAGCTCACTCTGGGCAAATGGGATTAATGAGCTACTGTGGGCTCAGGTGGCCCTGCCATACCTCTGAGAGAGTCAGACTTGGAGGGAGGAGCTTAAAAGGGGGGAACTAGGCCAAATGATGCCAGACCAGAGAGGAGAACTGACCTCCAATCTTTAGGTCCTGGAGAGATGATTGACTGAAGGCAAGAGATCTTTAGATGACTGCTGGTGGTGGTTCTTTCCTGAAAGAAGGGAGGGCCTGATGCAGGCAGGACTATTTCTCCTTTTTAGCCTGTGACCCTAGTTGAGGTTACTGCTTTACAGGGCACTCTGAAGAAAGAGAGCTTTACCACACCAGTGGGACAGTACGTTTGTGTTAGCTTCTTTTTGTGTTCACTGACAATCCTGAAAGGGGCAGATTGTTCAGGGCTCAGCTTCTTCCAACTGGACTGGTGTTTTGGAACACCTGGACACAACAGAACAGAGGGCCCGGGAGTGTAGGGGACTTGTCTAGGGGGCATCCTGGGGAAGGAATCTGGTAACAGCCCCATAAATGCAGTGGTGCACAAGGATAACTGCAGAGCCAACAGCTGAACCTAAAATTTGCCTGCTGATTTACGTAGAAGTTGTTTGTTAGAGAATCTCTCTGCAGGAAAGTCCAGACATGGAGCAATTGGGAAATATGAGACAGAATTCTCAGAACCTTGTGCAGGAGAAATTGGCTGTTTAGGCACCTAAAAGTGGTTGTTTTGCCTCCTCTGGCTTGTGAGGCATTTTCAAAACCAGGGTGTACGTAGACACATATGGCCCTCAGGTTTCAGAGTAACAGCCGTGTTAGTCTGTATTCACAAAAAGAAAAGGAGTACTTGTGGCACCTTGGAGACTAACCAATTTATTTGAGCATAAGCTTTCGTGAGCTACAGCTCACTTCAAGCTTCAAGTGAGCTGTAGCTCACGAAAGCTTATGCTCAAATAAATTGGTTAGTCTCTAAGGTGCCACAAGTACTCCTTTTCTTTATATGGTCCTCAGTACTCAAATGGGCACAAGGAACAAAGAAGTGTGAACAGGGCATGGCCATGAACAAGAGTCATGCCCACTCACCTTGCGTGTTCAAAAGCCCTGATATGGATCCCACATGCCTGAACAGGAGCTGCCTCAAGGTCGCTAACTCAGTAACACAAGCTGAGGCCTCTGCCCAGCCATAGTGCAAGTTTTCAACTTTTATTTCCCTTCACTACTGTCCACTAACTTTCTTGCAGGTTCAGTCTTTTTTTTTTCCTAGTTGACAGACTGGGTTTCTCTCATCCCGTAAAAAGGTTGTCCACGAATAGATTGTTAAAAAAAAAACGTGTGAACTTACAGCACACTGGATAATGTGCCAGAGGAATAAATAAGTTGGCCCACCTATAAAACCAAGATGGCTAAAACCTTTCACTCACCACCAAGAATGGGTTACAGGTCTGATTTTGTCATGTCAATGGACCTTAAAGTCATGTAAATATTTACACGACTTTAGGGCCCCGTGACATGACAAATGGTGCAAAGTGGCCTTAGAGTAAATGAGAGTCAGGCCCTGTGTGTCTGTTTATCAACATTTTTGTCCATTTGCCAAACACAGGCCCCATACTGGCAATGAGAGTGTTAATGAGATCCCATGGATCCAACTGACCCTACCCCACTACACCTGCAGCAAATGTCAGGGATGGAGACGGGAGTTAAAGGAAGGAGACATAGCCCAGTTTGGGGCTGACTAGGCAGGAGAGCAGAGCTCTGCATCTCCTGAAGTGAGAGAAGCCCTTGCAGCCTGGAGACTGAGCTAGCTTGATGGTCTGTGAGCCTCCTGCTAGAAGGGATAACCAGACCCAGGGAGACTGGCTGAAGTACTGCCTGTTTGTAGTCAAGCCCTCAATAAAAGGGTGGGGCCCTGCTGAAGGTTCATTGGACAGCCCTATTTTGAATAGTGGTGGAGGGGTGCTGTTCCTTGGTTTTTTTGGACTTTAACACCTGGGAAGGGGTAGGTCTGCAATAGCCTTGGCTGGAGGGCTAAAGCACGACTACCTTGGACTGCACGAGAGACAGTGATCTGCTAGCCAAGAGCTATGGCTAGATGAGTTGTGTACTCGGAGCACCATAGAGGCACACCTGGTTGCAGGGCCCTAATTCAGCAGCGCGCATAAGCATATGGTTAATATTAAGCACATGAATAACCTAATCCCATTCAGCAAAGCACTTAAGTACACAATTAAGACCCATTGACGTCAATGAATCTTAAGCACATGCTTAAGGTTAACCAGGTACTGAAGTGCTTTGCTGACTCTGGGCCCTATTGCTCAACAGAGAAAAGTAGAAGTCATCTTACCTCCACTTACATTCAGGCAGGGGTAGCAGAATCAAAGGGCAGTGGGGGTTAATCCCCCCCAATGGAAATATTGTGGAGGCTCCACTCTGTGTAACCTTGGAACACACCCAGAGGTCTCTGGAGCAGCCAGCATGGGCCCAGGACTGGGCTGGGGAGCAGGACCTGGAGGGGTTGGAATGGGCCCAGGAGCAGGTAGGAACAACCGGGACCTTCCTGCCCAGCCTGTAGCTGGATACTCCTCCCTCACCAACTCTCAATATCTCCCCTTATTCCCACTCCTATCTCTTTGCACCCCCATTTGCAGGGAATGGCCTTCTCCTCCTCCCTGCACTGAGGAGGGTTCTTGTCATTACCATTCAGGTCTCTTTTGCAATTCCCTCCCCTCCCCCCCCCCCCGATGCCAGGATAGCCTTTCTAAATCTTCCTTTTACATTAATCTTTGAATTTCTAAAGTCTTTATTAACTCTACTGATTTATGATTTCCTAGGTGTCTTTCCATTTCTTTTTTAAAATCTTATTAAATGTTTCATACATAACATCACTGGTAATGCCTCAGATCACTGATCAGAGGAAAACAGGCACAGGAAAAATATAAATAAATCAAAGTGCATACCATACTTGAAAAACAAAGGACCTTGCAAGTATCGCTGTGAATTTCAGCTGCACTGTACATAGTTATACAGGGATAATACTTTAATCGTTGCGACGATATAGAGGTTGTTCCAGACAATAATTAGTCTAATGAATTTAGAGGCCAAGATGAAGCTAATCTAGCTAAGCAGAATGAATGTCTCAGCTGTTCCTGAATGAAACAATTCTCTTCTTGTGTGTTGTGTGCACGTGTGTGCATGTGGGAGTAGCAGTTTGCACAACACCTGCCTACAATATACTTCACAATAGCCAGAGTTATCATTTGACAATCTGAGTTCCAAACTGATGTAACTAAAAGAACAATTTAAACTAGACCACTTGATCAGTGAAAAGTATATTAATGGATATGCCACAGAGCTCCAGAGAAAATCAACGCTTATGCAAAAAATTGGCTATACCAATTAAAGAGAATGTAATTCCCCATGACAACATATCAGGGTAAAAGAAATTTCCCTACACTCTATAAGAACTTGTAGTATAGGTCTACAGCTGGTTTATGCTTGGTTGTTGCTAAATATCCCTTCCTCGTAACACACATATACACCAAGCTAAAGAGAGTGCCACACCTCAAAGGCATTAGCCATCCGTCCCAGGAGGGGCAAGCAGTCTTCCACTGGATCATGGATCTTTCACTACTATAATCAGTTTTCTTAGACGATTGAAGCCAAATAGTTACCAATAGCCATTACAAATTACATTTTGTGGTGTGTTTGTGTGTGTGTGTGTGTGAGTGTGTGAAGGAGAGAGGGAGGGAGGGAGGGAGAGAATTTTTCTCACATTTAAATTGGGGGAGGGGAAAAGGGAGGGAAATTCTGAAAATTGTGCATATTTCTTGAAAAGCAATCAGAACAGACCTGAGAATCAGGGTGTGTGTGTGTGCGTGTGTGTGTGTATGCACGCACGCAATAGACACACACATAGGGCACTGTCTTGCACCCAGCTTTTTGGTCTTCCTCTATTCCCAATATGTAGTATGGCTTTCCCTTTACCTAGACCAACATTGTTATTAACAGAATCTCTTTGAGAATGAAGATTTACAAATGTGAATTAGTTTTGTGATCATCACACAGTTAATAAATAAACAGTGTGAGAAGTCTGCAAAATCTAAAGCTGTTCAGTCGCTGGCATCCCTAGTCAGTAGCTGATCTACCCGACTTAACTTGTGACATTGAAAGAAATGTTAATTTTTTGTATTTTGGAGATGTTGGAATCTCATGAGACATTAGCAGATTTGTTGTCTGTCAAGTTTGTGATCTGGCCTCTTGTATTGCTAATTGGCTGATCCCTATGAGTTTACCATCCAACCAACAATCTCACTTTGCATGTCTCAGTGGAGTTTGTTCAGTTGTGACCATGACACCCACAAAAAATCCTCAAATATTCAAAGTTTTTTTTTTAAGTGGCTCTCATAGAATCAATGACTAGACGTGGTTATTTATTTAAATAATAAAAACAATTCTTAACTTTTATACAGTCCTTTTTATCCATAGATCTCAAAGCACTTTGCAAAGGAGGTCAGTATCATTACCCCAATTAACATATGGGGTAACTGAGGCACAGGGAGGTGAAGCAATTTATGCAAGGCCACCTAGCTGGTCAGTGGCAAAGCCAGAAATAGAGTCCTGGTCTAGTGTTATATTTGCTAGGCCACACTACCTCTCATATAAATGTTATTTGGTATTAATTTAGCCCCATTTTTGATAAGTGAATGGTTTGCAACCCAACTGGTTTCCTCTAATGTGTTCATTATTCCCCTAAGCGTTTCAATGGATTTTCATCTTGCTGGTTGCTCAGGAACAGTGTGCTTCAGAAATTTAGAATTCATTATTTATGTTGTGTGATTGGCCATATGGTATTGTTTCTGTTCCCAGATTGGATGACTGAAAATTTATAAAGTGGAGAATAACATTTTCAGAGGACTCGTCCTCTGTGTTAATGTTCATGACACTTTTGGGAGATAATGAAAGTTTTATTACGTGGTGGTCATCTGAATATTTGCAAACAGCAAGTAATATAACCCTGCAAATCAAAGTGAACCAAATGCCATGCATTTGTATGCAAAAATATTCCTGAATCAGTTTTGCTACTATTCATTCACTTCTGTTTATGACTTAACTACCAGAAATCCACTCTTAGCCAATCCCATTCTTTTGGACAATCCAAATCTAAAATGGAGGCATGGTCCAAGCAAGGATAGCTTTTAAGTCTATCAACCTTGACAATGTCCTTTCAAACTATAGCTGAATTCATCAGTCGTTAACGACTGCAAGACATATAGGTTAAACTCCAGCTAGCACGCAGAAAGACTTTTTTCAATTAATCTCTGGCTCTGTTTATTCATTTAGATTAGATGGAGTTTTTTAAAAGTTAGTACTTCATTTCCAAAGTATCAAATGAGTGTACTTTTTAATTTAATAAATACAGTGACCATCCTTAATAAAGTGAAGTAACCATCTTTAATAATTTCCTTGAATTTACAAAGGCAATTCCTAGAATTTTGGCTTTGAGGTCACTTTCATCAACTAGGTTAAGGATGTGTTTTTAAGAGCTAGAATATGCCACTCAGATAATGAGATTCAAACCTTCACGTTTTTACAGGAACAATAAGGTTTCTTATCTTTGTCAGCACTGGTTAACATACAAGTCCCTTAACTGTAGTAACTAGCAAATGTACACAGGATTTACAATATAAGGGTCACATTTTAATCCCTGTAAATTGGGATTTACACGCACAATACCAATGAGTCGGTCAGCCAGCGATCAAGTATCCGGAATGTCATATTCTTTATGTGTGATGTTTCTACAAAGAATGGTGGGAAAAATAAATATGAAGGATACAGTATGCAAGGAGAAACCTCCAGCGGGTTACTCTTAGCAGATCTCCTATGAGGTTGGTGAGAGAGAGGTGTCCTGTGAAATTCGCATATTGATTCATTAGCCAAAGCCCTTGCTAGTTTCAAATAGCTTACATGAGAATTAAATTCAAAATTCACAGTTATTGGTTGGTTGTGCAATTTGAAAATTATTTTCAATTAAGATTTTAGCTCATAATTCACTTCTTTGAAGAAACTTCAAGCTTCCAGGAAGTGAATGTGAAGGGGTTTCCCATTTAAACTTAAATTTGTGAATCATTTTCTTCACTATTCACCCAGTGTTAGTGTAATATAATTAATATGATTCTGAAATATCACATATTATACCAGAGGGAGGGCTGGTCTACACTGGAAAATTAGATTGACCCATGCCCCTGAGCAACATAGATAAGCCAACCTAAGTCCCTGTATATCCGCCACTAGATTGACAGAAGTATTCTTGTGTCAACCTAGCTACTGCCTCTTGGGGAGGCGGATTTCCTATGGGGGCAAATCCTTCCCATTACTGTAGTAAGTGTCTACACTGAAGCACTACAGCGCAGCAGTTGGGCCACTGTAGCATTTTAAGTGTAGACTGTGTCTCAGGCTTGCTCCACCGTACTTGAGACATTTCCCTTGTGGCCACAGAAGTTAGTTGCTTCCTTTCATGCTAGTAGAACATGTGTTCATGTGTCCAAAAGGTGTTACTTCTGAGAAGGACTGTGACCCAACAACCTCTCAATCGTGAGCAGGGAGCTACGGAAATCTCATGAGTCTGGTGTGTACATTCTAGTTCACCAACGGAATGCCTTGTGAGGTCTCAAATGAAAGCCGGTATCACATTGGTCTTCAATATTATTGTGAATTGCATGTGTAGATACTGTGTAAGGCGTTAAGTGTCTACACATACTGAAAATATGTTCTCAGGGCTTGTCTACACTTAGAACATGGCAGCAGTGCAGCCGCAGCACTTTAGTGAAGCGTTACCTACACCGACAGGAGGGCGTCTCCTATCAGTGTAAGTACTCCACCTCCCCGAGAGGCAGCCGGTAGGGCTGTGTCTACACTACATCCTATGTCAGCTGTAACTTGTGTCACTCCGGGGTGTGACTCCCCCCACCCCCAGCCAACGTAAGTTATATTGACATAAGCTCTCATGAACACAGCGCTATGCCGGCAGGAGAGCGTCTCCCGCCAAAATAGCTTCTGCTGCTTGCAGAGATGGTTTTATTACGCTGACAGGAGAGGTCTCTCCCATCAGCATAGAGTGTCTTCACCAGACATGCCACTGCAGCACTGTGTGTATAGATATGGCCGAGGTCAACAGGAGAATTCTCCCATTGACCTAGCACTGATCTACACCAGGGCTTAGTTCAGTATAGCATCTCTGAGAGATGTCGCTATACCATAGTAAGTTCCTAGTGTAAACCAGGCCTTAGGCTGTATAGAGGTCTGGTCAGCAGCAAAGGTGTAAAACAGGTGTTCTGCCATCTATCTGCTAACATTTAAATTAAGGATTGTCTCATTCACAATGGGCTTCCTATCACCAGTCTGAACTGCATGCAGATAAAGGATTGTCAGAACTTCAGAAATAATCAAACAGGAAGAGAAAAAGAAGCAGGGTGGTTTTTGGGAGGGGTATGTGTGAGGACCTTATCTTGAGGTGCACGTCACCAGTTTGCTTGATTATATTTGCGGGACAGATATAATCCAGGCACCCTTAACTGAGGAAGTGAAAGGACAGTGGTTTTGCCTCATTTAAACAAGGTCTCAACCAGGCTTGGCTGAAAATGCTGAAGAAAACTCTGAAGAAAACTTTCGGTGAGAGAAAACTTCTTTAGATAAGAAGTTAACCTGTTAGTTAAACTTAGTCTCTAGAAAGCCTGTTATGAATTTGTTTTCACATATAACCATTTGTTTCCAATATTCTTACCACTACTTGAATCCAGGAGCAACGGAAGCCTGCTAAATGTTGGGGGGGCCATGGGCACTCAAACCATGGCACTGCCCCCCTGCTCCGCTCCCTGTACCCTCATCCCACCCCTTCTCCTGAGCGCCGCCTCTTCCCCACAAGACCCCGCTCGCTCCTCTCCGCCCCCTCCCCCAGTCCCTCACCCTTACGGCTGGTAAAAAGTGGGCTATGCCCTCCCACTTTTAAAAACGGTGGGGCCATGGCCCCCTAGAGCCCCCCCATTCCTGCGCCCCTGCTTGAATCTCTATTCTTTGATAATAAACATATTCCTCTTTTCACTATAAACATACTTAAGTGCTGTGGCGCTAAGCTAAGTAAAATAATAGTCCTGAGTGGAATCTTACAAGCTGATGTGTTTTGTTCCTTTGGGAACAGCAGGCCTGCTAATTCTGTGACTGTTCAGTGGATAAGGGACTGGATGCTGCAGGGAACATTCTGAGTTTTCGGCGGGGTTGGTGTCTGTCTCTTGCTACCTGTACAGAGAAAGCAAAGCCTGCAGAGGCCTGTAAGAGAGTGCTTGTGCTGCCAGAGCTGGTGGTTTCTGGGAGCTGATCAACAGCAGGCACAGACGTACTTCAGGCTGTGGACAGACAGTGGTGAGGTGCCTCAGAGCTCTGGGTACCCCTGAGGAGCATCACACAATATTAGCCAATCAGCGCTTTCTGATTCAGTGATCCCGGGTGTCCTATATGCTCTATGCACCTGGGGCATAGGGAGAGGAGGAACAAAGTGTTTCTGAAGAGAAGTTGGTAAGGGTTTGAGTAGCTAAGCACCCTCTTGACTTACAGACTCTATGCATGGCTGTGCCAAGTTGCCTTGGCTCTTTTCTCACTCCGTACACCTCGGTTCTTGTTTTCAGGAGCTGTGTGTTTAACTCCCCAAGCACTGCAATAAAAAAAAATCAACCTAAATTCAATCATCAAAAACATCTTAATTAAATGAATTCTCATAATTGTTTGCTCAGAAACTATTTTTACGAGCTGCAAGAGCCGTATGTTAATTTGTGAAGCTGGCTGGGGTTTTACAAGTGTAGGTTTCATAAACATGACAATAGCAAGTAAATAGTATTTCCTTCACAGTGCAGTTCACATCCGTTAATGTTCGAGGATGATAGCATTCATTTTGTGGCTCAGGTCAAGGCCAGCTATGTCTACAGAAATTTGAGCTACATCAAAATATTTACTCTCCATTTGTTTATTAGTTTCATGTCAGGTTTGACCAACTGACCTTTGCACTTAATTAGTGCATTTCCTTGAGTGCTACAGCTGGATTGTGAGGAGAGATTACTAAAAGCCTCACTCAGCGTCCTGCTTTTCTAATGTTCGCAAGCAGACTACTAATTATATATCTGATTCAGAATGTACCATGTAAGCCCTAACTTTCCACTGATTCCAACAGAATGTTAATGGACATCAGCAGCGCAGCAGGTGCAAGGGAAGAATCAGAAGATAAGGGATTAAAATCATCATCCAGTAGAGCAGTGGGAAGCTTGCAAATAAACCCCTGGGAGAGGTTTATATTTTATTCATCTTTCTCTAGAATTAATAATAATAATGCCTGACTGCTATATAATGCTTTTTACCCATAAAGCTCAAAGTGCTTTATGAAGGAAGTACTGTTATCCCCATTTTATAGATGGGGAAACTGAGTCATGAAAGTGATGTGTGTTACTCCCAAGTCAGCCACTAAACTAGCTGCAGAGCCAGGAATAGAATTCAGATCATCTGAGCCCCAGTCCAGTGCTCTTTCCAGTAGGCCACACTGCTTCATGAATCAGCTCCATCTTTCTTATTTTAGATACAGTAGCAGGGTTGGAGTAGTACCACCAAAAGTGTACATGCCTTCAACCAAGTAACCACATCATGCTACTGCTTCATCCTTCTTTCTTCCTCACCACCTCCTCTCCCAACTCCTTGTCACCTTCACTCAGATTGTCACGTCTGAAATTTAGATTGTAAGCTCTCTGGGGTGGCCACGGTGTCTTTCCATGTTCTCTGAGGACAGTTACATTAATGAAAATGTCAAATGGGACTGGGTGCAGAGATAAGGATTGGAATCTGTGGGAGTGACCATGGGATGCAGCATGTGACTTGGAAAGAATGTGGGATTGGGGATTCCTGGATTCTAATGCTGACTCCGTCACTCATGTCAGTCACTGTAACCTCCCCTCTCTGCCTCGTTTTCCTCATCAGTAAAGTGATCATACTTGAGGTATCTACCTCAAGGCCTGTTCTCAGATAGAATCGAATACTAGGTGTAGAGTGCTTTGATGGCCCCAGGTGAACAATGCTATAACAAGTGCAACGGATATTTTTATTTGTCATTGACTCTAGATACCACAGTCCCTTTTATCTGCCTCAGCCAGGCTTTGGTTTTATTGTCCCATTGACGTTGTTATTGCTTGCCCTGTGCTGTGGGAGAATGGGATCAAGTTCAATGGCACCCACACGTCACCCCCCCAAATTCTACTGCATGAAATTCTTACCTCCACGAAATACCCTTTTATTCCCATCTCCTCCACAAACACACACTCCTATAGCTCATACTTGAAAATACTCATTGATGTAAGCGGTGTTGTTGATTATTTCTGATTAGTCCCTGTTGTTGGCCTGTCACCCCCCTCCTGCCCCACCCTCTCTGCACAGTACCATGGGCATCTACTCTGTGATACTATATAGCTGGGCAAAATGTTTTGAACCAAACTTTTTTTTTTTTTTGGTGGGAGCGGGAGCAAAAAATGCATATTCAGGTCAACTGAAACATTTCATGAACTTATGTCAAATTGGCCAGTTTGTTTTGGTTGAAAACTAACAGAGAAAAAAAGCAAAATGTTTCATTCTGATATTTTCTAAATGAAACATTTTGATTTGAAGCAACTTTTAGTTTAGAAATCTTTCAGATTTGTTTTTAAAATTAAAACATAAAGAAGCTCAAAAACTAAACATGTTCTGTTCAACACAAAATGACTGATTTATTTTGTTATATTTTGTAACCAAGACGGTTGCCTGTACATCTCTATATAAATATAGATAAAATCAAGTTTTCATTTCAAGTTAACATTCTGAACAAAGAGACAAAATTATCAGCGATCCATTGTACTTCAATTTGCATCTGTTCCACTCAGCCCCAAAACTGGGCAGTAGCCAAAACTTAGCAATGCACAAAGTCAAAAGTCTATTGAAACATTATGGGCCTGATTTATCTACTATGGCAGAGAAGGTTGGCATTACCTCCTGACAAGGAGCCCGGGCATGGAGCTGGGAGCCCAGGGGTGCTGCAGCACCCCACAGACCCCTAGTTCCTGCGCCTATGGTACCACAGAGCAATTCTCCTTCAGGGCTTGTTCCATCCAGAGGTGGAGAGGTTTAAATTTACAGCCAGGGATCCACAGAAGTATAGGCTGCCCAGAGGAAGTGCTTTATCAACACATATGCAAGGAGTTCAGGCCATGAGACCTGCGTATCTATATTTTCAAAGCATTTGTTGCAAGCACGCCTCCTGTGAAACCAGCTCCACCCACTTTGGGTATGTCTACCCTGCAATGTAAGCCCAGGAATAGTGGGACTCGAGTCAGCTAACCTGTGTTAGGGAACCCTGGGCTTAAGCATGTATATGTATTTTAATCCTAGGTTAAGAATTTTCTGACCTGTGCTTGTACCTAAGGCTCCAGCATCCACACTCCAGTGCGCAGACTTGAGTCAGTTTCCCAGGGGCCCTAGCATTCCCCCTCCCCAAATGTGGGCTCTTTAGCCCTAGGAATGTGGTGCACTCTGGGAAAACTTTACTGCCCACCCTTCATGTTACCAGGAAGCAGCTCACTTTGCAAAAGGCTTGATGGAGTTATTCTCCATTGCAAACCCAGGAGGCTCTCTGGCAATGTGCTTGCACATCAGTGATCGGACCAGAATGGGTTAATGCTGATCTGAGCTGCTGCTATTTGCCAAGGGGCGGGGTGGGGAGGGCTTCTGTTTTCAAGAAAGTGGATTGCAGATTATTGGATTAGAGAGAACAACAGAAATTATCCCATGGAATTGTGGGATCATCCGGATTACTCCTGGGACCTGAGTCAAGTGGAGCTGCAGCTACACAGCAAAGTAATAAGGCTCGGACCTTGGCTTGACTCAAGCTCAGACCCTGCAGGGTCCTGCAAATCTAAGCCTGAGCCCTGGGTTAGTGAAAGTGCAGTATAGACACAAGAGAGAGGGTTAGCCTTGAGCTCTGGCTACATTGCAGTGTAGACATACCCTTTGTGGCCTGAGCTCAAACCTCTAGGGATTGTGGGGATTTGCAGTGGTCTTTTATTAGTGCAGCACACCTTTCTGATAACCAAAGTGGGGAGCTGTAGTTCTGGGTTATACAATAACCTGTGGCTGCATATAGCTATATATCTACTATTTCCTGTATATCAGTAGCTGAACTACCCATATGCATGTAAACCTAAATTGTTTGGTTCTGTTGTGATGTAAAGCGCAAACTAGCAAGACTGAAAGAGAATCTGTAGGGATGCTTGTAGGTTTGCTAGTAAGTCCCATGCTTGAATGTGTGCAATTTTCCTGGTAAAACAGAGAAGAAATAAATTGATCCATACTAAAATTAGACTAGCATCCTTTTCTATACAGAGAGCCAACACTAATGCATTTCTAAGTTGATGCTACATGAGCAGTATAATAGCACACTTAGCAAGTCAGAGGTAGGTGGAAGCAATCTCTGCCTCCTTCAAAAGTTAGCATTTTCAAAAGGATTTCTGGGAATAAAATAAAATTGACAAAAGTCTCCGCAATTTCACCATAAAAATGTTTGCATTAGGTTGAACACAAGGCTAGGTTCGGGAGCAACTATATAGAAATACTCCAGCATTAGCATGGGTCGGAAACAGAATGTGTTTAGTAAACACGTGACAAAGTGGAAGACAATCCATTCTTCCCCTTCTCTGGCACTTCCCCCCCTCAGCCCACAGTCACTTAGTCAACCAAATATTTTTTCTTTTAGCAGGGAGTGGTGTCTCTTCCCCAACTCACAGAGTTGTGTTTCAAAGTGGCACACCTCAACTCACAGGTGCTGAAGCCCTGTTGTAAGCAACTTAGATGATATTTAAGGAGCCAAAAAAGATTTAGATCTTTGGTTCCTGTGCCCTGTCTGTTGCTTAGTACAGTACCTATCAGACGATACATTGGTTCTTAGAATAGATTGTGCTCTCTTTGGGGAGACGCTAATGATGGATCAGAGCTCCATTCTGTCAAGCACTGTGCAAACATATAACAAAAAGATAGTCTCTGTCTCAAAGCGCTTACAGAGAGACATACAACAAACGTACAGCAGACCGCACAAGATAAGTGAGATAATGGGCATGATAAGCAGCAGTCATCCCATGCACTGCTCCAAAGCTAGACCCACACCACAGCAAATTACAGAAGTTCTTCACTTTTTCCTTATTATTTGGATGCTTGCGACTGTCACAGTTACAGAGTTAGTGGCACCTCTGACCCCTCTCTGGTCTCTTTGAGTGCACTCCTCAAGTAATAGGCCTCATGCCTTTATTTCTCCTGATGTAGTATCGTGCAACTTTCTGACTTGTAGACTGGGTACCCTGTGGATGAACCATGCTTACTCCAGAAAGTCTGACTGGGTCCCTCTGCATGCTGCTATTCCCTTCAGAAGCTTGTGACCAGTGGGAAATATAGTAGTCAAACAACCTTCTTAAACCAAAGTATTGTTTAATCTTAACAGTTGGGACAAGGCATAACATAAGTGAAAAAATATTTTAGACATACATGCAGACCTTTTGTTGTTTTAGGTGACCTAAACCCTTCTGTTCTGTGAGAGGAACCTAGCTTTTAAAACCCTCCAGCATGGATTTGTCTGTAGGTGTGAACCTGCCTGCCCAAAACAGTCCCCCAGCCGCTCCCCCAGCCTCTTGAATAAGAGAGAGAGTGTCCTTTTAATTGTTTATAGTTGTTTTAATCCGTTATTTGCAAGCATTGGCAAAACAAGGTGTGCAACTTGACTGGGGCCCAGAAGGCAGGGTTCTCTCTTTGCCACAGTGAAGTGTTTGTTGAGGTATGTTCTCTCAAGTCATTGTTTTGCCTTCCTGCTTGATTTTATTTTTCTATAGGCTGCTTTTTAAATTAAACCAATGCATTCATACAGTAAATATCCCTTACAACAAGCAAACATACAATATTCAAAAATTACAGAGTAGCAGAGAACCCTTCGTAGTTCCCTCATATCATCTGTCTTCAATGGTCAATTTATCCTTTGAATTATTTTCGTTAATGTAGTATCTAATCAGAGAGACATCAGTCAAATTGCAAATATTATTTGTATGCTATCTACCACAGAAAACCCCTGGCATCTGCTATGCATCAGAGCAACTGTCTGAGCACATAGCTAGAGAGTGAGTGATTTTTTCCTTGGCCATAACTGTGCAGATATTTAGCTTGTAATCATAGGAACCTAAGCATTAGCTTGCCTTAAAACGTGCCAGAGTGGGAGGTTTGAATTTATAACTTCCTTGTAAGTACTAGTTAGCATTGAAATTTAGGTTTTTCTCTGTGGGCGATGTTAAAGAAGGCAAGTGTCTGCAACACTGGTGGTATCACACTGAATGTGACCTTTTGGCAAACTATGCATAAGCAGTCTGCTGTCGAGATCTCGTTGTTTCTCTCATAAAACCTCCTGAAACCAAAGCTCTGATCCACGTTCTGGAGATAATGTATTATACATACTGTAAAGCTGCACCTGGTGGGTATACTGGAGCACTGAGGTGATATAATTAAGTTTAATATTAAAGGGGCTCCTAAGAAAAAATCAGTTATTACAGAATAAGAGGTATTATGTGACACTTGAATGTTTGTTTTTTTTATTATTAACTATGAAATATAAGACTATAGAAGTACACTAAGGCAAATCCGTTCATTTTATTCTAACATTAGTCACTGGAGACTATGGAGACAAACCATGTCATGTGACCTTTAGACTCCTCACCAATGCCGTGATTGAGGCCAGTAAATAAAGACCAGTTTCTTACCAGTACTCATACAAGACACACCTTTATTCTAATGTGAGGCAAATCATTTTCAAAGGCAATATTACTGAGACTAAACCAGTTTTGCTAGGGAGACTATTTCAAACAACTCAGGCTCTGATTTAATTGGTTTCAATTTTAATTAGCTAATTATGCTATTTAAGTGTGATGAAAGTATTTGAGAAGCTAGAAAAATTCTAAATAGGAAAAATTTTAATTAACTTACTGCTGTACATAGCTACTTTTCTTGTTAACTAGTGGGTAATTGACCACACATCCAGTAATAAGATTCTTTATTTTGTTGATTACTTTACTTGCTGGATAAGCAAATGCCTGCAAGCAATTAAGTGCCAGTTCTGAAGGGAAAAAAAATACTTATGTGAGTTTGTTCAAAATGTTATTACATGCTTTGGAGAGTTCTTAATGCAAATGCAATACAAATTGTCAAGTTACTTACCAGGCTTACTTGGAGGAGCCAGAGGTAGCATTTGTAGTGAGTCTTCCTTTTGCCTCTTGGAGTTTCCATGACATTGATGAGCTTTTGAGAGCAAAAGAAGATAGAGTAGGGGTTAGAAAGAAGCCCCATGTTATGGCCCCTAACCAAACAGAAGACCTGGAGAAATAGCAAGGCAATGGAGTGATATACATATATAGTGCCATAGCACCTAGGAGCCCCCATCATAGAGCAGGACTCCACTGTGCTAGGTGCTGTACAAAGACAGCATGGATTTCTTCGTGTTATCTGCCACCATGTCTTGGTGTAATCAGTGTGATATATGGCAAGTGTTATTTGAGAAAACCCTAATAAATGTCTGTGACACCATAAACAATCCTCCTGTGGCCTGAAATAAGTCCTCAGCTTTTCAGGATGCTGCCTGCCAATCCGCTTAATTATATTTTCTGGCATACTCAAGTCTGCGTCTGAGGTGACCAGACCATTGATAGGTACACAAGATGCACATTTTCCCATCAGCATGCAATCCTGTTCAGACTAAACCTTTACTTCACTGCTTGCTTGCTTGAACTAGAATCTTAACAGAGGACGTAGAGGATTATTATTTCACTGAGGGTCTGTCATGTGGCATATAAGATACTAGGCATACATGCTGCTCTGTGTAAAGGAGCCCATGTGCTTACACTTTCACAAATGGTGAAAGTTATCACAAACCCGGTAGCAAACTTGCCCCATCCTTACTTTCTTTTGGGGGGGAGGGGACTAGAGGAACTCTCTAATCCTATGTGTTGAAAAAGCCTCTTTTGAACAAACAGATTTTAAAATGATGGCTATATACAGGAGAGCCATCGCTCTTTGAGGCATTATGAGGAGGGGAGTCTTGACTCTTGGACTTCTCTTATTTGTCTAATGTTCCTCTCTCTTAAAGAGCTTTCACTGGATTCAGGTAGCCCCAGACTGGTCCAAGAATGGCAATGCTCTTCACTGAGATAGCCTTACCATCTGTCATGGGCACCAGGCGAGCCATGCCTTAGTCCCTCTTGAGTGTACCCCCTCAGGTGACAGGGCTGGCCTCCTACACCTCTCTCTGTAGGAACCCCCTGGTGTACCCACTCTTAGACTTGCATCCGACGAAGTGGGTATTCACCCACAAAAGCTTATGCTCCAATATGTCTGTTAGTCTATAAGGTGCCACAGGACTCTTTGCTGTTTTTACAACTCTTAGACTGAATCTCTGGGCTGCAGCCCCATGTTTAGCTACCATGTTAACCTGAAAGACCCAACTGTGTTTGGCCCTTTTTCTCCAGGCACCTGTGACAGGAGTTGACTAAAGTGACTCAAGAAACATCTTCAAAACAAAGTAGCATTTCATTGTCAAAGGAAACACAGCATTTAGGACACTGTAGTGTTAACCTATTTTTCCTGTGTGCTTAGTTCCTTCCTAAGCTTAACCTCTCTATGCTTAGCTCAGGAAGGTCCAACTTTTTCTCATCTCTGGGCTGGGAGTGCCAGCCTGCTTGCTGTAGTCCCTGTGTGCCTCTATCAGTCTAGATGTCAGTCTCTTGGCCCCCTCTTTCTTCCTGATGCCAGTATCTTTGAGGTTTAGGATTCTCCCTTTGATCCTATGTTTTAATCTGGGAAGAATAAAAATCACCAGACCAGCTGCAGCCAGGCTGAGGGTATCCCCAGTCAGTAGCTTCCTCACTGATTCCCCAAGGAGCCTTAGCTTTATCATTGTTTTGTTTCCTGTTGGCAACTCCCTTAGCAGCCTCCTTTGATTGAACTCCTGGCCCTAAGGGGGGTGTTAGTATCACAGATAACCTGAGGGGCATATGATATTTACAAAAAGTACTACACATAACTCCCTCATTCTCTACCCCCTCTGTTCTATTACAAAGGCAGAAACACTGCTATTGTATGTCTTCTACTAGCATCAGGGCAGAGAATGTTCTGTAAGAAAACCAATGCAGAGCAAAGTGGAAACTCAGTTCTTCCTGCCCCTTCCCTAAAATGGTCAGGAAGAATTAGGTTTCCACTCTGCTCTAAATTGGCAAATGGTAAAGATGCTTTCACCTCAGATCAGTGAATAGATTCAGCATCAGTGTTCCAGGTGACATATTTTCTAATGAATCTCTAAGAGGTTTTTAGGAAATACAGTGCCAGCAACATCCAGTCTAATCAGCAATCAAATCTGGCCATTTAAAATCCTTTTCTGGGCACTCAGCCCTAGTCTTTAGGCTAAATAGTAGTGAATTCTACATTGGAGAGGAGAGGGAAGAAAGGAACCCCAGGACCATAAAGAGGTGTAAATGAGAAGCTTCTCCAGCCTTATGACTGCCGTCATTGCCACTGCCAGCATTTCTGCCTTCTCTGAAGGGATGAAGAATGAGAGAGGCCATATAATTGTAGATATTTCAGTCACACCTAAACCTCACCTGAGTGCAACTGTAACACCGACAGACCCCGGTGATCAGCGGACAGGATCGAACCTGGGACCTCAGGACCTTAGTGCATGAGCCTCTACCACATGAGCTAAAAGCCAACTCACTGTTAGCAGATTCATTTTCGCTTTCTCTCTACGTGGTCTCGGTGCCACTAGATGGGACAGAACACCACACCCAGAAGGTGTGTGGGTTATAAAACTGCAGGGAGATGACAGAGCGCTGTTTGCATGCACTATCAGGTCACGCCCCCACTGTGCAGCTTCTACAAATCTTGAAGTTCCCTCCATTCCCTCCTTCAGAACACAGTCGCACTGGTTCTACCTCCAGAAGGCTCCGCCTGCAATGGGTGATCATAATTTGCCTCAACTGCTGCAATCAATAACATCCTTCTGGATAGCCATTAGTTCTTAACGCTCCAAAACAAACACTACTAGGCAAGTATTTAAATAAACCAACCACAAGATGACTCTCATTTGAAGGGATTCAGGGGGAAATGGTGTGAAGGGACCACTAAAGAGGGCAAGAAAGCCTTTAGCACACCAATGCTTTTATATACTTTTGTGCACTAAGAACTTTTCTTATTTTGTTAGTGTTTCTTGCATTTTAATTCCCAATTATAACTTGCCCCTTATAGAAACATGTCAAGATTCAACAGTAAAGGTCCAAACCAGGCCAGTGAATAATAGTGCTGCAGCAGTAGCTTTAGACCATCACGATTAGATTCAGTAACGTTTTTGTTATTTAATAAAGAGATACAGTAACGGTTTAGCTTTCTAAGGCCAGGTCTACTCTATAGACCTCTATCGGTACAACTTCATTGCTCAGGGATGTGAAAAATCCATACCCCTGAGCGACGTAGTTATACCAACCTAACCCCCTGTGTAGACAGCGCTGTGTCGACGGGTGAAGCTCTCCCACTGGTGTAGTAGCATCTTCACTAAAGCTGTGGTGCTGTATGTGAAGACAAGCCCTGAGCAGTGGTGGTGTATATAAGGTAGTTGTAGGCACCGACTTTACAGTGTGCCGGGGAGGGAGGGTGTGCTCGCCCCCAGCTCTGCCCCAGGCCCTGCCCCCGCTCCACCCCCTCCCACAAGACCTCACCCCACCCACCCTTGCCCCACCTCTTCCAGCCCCTGCTCCTCCCTGCCCTGTTCCGCCCCTCCCCCAAGCGCTCCGCATCCTCGCTCCTGCCCCCTTCTTCCTGAGCCTCCTGCGTGCTGTGAAACAGGTCATTGTGGTGGGCAGGAGACGTGGGGAAAGAGGGAGGAGGAGGCGCTGATTGGTGAGGCTCGCTGGTGGGCAGGAGGTGCTCGAGGGTGGGGGGAAGCTGATAAGGGGGCTGCTGGTGGGTGCTCAGCACCCACCATTTTTTCCCCATGGGTGCTCCATTCCTGGCACACCCACAGAGTCGGCACCTATGGTTGTAACCGCCAGGAGCCATGGAGTTTTATTTAAAATTATTTAACTAGAAGGTCTACATGTTCAAAAATGACTAGTGATCTGGGGGTACCTAAAGCTCTGAATGCCGAGCTTGAGATACCTAAAAAGTTCTGATTTTCACAAAAGTGTGACGCACCTGCCTTTGAAAATGAGATCCTTTTAAGATGTCATGAGTATGCAACCAAAAACTGAAGCACTCAAAATCACCTGTCGCGGCGTTTGCAAATTTAGGCTTGAAAGAATACGTTTAATCAAGGATGCATGAGATATAGTGATCCATTCTCATGGGTTATAATACATAAAAACATTTTAGCCGAGTTTTTTTTCCAAGGACATGCTGCAAGCAAAATATATACTTGCAACAATCCTACATACCTTTCATGAATTTAACTGCTACCCTTTGCATGACCTCATTGGTCAGTTTTGGTTTGTTTGGTTTTTTGTATTGCCCATTTGTACAGTTTTATTATTACTTGTATTCCATTTTTGTAATATATAAATGCTTGATGAAATAAGGAATAACAAACAACAGGAGAAAAATATGGATTATAGTGAGTCCATTTTTACTTTCTAATGTAGGTGTTCCATTTTTTCCCCTTCAAACATAAAAATATGGAAGAGTAGTGCAGAAAGAAAATCAATGGTAACATCACTGTATTTAAGAGACCAGGTAGCGTACAATCAGCACTGAGTGCCAAGAAATATACTGTAGTTTGCAACATTTTTATTGTGGATTTGCAAAATGGTTTGGAAGCTTTGATTTATTTGGTCATTACTGGATGAGATCTATCCATGGAAGGTGGTATGGGTCATGACTGTGGTGAGAGGACTGTGCCAGGGCAAGTAAAACATAATCCCATATAATATTTTGCAGTCCTGAGCAGGACTCCTTCCTTTCAGTGGTTAGTCTTCACCTGTGTCACTGAGGCTTTGTCCACAGAGGAGCTTGAACCAGTTTAGTTAAGCTGGTTCAGTTAAACTGATGCAAACCTTTGTGTAGACACTTTTATT
The DNA here is from genome assembly GCF_965140235.1 of Caretta caretta. Classification (NCBI taxonomy): domain Eukaryota; kingdom Metazoa; phylum Chordata; order Testudines; family Cheloniidae; genus Caretta; species Caretta caretta. The sequence continues at coordinate 17,195,762 of NC_134213.1, read as the reverse complement.
TCAGTTTAAGACTGGTGTCTTTTGATTTAATTTAGTCCTAGTCCATTTAAACAGAACCAAAATAAGATCATTCAAACCAAAATAAGAGTGCTACACAGCCTTTCTCACTGGTTTAACTAAATCAGTTTAAAATGATGCCTTATATTAAATCCATGCAACTCTGCATATAGATCAGCCCCAAAGCAAGAGTGTCAAACTATGCACAGTATAAAGCTAAAAGTGCTTGCTTTTGGCACGCCCAGTATGAACAGAAGATTTGGGAGGTTGTTCCAATTTGGACTTCACTGACAATATCAAAATGGCTATAAATGTGTACCATTATCAAGCAGTTGCCTTGATTTTCTTCTAAACCATCCTATTCAGCAAACATGTTTAAAAGTCATCAAATGAAGATGAGGTCTTTTTTGTTGTTGTTGCCTTACCTTTAACAACAGGGTTTGAATTTGGGAACAGAAGTGAAGGGAGTGGCAGCTTGTCACTATGACGACTGCCAGGCCACTGGTGAAACATGTGGCAAGTTCAACAGACGGACAAAGTGATGTATGGTTTTATTTTAATTGTTCCTTGCTGAATATGAATGTCACAGCGAATTCGTCAGTGGCACAGCATCTGAGATCAACCGTGGGGCAGTCTTGTAGTCCAAGAAAAGGAGAAAGCAGGATGCACAGAGGGTCCACCTTCCTTGTGTACTGCCCAGGAGCTTCTTCCAACTTAGCATGCCAGGGGGAAGTAGAAGACAGGGAAAGGTCAAGCCAGGATTGCTGTGGGTCTGGCCTCTAAGACTGCCAACAAGCTTCCATTACACTCTAAAGTTTTGATCGTTACAGGAATGAATCATTTTGCACATTGAGTTCACATTTGCACCTGAACCTGCATAAGCCATCCTCCCTCACAAAGAGTCAATTGGGCACCTTATCTGGGTAAACAACATTTGCATGAGTAGAGTTTGCATGATTAGACCCTTTTAATCTTCCCATTGACAAAGGCTAATGTTTTGCTTTCAGTTCAGGGTTTGTACTGAAAACAAAACTGTATCGTCGCTCCTACAGGCCTGTGAGATTCTCAAAGCTCAGTGCCAACATTCTCACCATTTCCAAAGCCTGCAATGAAAATGAATGACAGTAAGGAGGGAAGACGGGGAGAGAAGAAGATTGTGACAAGTACAGGTGGGGGGGAGAACAAAATCTCTCCTCCCTTGGGGATATTAATGAGGACCAGGAAAGGTCCAGCATTCAGCCATTCTTGTCACAAAGGTAGTAATGGGTAGAAAACATTACAACATCCATTGGATGATGGGCTAATGCTTTGCTGCAAGGAGTCTCTTGATATTTGACCACTTTGCATTTTAAAAGAGTTTTGGTTCATTCAAAGAATTTCATGTCAAAGGTGTCATGTCTCTTACCATTCTCCCATTTGTACTGAGAGGATGGTACCGTTGGGTTTAGAAACTCCAGGTCAAGTTCATGCTACCCAACCTAAATATCCAGTGCTGCAACTTTTATGTTGCAAACTCTTCTAATTATTTACAGTTAAGACTAGAAAGAGTGATACACTCCCACTCATACATCATGAGTTTAATATTTTGACTCAAACGTTATTAGGACCCTGATCCTGCAAACACCTGCTCACTGGCTTCACTGGACTCATGTAAATAGTCCCATTGATGCTACATGAGTGCAGGGTTAAGTACATGTGTAAGGATTTGCAAGAGTGGGGCCTAGGTTTGTATTCCCTTTACGAAAAATAGTGTGAAAGGAGTTGAGATTGGAAGAGGGAAAACACTCACACCACTAAAAAAAAAAAAAAAAAAAAAGAGTAAAATGGAGCAGAGAGTAGAAAGGAATGAAAAACAAATACAGACAGACTGTGAGGACAGAAAGAGAAAGGGAAAGGAAAGCTCCTTGAGGATTTCCTCACAAAGTTTACTCCATAGTGTTCAATCAAGAGAGTAGGACATGCCATTCCAAAGAGTGAACAAGGGGTTTGAATTCCACACCCTTGGTATCCTCCAGTTCTGCAGGAGGTCAGAGCCATCTGCATGGAGTCCTTTTGCCTTTATACCGGTTCTGAAGCCTTGCTCCCAATCCCCCAGCTTTTCAGCAGTTTGTGCCCGCGACAGCTCCTGAAACACCCACCCCCTGAAGTGAAGCGGGAGTGCATTTTGCACACAACTGGGGTGGTTGATGTAGGTCTCCTGATCCCAGGTGTCTCCCAACCTCTCCTCACAACCACTCCACATGCAGATAATCTACTTCTATAGAGCCCATGGTGTGGGAGGGAACAATGCCTCAGAGTCCATGCCTACGCTCACCACTCAGCCAGATGCAGGTCTAGATATGTCGGGTTCCCTCTGCACTCAGATCTAGGGGACACAATCTGACCTTTAATTCATACTGATCCACCTGGATTCCTTCTACCAAGCCACTGAAGTAATAGTTATTAATTTCAGAGCAGCTCAAGAAATCATTTAGGGGCCATGTTGTCAGTGCATCATCTTGGTTCCGAAATTCATCCCCAGGGCAAACCAGACAAACAAAGTAAACTCTTCATGGTCCACTATCTAGTCAGAGCACATTTTAACCATTTTACTGTATTATTCTCTCCTCTGACTGATAGCCCTTTCATGGGGACCTTACTGTGAGTTAAGAGCTGTGCCTAGATGGAATGTCACTACTTTCCATAGCTTATTTCCTTTCCTTTCTGCATTTACTGTAATCTGACTTGTTAAAAATAGTAAGCCCCAAAGATTGTATATAGTTAAAACATGGTCTTCCCTGAGACTTTGATTTTTTTTCACCTGAAAAATTAAATCTAAAATCCAGGTGTGTGGAAAGCTCTTACAAGGACCTGGATAGGTACTTAAGATCTATTCTATGAAAGACTCTAACCTGATTTCTAATACAATAGAAAAGCTGGATTCAAGTGAATGAACCTCCAATACAATTTATAGGATAAACAAAAACAAATTGCAATGAGCATCTAACAATATGGATGAACTTTCTCTACATATTTGTTTGCTTTAAAATATCAAAATGTGTTAGAGACGCTGTAAAGTTTCAAGCACAGTAGGAAAGTGGGAAGAGGAAAATCAGTTAATCATTTTGGAAATGTTGCAATGATGCAAGGGATGCCATTATGTGATTCACATGAACATTTTTGATGGCAGCTTCTTTCCAACACTACAAAAAGAAAATGCAGGAGACTCTAGTGAGACTCCTGACCTGTCCAGTGGTTGTTGTTTATTATTACTATAATGACTAGAGACAGCAATCTGGATCAGTGCCCCCTTGCACTAGCTGCTGTACAAACCATAAAGTACAAGGTGGTACCTAATGCTGAGAACTTACCACGTAAGTAAGACAATGAGCAAGTGAATGTAACCTACACTTGCAGGGAGCATTTAGAAATCAGTTATAAAAACATTTATTTATACAAGTCAAAAGAAGAGTTAAAGTCTGCCCCCTCTAGCTTTTCTGGCCATCACTGACTAGCCCCCTGAAGGACCCAAAGGTGAACGCTAACCAACCTCTTCCTTATGACAGTTTTTTTTTAACAACAGCTGAAAAAATGAGGCTATTTGATTGTATTAATACCCCCTGTACTGTACAGTAGCATCCGATGAAGTGAGCTGTGGCTCACGAAAGCTTATGCTCAAATAAATTGTTTAGTCTCTAAAGTGCCACAAGTACTCCTTTTCTTTTTGCGAATACAGACTAACACAGCTGTTACTCTGAAACCTGTACAGTAGCTATGTTATTTTTCATGTTTGTATCAATACTGATTGCTCCGTTCTTTAGTCTTCATATCTGTATGCTTTCCTGATGTACTTTCTGCTTAATAATACACACGGAAACCTGAACTGCATTTGCTTTTATTATTGTTTATGATTCTACCAACATTTCTTTTCGCTATGTTCCCTGGCAGAATGTATTGTCTATCTATCATGGACTGGGTTAGAGACGCCAAATGAATAATGGAAAGGTATTTTTCTTCCCCCCCCCCCCCACCATCTTAGAACAAATGGCAATTCTATTCATTATTTAATTACTAGAAAAAATTGCTGTATAGAAACAAATTTATAGTATAAATCCACATATGTGTATATATAGAGATATTAGAATATATTTATGAGAACAAATTGTACTCCTTGTTACCTGGGCACAACTGCCTTTGAAGACACTGACCCATTGTTCCATTCAATTAACTGAGGTTTTAGTGTCCTTGATTATAACAACACTCCTGGATATAACATTACTATTTTCCTTTCCTCAACTACTCTGTAACCCCATTTGAATATCAGCTATTATGTACCATGAATATACAATAGAGTAAACTTGCATATATAATGCTGATTCTTTTCTTTCTTATACTGCAGTAAACAAGTATCAAGCATCATGTGTTATTTATGGCATTCAGCTGGAAGGAAAGCATTAACCAGAAACAGTAATGTTAAGATACAGTAGAAAGTAATGCAATCAAAACTCTTTCCTGATTTTTTTTAATTTGATATTGTTATTTTTTTGTATAACGCTAGTGCCTAGGACATAATGTCACAACGATACAGCATCACTCCTGCTTGACCCACTGAGCTGAAGTTGTACTGTAATTAATATAGCCATATCATTATAGAAGGGTATAATTCTACTAAGGTATTCTAATGGCATCAGTATTCTTGAGGTCAAATCTTGCACTTTTGGCTAGTGTGCCCAGATAGCAAGTGTGAAAAATCAGGACACTTTTTTTTTTCGGAGGAGAGTATAGTTGCATACATAAAACAAAGCCCCTAAGATTGGGACGGTCCCGATAATATTGGGATGTCTGGTCACCCTACTTTTGGCCAACATATATTGCTATTGATGAAATTCCCTAATCTCTTCAGAGCTGATGGCAAGTCCCTCAGAGTTTCTAAGCTCCACAAGGGTGGGTGTACAGAGGAGCTCAATTTCTGCTGAGTTTTGGAGCTCCTGTGCAGCTCTTCTGCGTGGTTTAGCCCTGCATACCTCAGTTTGTGGCTGAAATCAGAGAGTGCGGCACACTAGCAAGACTGAGAGGTAAGGTGTTCCACATGCATTATGGAAAATAGAGAGTGAAAATATGGCCCCGTTACCATGGTTTCTGAGCAGCTCACATTCTTAAATGTAATTATCCTCACAACACCCCTGTGAGGTAGAGCACTGCTATTATCCCCATTTTACAGATGGGGCACTGAGGCACAGAGAGATAAACTGACTTGCTTGGGGTCCCCGAGGAACAGGGAATTGAACAGAGCAGGGCATTGAACTCAGGTCTCCAGCTAGCACCCAAAATACTGGATCATCCTTCCTCCCAATAAATAATACAAAATGGGAGCGATGATTATGGAATTATCTACTTTACCTGTTCAAATGTTGGTCTTCCTGCTAGTGCTCGTCAATGGGTAGGCAACCACCTAGTAGAATCTATTCCATATAAGCAACCAAACCACCTTCAGATAGTAATTATTTTCAGTCACTGAGATGGATGTGAACAAGTGACATAGAGGGAATAGCTCAGTTTCCACTTATCATTTCTTTAGCGTAGTCTTGAGTACAGGAGTTCAGTGACTGATGGTGCATCTAATTTGAATGCTTCATATACTAACAACATGTGGGGGAGGGAAGGAGAAACAGTGATCACAGTAGCTCAGGACATTGTAAAATGAATTAAATCTGTCTCCACAAAGCATTCTGATGATCATAGGAAGTGATATTTTCAGTAGATGAGTTTTTACCAGAAGGAAAATTTTAGTCATTACAGCCTCAGAAAAATAAGCAAAAGATCTCCAATGGGTTGATAATCGTGTAGGTTATCAAGCTTAGTGAGATGGCTTATGACAAAATGGAAGCAGACAACAAAGCAACCGGTACATATCCCAAAAAGAGAGATGCATTTGACAAACTCATCTTGTATCTACCAAGGCAATTTCTTTGCAATCGGAATGATTTTAGCAGACAGACATATAGGAAAGAAGGAAGATGTCATTCATGAAACTGTGAGCAGGGCTAAACCTACATAAATCTGAGGGAAATAATAAAGTGAGATGAAAAGGTACACAAGATAGTTACAACTTCCTCTGCAACTAGAATCTTGTTCTTTATTCCAAGAGACCAAATTCATCCTTAGAGAAATCAGTAGATACATAGGGATTGATTCCTGGATTCTAAGACTGAAAATGGTCTTTATTCTGAAAGTAAAAATGATTTTCTTAATGGATCTTTTATACAGATCCCTTTTTATCCATAATGTATATTTATATGCCTGTATACACACATGCATATACATAAGTACCTTTAATCCCACTGAATTTAATGGGCCTGCTCATGTATGCAAATTTATTTCATGTGTGTATATGTTTGCAGGAACAGGGCTTATGTTTTTAATACATTTTTGGTATTTAAAAGAGCTAAGTGAATACTGCAAAGAAAGCCCACAAATATCTGTTTAATTTTTTTAATAAATTTTCTTTTAATGTGTACACCTTTTTTTATGTTCACTTTCCATTCATACTCTAGTGAAAGAAATTTGGGCTCTAGTGAAATTTTTTTCTTGACTGTTTTTCATTGTTGAATGATACTTCTTAGAAATATTGTCCGTTTAAGCAGAGCTAGGTAGGAAGGTGCATTCTAAGTAGATCTGGTGTGGGGGGGATGGGAGGAGAGATTTTTTTTTTGTTTTTTTAATGTTGGATTTAGGGTTATTTTTAAAGCCATTATTCACATTATAACTAGAAAATTATGTGCTGTGCATTCAGACATGTTTGGTTGTTAAGTGTGGGGCACAGACAAGTTTAAGTGATTGTGTGGGCGAGGCTGGATATACACAGCAACCTGATTGACTGGGGGGAAGGGCTCATCGAAATGCAGTTGAGAGGAGGGCAGTGATCACAAACAAGTCTTCTTATGGGGCACTGGGCACTCACAAGCCTGATTGGTTGATTGGGGCAGGTGCACACAAGCCTGAGTTGTTGACACAAAGGCAATTAAATGAAAAGTTAAGCCACCCTCCAATACAGCCATACCCTCTACTCCTCTACCCACAAGCACACACCTTCCTATTACCACAACTGACATACCACAGACCACATACTGCACCATTAATTCTCAGGGATGCCACCCTTCCATCGCCTCCTTTAGGGACCTTTCTGAACATACCTTTACCAAACCACCCACTTCCAACACAAATCAACTACTACACCAAGCAGACACAACTACTAGTGTTGCGGGAGGGAGAAAGTAACCTGGTAAAACGGTGCATGCAGAATGGTGAAAAGGTTGTGATATATGGGCTGTGGTGCTGTGATGAATGATAGTTGTGGTAATGGTAAGGTACGTGCTTCTGTGTAGCAGAGCAGATACTATTAGGGAGCTTAATTTTCATTTATTTGCTCTTATGTCAGGGTATGGTTCTGTAACAGCTTCACAATGAAGTTTTTGGTGTATTTATAGAGAAAGATCCAAGCCGTGAAGTTTGCATTTGGATCAAGATCTGCGTATCCCCAAAGTCCAAGGTCTTCAGTTCCAGATTTTCAGTTCAGGCCCATCTCTAAAATGAGAATGTTTTTGTAATCATCTTTAAGCAACAGCTTGTAGCTACACTATCAAATCTGACTTTGTAGCATGTTTAGAAGAATTAATGTGCAGATGCAAATCATGCCTATTTAGGAGTGCTAGCTACATATCAGAGGCAGGGACTAGTTTGAGTCTAAAGACAGAAGAAGAGGGATTGTTGCCTTGAGCACAGAGCTTGCTTTCTGCCTGCTGTGTACTGTTTGTGCAGTTTGTAATTTTTGTATTATTAACTATGATTAGTGGTCTTGAAATAAAATCCTGCTCAGGATATCTTCCAAACAAAAATGGAAAGTCTGATCTTGATTCTGTTGAAAGAATATACAACCAAATTATAAACAAATCATATATATCTGTACCATTGTGCTTCTTTATTCTCTTTCCTTTGTTAGACAATGCAGCTTGAAAATTGTTATAGTAAATGTGTGTTATTCTACACTGTTGTAGCTCTCTAGTGTTCTGCAAGTTTTAAAATATACCTTATAACAATGTGTTTATGTTTTAGAGAGAGAAAGACACTCTTACTTATCTCTCTGTATCTGTGTTTAGGTAGATCAAATACTATTGAGAAATTGGACCTGATTTTCAGTTCTCAGAAGCAATCTGCAGCTAATCTGTGATAACTTTTTGTGCCTGCAAATGATTCCAGACAACTGCTGGGGATGCATTTTACAGTACTTAGGGTTCAATCCTGTAAAATGCTGAGCAATTTCTTTCAATTTCCATTGATCTCAATGGGAGCTGGGTTACTCACCATTTCACCAGTTGCTCAGCACCGTGCAGGATCCAGCCCTATGATATCTAACTATGTGATTTGTTGGCATTATCAAGGAGTTAAACGTTACAAAAGGTAACCGCAATTCATGAAAAATACATAAAGGCAGTCTGAATTAAAGCTCTGCTAGGTATCAGGGCCATCGTCTCTCATATTTCTTGTTGCTATGTATTGCATGAAGTAGTCTTAAAATTCTTAATAAATGAAAATAAAATCTAAAAGAATATTAGGAGGAATAAAAAGAGGTTAAAAATAAAATCAGTATCTAAGACCATCTGTCAAATAAAGTAGTCTTAAAACCTGACTTATTCTCGAATGGCAAAAGCCTATAATTAGTCTGTTGGAAAGAGGGAGATAAGTCAGATAAAAGGTCAAAAACATTGTTTTCCTTCACTGGGAATTCTTTTAGTGATGCAAAGCAGAAAATCCTAATCATTTTGTCAGTCACCTTTGCCTTCCTGCCCAGCCAGGAGAGAAAAGAAATTTCCATTAGAAGACATCATCCTCTCTCATAAACCTTCACTAAACAGCAATACCCAACGCCATCAACCTTTCAAAGAGGAATGCACCTGGATCAATAATGCGTAATGACAGATTATGATTTAGGAACTAAAGGTCACGTATAAAAGTGAAAACGAAATTTCAACAGTCTGCCTCCTTCTAATATGTCAATATCTACCACCCTACCTGGGTCCTGTGTGCAGAAAATCTCTGTAGTCATATTGCCTCCTGAACTTGCCAACATTTACTCACGTAAGCAATCCTTACCTACTGAGTTGTTCCTACTGAAATTGATGGGACTCTCTGTGAAAAGGCTAGAGGGAGGATTTGCAGTGTCACACTTAGGTAAAAAGCAGATGAGGAATTATTGGTGGGATACAGCTTACTGGGCTGAAATAATTTATTATCGGGGATGGGTGAATCAGATGAGAAATTTCATACATCCACTAACCATCCATTCCCATGGTCTATGGCATGCTACTGACTTGTGCCATAGACCATGGGAACAACTAATGCTAGAAATCCAGACAGAGCAAAGTGCACTTGGCACAGAATAGTGGCAGATTCCGAGAAGAAGGCTCACTATTAGGGAGTGGCTTTTGTGCTCAGAGGAATGCAAGAACTGCAGTAGTGTTGCATGAGTGCATCCTAGGTGGCGATATGAACGAGGGTTCTTGTGCCTGTCACCCCTTGCGCACCCACCACATGACAGATTCAATCTGGCCCTTTGAGTTTCTGTAGCTGTAGTTCTTTGTCAATGTTTGAATTGATAAGCCTCTGCACTTTTGTTTTTGTCTCTTTCTTTCTCAACAACAAATGTGACAAAACCATTCCTGGAAAGTCCTGTCTCATGAAAGTGCCAAGAGAGTATTTCATCACTTCCTCTTTCTCTAGTGGGTCCTGTGCCTGCACCACCATTTGTTAAAGTGGAGACAGAAGAAGAAACTTTAATAGAAGCATTGATTTTTTTTCATTGTAAATAATGAATGGGCAGAACAGTTTAGAGATTAAATATCTGAGGTGAAAATAAGTAGAATCACAAAAGAACAGATAGAAAAGGGGGTGTAGTAGAGGCCAAAGCTAAGGCATGGGGCCAAATTAATCCCTGGGCTTAATGCCACTGACTTCTATGGTGATACCCAAGGGATTAACATTTGGCCCATGAAATGGATGCCTTTTGGTTTCATCTCTCTGCATTCCCACCCCTACCATTCAAGAGAATCACATTTGGTTCACATCTGCTCTTTCAGGGAGAGAAGCATCAGGTGAAGTGTGGGATTTGGTAAAATCCCTAGCAAATTCTTCAAGTTTTGGGTTTTCAAAACTTATTTCTTAGCTTCATAGCCAGTTTTTTCTGCTTGATTTAAATTCTAACTATTGATCTCCCAGAAAAGCTTAATTAAAAATCATTTTGTTTCTACCAAATTGGAAGCTAATGTCTCACAAACAGTAAAGATTCATGTTCAGAAATAATTCTTGCTCTGCTTCTAGGATGACCAAGGAATAAAATAAGGCAAAGCAGGCAGCAGTGCCAAAGCCAAACAAAACTCCTACCTGAAGGTTAAAGCACTTTGCAATCAAATGGAACACTGCTACCATCCTTACTTATATGCTTCGTTACAGTTTTGCTTGAATAAAGACTGCAGAAATGGCCCTTAGGTATTAAAGACTTAATAAGAGTGTGGTGAATAAATAAGCAAACGCAACAGCCATTTATGCACTTCCATGCAGCTCACTGAAGACTCCCTTTAGACATATGCTTGAAGTTAAGCATGAGCTTAAGGGCTTTGTTGGATTGGGGCCAGAGTGTGCTTTGTATCACCTTGCAAAGTCTGATATTTGAACCTATCCTTTTGAGAGGACTATTAGCTGCAGAATTATCTTCAATATATTGTCCTTGAAAAGAGCCACCAGATCTTTAACTTCCAGTTGGGCAAACACAAAGACAGGTAGAAGGAACCTCAGTTTAGAATTAGAAGGAACCTCAGTTTAGAATCTGAAGGATTGAACTAAACAACTGTAAGGTTCAAGGAGTCTCCATTAGGAAAACAAGGGCATCTGCCAATTTTGAAGCCAGGTGGGAGTAAAGATGAATGATCTGGGGACTTGCGTGGGGGGGGGGGAAGGCTTTTATCTGACATAACACCAATAATTGAGGAGTGGGTACTAAGGCCCCTAATCTGGAAGGCACTTTGTGTGGGCAGACTGCTGTGCCCACGTACAGCTCTCTGCAATATTAGCGCCCGAACAAGAATTGTAGTAATTACAGGTGAAATAAATCATGAAGTCCTTTTCTATGGAAATGCAGGATTTTCTCTTACACGATATGTTCTACTGCTGTGCCCAGTCCAATTGTAAATGAATCAAGCAATACAATTTACCATTGCTTTTAGGAGATTATCCCACAGCCAACTAGATCTCAACAAAAAGTAGCTTTAGGTAATATTTTGCTTATGTTCTTTCATTCCATTACTCACGTTTATACTCTACTAGGGCACCCAGAGTACCAGATGAGGGAAAATAAGGGGTCTCTGACTAATGTGAACATTTTTCAATTCATCTGCCTAAAAAGCTCTCTCGTCCTTTTGATTTTCCATACTAAATGGAAGCACTAAAAGCCCAGAGATGCGGAGGACAAACATACTGATGTTTCCACAAAACATAAATGTCAAATGTATTTATGGCCCAGAAATACATACTGCATATAAGAAACCTAATTAAGGTCCCAGAGTCATCACTTACTCTCTATTACTTAAAAAAAAAAGAACGAGGAGTCCTTGTGGCACCTTAGAGACTAACCAATTTATTTGAGCATGAGCTTTCGTGAGCTACAGCTCACTTCATCGGATGCATACCGTGGAAACTGCAGCAGACTTTATATACACACAGAGAATATGAAACAATACCTCCTCCCACCCCACTGTCCTGCTGGTAATAGCTTATCTAAAGTGATCATCAAGATGGGCCATTTCCAGCACAAATCCAGGTTTTCTCACCCTCCACCCCACCACACAAATTCACTCTCCTGCTGGTGATAGCCCATCCAAAGTGACAACTCTCTACACAATGTGCATGATAATCAAGTTGGGCCATTTCCTGCACAAATCCAGGTTCTCTCACCCCCCCACCCGTGTGTTTGGGGGTGGGGGGGTGAGAGAACCTGGATTTGTGCAGGAAATGGCCCGACTTGATTATCATGCACATTGTGTAGAGAGTTGTCACTTTGGATGGGCTATCACCAGCAGGAGAGTGAATTTGTGTGGGGGGGTGGAGGGTGAGAAAACCTGGATTTGTGCTGGAAATGGCCCAACTTGATGATCACTTTAGATAAGCTATTACCAGCAGGACAGTGGGGTGGGAGGAGGTATTGTTTCATATTCTCTGTGTGTATATAAAGTCTGCTGCAGTTTCCACGGTATGCATCCGATGAAGTGAGCTGTAGCTCACGAAAGCTCATGCTCAAATAAATTGGTTAGTCTCTAAGGTGCCACAAGTACTCCTTTTCTTTTTGCGAATACAGACTAACACGGCTGTTACTCTGAAACCCATCTTCATTATGTAGGTTTTCTTTTTCCTCTCATCTACAGAAAAAATGTGTAGATGCTTATGAAATATTGTCTTCCTTATTCCCTCATACCAGGGTAGACCAATTAATAACAGGACAGTGATGGGGTGTATGAACCCCACACAGGTGAAGCAAGGGTTAAGGAGTTGCTCTGGACACAGGAGGCCACGCCCTGCCACCCCTACTGGGCATGCACACAGTGGCGGCAGAGTTCAAAAGGGAGCAGCTCATCTCATTCTTGGTGGATAGGGCAAGAGAGTAGCTGGGTGTTGCAGCCTCCTGCAGAGAAACCTCCAAGGCTCCCAAAGAGTGGGACCGGGTCCTATGGTCAAGCCGCTGCAGACCCTTCAGCCATGGGGCTTGAGGATGACTAACTGCTGCAGCTGGAGGGAGACTCTCTGGAGAGTAGCCCGAGAGAGCTTTGAGGAGACCCCAAGACTGACCGGTGGCACCAGCAGAAGCTCTGAAGCCAGGTTAGGAAGTGGCCCAGAGAGCAGGTGCAGGGGTGCCCACTCCAAGGCCATGCATAATGAATTATTGTTTCTTTTGACCCTGGGTTGGAACCTGCTGGAGCAGGGGAGGCCTGGGTTCCTCTTCCCCCAGCCTCTGTCTCTCGCCACTGGGTGACACAGCTGCTGAATCCCACCACTAGGTATGGCGGCCACTGGCTCTCACCACTGGGCCACACAGTCACTGAATTCCACCATTGGCTCTTGCCACTGAGCAGTACAGTCTGGAGTATCGCCACTAGGCAGTACTGCTGGCCTTGGACTCAAAACCCACTTTGACAAAGACCAGCATAATTCCTGGGGGGGAAATAATCTTATACTGCTGTTATTCAGAGATGGAGACATACAACAGGTAGCACAGTGAAAATGTAATAGACTGCTGGCGTCCTGAAGCCAGCAATGTCTGAAACCTTTTCTGAAAAAGGTATTTGTTTAGGAAATATGTGCCCGTATTATGCACGAGGAGTAGTTATTAGCTACTCTAAAGAAGATTAAACTAGTTTTTCACTGTCGTGTTTTACATGTCAGGGATGCTAAAGGCCATGTATAAATCATTTCCAAATTGAGCTGTTTATCTATAAATGCAGAACAAATGTAATTAATGATTAATAGCAGTCAGAGCACTTTCTGTGTACAGTAATAGTGCATAGCTTCATTCTCCAAACATTGGAAGCCGCTGGTTTGGGCGCTCGAGTTCTAATAGCTGTAATGACTGCCCAGTCTACTTCACTAAAGGACTCTCACACACATACATACATTCACCTGTAAAACTATACCTATCAATACCTGTCCATGCCCCCACCCCAAAAAATATGGGCTTCATTATGATCTGCCCTGGTAGGAGCACACAAGCCCTCCCTTCACTCTGGCCACACAAGGGTTCACAATAGCAGTTACTGTGAGCAGGGACTGTTTGCCCTTTGTGCCTAACAGTGGTCCTAACAGAGGTCAAACCACCTGGAAAGGAGGTAGCTCTCTATCTCCTTAGATCCCCCGCTGGCCCTCAAAGCTGTGTCCACATACCAGAAGAAGCAATCTGTCCTAGCGCTCCTCCAGGGAACTTGTAACTCCAAAGTGACCCCGAAACTAGAATTGAGCAATTTTCACAATGAATTTAGCCCTATATGTGCCAATTTTTGTGCCCATTTACACCGGTATAATTTGAAGGTTATTCTATTCCAGTGGTATGCAGTGTAGTTGTAGTCATGTCAGTCTCACGATATTAGAGAGACAAGGTGGGTGAGCTAATATCTTTTACTGAACCAACTTCTGTGTTGAGAGAGAGAAGCTTTTGAGTCACACATAAGAAGAGCTGTATGTGGCTTGAAAGCTTGTCTCTCTCACCGCGGAAGTGGGTCCAATAAAAGAGATTACCTCACCCACCTTGTCTCTCCCTTCCAGTGGTGTTATTCCCAATTTACGCAGGTGTAACAAACTGCTCAGGCCACCAAACTGAAAAAACTATTATTTGCTCAACTCTAGTTATGGGGGCCTGGCACCTTCCAGGGTTGGACCCTAAATTAATTTCCAAGACTTAGGCCATGTCTACACTAGCACTTACATCAGCAAAACTTTTGTCACTCAGGGGTGTGAAAAAACTCATCCCCCTGAGCAACGTAAGTTTTGTCAGCATAAGCTTTTGCATGCTGGTGGGGGACTCTCTCCTGCCGACATAGCTCCCACTGGTCATTGAACTGGTTTTATTATGTTGATGGGAGAGCTCTCTCCCATCAGTATAACACGGCTACACAAGCAATCTTACAGAGACAAAGCTGTGTTGGTACATCTGTGCTGCTGTAAGCTTGTAAGGGTCCTTTGGTTTCTGTGAACCCTTCTGGCCTTCAAATCTGTTTAAATAAGGTCAGACAACGAGAGAGCAGAAGAATGTCAATATTGTAATGCATACAATCTGCAGGTTTCATTCAAACAAATATTCATAATGTATACATTACAATATTCACCCAGCACTAATGCTACCGATGCAGAATTACTCCACTGCTTTTTACAAGAATTCTACTTGATAAAAACTTCTGCACTATAATATATTAACCTTCCCAGTCAATAGATCTGAATAACAGATTTAAACAGGAGATAGCATTTACATGTTGTTTTTAGAAACATTCAGAATAAAAGGATGCTGACACTTGAAACAAGAGGCCTAACGAATCTTTGCAGAGCGCACACGTGGTTTTGCTGCGCACATGCAGGAGTCAGAGTCTGTTTTAAATCTGTTGCGTGATGTATTCCCACCAGCCAGACAAGTTGACATTCTTCTGCTCTCTCTTGTTTTCTGACCTTATTTAAAATAATGTTTTCTTCTTTCATGTTAATATCCTGTAAAAGGTATTGTAGTTCATGCACATCTGTTTATATACTGTATATCTATGGCATACTTGTACAGTATATGTAGTTACAATTTTGACTCCTGTGCTGGTGGTTTTGCTGTGGTCACTACTTCCCACATGTTTCCTGGAAATTTTCTGCATGTATGAAACTCAATTCAGTCATGCCAGCTGAATAAATAAGAGTTATCCCTGGAAGATGTTCAGGCAAGTACTCCATAAAGATAGATGCAAAGGCTTTGCACGCCTATGTGTAATTTAGCATTTAAAGTTAAAAAGCCAAGAACAATAACCGTTAGTCAACTTTACCCACACAAACAGTTCAGTGTGGCAATTTATACATAGTTCGGGAATGAAATGGTAATATTTACCAATGTCACTTTCAGGGAAAATAATTAGTTCCAGGGCATATCTGTGTCTACGTGTGTACACAAACATGTAGTATTAAATTGGCCTGGTTTCACATATTGAACAAAAGAAAGTGCATTGTAAAAATATTTACATTTAGGATCATATGAACCAGAACAGTCTATTGCTTTTATTTGCATATTTAAATACATCCAATACATTTTAACCTATTAGGTGTATTTCTTAAAACCTCTTTCTCTATTTCTGTTCATATAAAACTGTAGGCAACACGAGACCATCTGTTTCCATTGCCCTGGACAAAAACTAAGGAGCAGATCCTCAGCTTGTGTAAACTGTCACAACTCCACGGGAGTCAGTGGAGCTGTCACAAGTTACACCAGTGGAGGATCTGCCCCTAAAAGTGTCAGAAGCATCCCTATCCATCAAGCTACTTCCTTTAACGCCAATCTCCTTATGGGTTTGATGGACAGGCCTGGGTTCATCTGGATCCCGCCTCCAGGTCAGCAAGGTGTACCTGCCTTGTTTTCTTTTCCTATGAATTTATTTGGTGATGCCTCCATACCCCTTACTCCTTCCTCACTCTCCAGGCAACTTTTAACTTCTCTTTGTGCATGTGCGTGTGTGTGTGTGTGTGTGCGTGCGTGTGTGTTAGTTATGTCCCTAAGTGAAAGAATGGGAAAGGAAGCAAGTACAAGAGAAAAAGGTGCAATGTCTGAGTTGATCAGTGGTGACAAAGATAACAGAAATGTGATGATGGGAAAGTTTTCACACTCCTAGCCCCCCTACCCGGGTCTCTGTACGACCTCTGTAATAGAAATAGACAATCAACCGAAAAAGAATTTTCTTCTAGATCTGTAAATCTGCCACTGCTGATTGTAAGGTTTCTCTACATACTGTACTTAATGCAATTCAGCCTCTGGGGGGAAAAATGTGAGTCATTTGATTCAAAGTTAAATGCTATTACACTTGGAAGGACAACATTAGACTCTCATGCTGAGTCTGCTAATAAATCTCAAAGACTTTTGTAATAAGGGGATGGAGTCACAAGCTCAAGCTGAGAACTTGGAATCACTAACAGAAGCACTGATTGAAGGCACCAATACTACAAGAAGAACGTGAGTCTGTAAAATGTAGCAATATCATGCAATGTTCATATTTTGAGCATTCCTGATACCATAAATGGAACTAGGCTAAATGATGGGGTTTCCAGTTAGTGAACTCACTTCCTGATTTCCATCTTCCTGTACAGATTTCTAAGGGTGGGATTTTTTGGGGTTGTTTGTTTGTTTGTTTTTTGCATTTCAATCTGGTCTTCTCTAAATACTACTGTTACTGGTGTCTACGTTCTCAACCAGGGGAAAGATTCTCTAAATCAACACCCCACTCCCCATGCCGTTCTCAAGCTGTGGATAACAGCCCTGAGGTGGGTTGCCAGCAGATTTTAATAGGGTAGCAACACTGTATGGTGTCAGGACCAGCTAACTGGCATTCTATTCGCTGAGCTGGTGTCAAGCAGATTAGGAAGTTCAGAGCCCAGCTCCCATCATGGGAGAACAAGCTCTTCCACCCACTCCCAGAAGCCAGGGAGGAGTGAAGTTTCCTCACACTTGTGCAAAGAGGCTGGAGGGCAAAGTACCTTCTCCACTGCTAGAAATCCTTTGAAGTACTGGGGGAACTGAATCTGAGGTCCCAAGGGCATAAAAGTTGGGAGCCACTAAAAATTATCCACCCTCTCTATTTCCCAAATGTGCTGCTCTCAGAATAAAATATGAGAGAAGATGCCTAGAGTACAATAATGGTAAAGATGGCTGGGCCTTGTTCCAGCCGAAAAGAGGACAAAGTGATTTCCCTTTGCAAGAGAAATGAGTATGAGACAAGGTTTTCAGAAGGAGATATGCTGTATATTGGATAAGTCAAGGTAATCAGGAAAGTGACTAGGCTTTAGAAGATGTAGGCGGGTTAGGGGTGACAGGATATTAATTTATGAGCTGCAGCATAAAACCTTCTGCCCACAAAGAGAGAAAATTGCACATGTGATTGAATCACCAAGGCATAAGAAACAGTTTGGATCCAAAATCTGAAAGCATAAATGAACAATCATGGGAAATTATGAAAGAGATCCCCTGGAATAGTAGGAAAAAGCAAACCCAGAAGTGTACATACAGCCTGTGAAAGGAGCTTGAATGCCACATGTGGGATGCAAATTCCCCATCCCCCATCCTGAGCTGGGTAATTATGATGTGATCTCTAAAGGAGGATGCTAGTAGGTTTCATAACAACAGGAAATGTAAGAGAGAGAGGGAAACAAATCTCCTTACGTGTTTTCATTTAGCTTCATGCTTTTAAATCCTGATCACTCATGTAGACAGAAACAAAAACAAACTGGAAAATTCTAATCCAAAATGGGATGGGAGGCAGGGAGAACGGTAAAGGGGCAGAATAGTTGCCTTCCCAAACAGCATGAAGTACCTCACCATAAGGGCTTGCTGCAATACATGATCTCCCTATAGGTAGCCCCTCTAAGTCACACTGAGACACACTGGTAGAATCATCTGATGAAAGCTTGTACTTCTGCTGCCTTGTCTGTTCTGTAGCTAAACCTAGGATTTGTGTCCTGGGATGTCAATCCAGCACCTTTTGCCAGAGCAATTCATCTTAATCCTATTTCTTTGTGTGGGTATGTTATTCTAGACCAACCTTTGGATAAGTACTAGGAGGATAGCAATGTACCCTAGCTCCAATTTGTATGTACCCAAATTAATTCCTTCTCCAAAAACAGCTGTTTGTGACTATGGGCCCAGACACGAAGGTCAGATCTTGATCCCACAAGCAAAGCTCGAGTTATAGGGCTTTGCCTGTAAAAAACATTATATGCAGAGGGTGGGAGAATATTCTTGTCTCCACCCCAGCCAGCAAATGGGACCAGGGCACATTCACAACAAGGGAAAGAGGGAGCGCATGAGCTGCTGCTTCCTCTGATGCTGGGTACTGGGACAGTGTATCCCTGCTCAGCCTGGAGCTGTTGATTGTATTGTTTTTCTTATTGAGTCACAGAGAGCTTGTATTTAACAACTACACTAAACAGCAGTGGGAGCCTGCTAGGGGCCAGTCACTCAGTCTGTTCTGCTGCCTGCTACCTAGAACCCTGCCTTCCAAAACAGAGGCCAAGCACACCTCACATCCTTAGCTATTCCATCCATTGGTTGCACTGTGGCTGAGTACATTCCCCCTTCAAGGGTGAGTAGCACAGCGCTGGTGGTGAGCTCTACAGCACAGCACACAGACATTTCCCTCTAGTCCCACTGCACAAGCTCTTTCTGCATCACAGCCCAGCTGCACAGCAGAAGCACTGCACTTCCCATTGTGTTTTGGACTTTGCAAACTCATGTAAGGGAGGCCAGGGTAACAGTGTGATGGGCCCTTTAAGGCAAGCTTATGGGTTGGCACAATTTTGCTGAAGCAACCAAGGCATCACCCAGAAGGACCGATGGCAGTTGTACGTGTGGCAGTAACTCATGACAGGAAAGGGGCTAGGAATATAAAAGACCTCTCTTTTCCCCAGTAGCAGAACTGGGATGAAGATTGTTCGTCTCACTATAAAGAGTGCCGAGAGCAGGAGTGACTGGGCCTTTCCAAGATGGGCCTTTCCAGGATGGAGACTGGGCAGTGATTGAAGGTGCCTTACAGAGCCAGCACTGAGAGATCCTGGAAGGAGAAAGCTCCAGCAGGGGAGTTCATTTATGTCAGGCGTGTGTATTTATTTGGAGAGGTGTCTGCATCAAGGGAGTTACCCTGGGTATTGCAACACAGCTTGCAGAAATCTAGGGTTAGTATAGTGCATGTTTCCAGATGAGGAAGGAAGGAAGCTCCTCTTCTCCCAGCCCCCAATACAGTCAATGGGAGCTGATCGTAACCCTGCTGGAAATCCTGGGACCAGAGCAGCCAAAGATCCATCCAGGCACAATTGAGCTTGGACCTTTTTGTTTAGTTATCCTTTGATCTTTGTACACTGACCCCCAGGATGAGTCAGAGCTCAGGAAAATCACTGGGAATAAATATCCGATGAGGAGGAAAACCACAGACGGCTCTGATTCATATGGTTTTAAAAGTAAACGTTTCACAACACACTTTCTGTTGTTCGATAAATTAAACGAGGCCAATAGATAAAATGAGGCCAATTGTGATGAAGAGGCAAATTATTCTATCAGACTCTTGTAGCCAGCTGGGCTGTTTATTTGTTTGGATGATGATACCCCAGATGATGAAGGTCACATTGACCAGGGGGCATAATAATAACTATTAATATTTACTTGTATTACAGTAGCCCCTTGAGACCAACCGAGATGGGGATACCTACTGCAGTAACCACTGTACAAACACAGAATGAGTGACAGTCCCTGTCCCCAAAGAGTCTACCATTTAAATAAGCCACCTTCTACCTGAAAGGGAAACTGACACAGCAGCCAAAGCCATGAGATGAGGTAATAGATCTACAATACAATTCAAAACCCCCAGCTGACAACAGCAGGAGTTCAGCTTAAGTAAGGACTGGACTCTGCAGTTGCATTGGCACTATATGTCAGTGGTTCTCAAAGTAGGGCTGCCGCTTGTTCAGGGAAAGCCCCTGGCGGGCCGGGTCAGTTTCTTCACCTGTTGCGTCCGCAGGTTCGGCCGATTGCGGCTCCCACTGGCTGCGGTTCACCACTCCAGGCCAATGGGGGCTACGGGAAGCGGCGCAGGCCAAGGGATGTGCTGGCCGCCTTTCCTGCAGCCCCCACTGGCCTGGAGCGGCGAACCATGGCCAGTGGGAGCCACAATCGGCTGAACCTGCGGATGCGGCAGATAAACAAACCAGCCTGGCCCGCCAGGGGCTTTCCCTGAACAAGCGGCGACCCTAGTTTTGAGAACCACTGCTATATGTGAAAGAAAGTATAGAATCAAATGAAGTAAAAATCTTAAATGAACCAAACTGTACCATAGAATATCTATGGATAGTAATTCCATGCTCAAATAATAAGAATATAGTAATAGGGATATATTACCGACCAACTGACCAGGATGGTGATAGTGACTGTGAAGTGCTCAGGGAGATCAGAGAGGCTATTAAAATAAATAACTCAATAATAATGGGGGATTTCATTTATCCCCATATTGACTGGGTACATGTCACCTCAGGACAAGATGCAGAGAGAAAGTTTCTTGACACTTTAAATGACTGCTTCTTGGAGCAGCTAGTCCTGGAACCCACAAGAGGAGAGGCAATTCTTGATCTAGTCCTAAGTGGAGCACAGGATCTGGTCCAAGAGGTGAATATAGCTGGACTGCTTGGTAATAGTGACCATAATATAATTACATTTAACATTCCTGTGGCGGGGAAACCACCACAGCGGCCCAACACTGCAGCATTTAATTTCAGATGGGGAACTACACAAAAATGAAGAGGTTAGTTAAACATAAATTAAAAGGTACAGCACCAAAAGGGAAATCCCTGAAAGCTGCATGGAAACTTTTTAAAGACACCATAAGAGAAGCTCAACTTAAATGTATATCCCAAATTTAAAAACATAGTAAGAGAACCAAAAAACAACAAAGTAAGAGAAGCAATGAGAGGCAAAAAGGCATCCTTTGAAAGGTGGAAGTTAAATCCTAGTGAGGAAAATAGAAAGGAGCATAAACTCTGGCAAATGAAGTGGAAAAATACAATTAGGAAGGCCAAAAAAGAAGTTGAAGAACAGTTAGCCAAAGACTCAAACAGTAAGAGCAAAATTTTTTTAAGTACATCAGAAGCAGGAAGCCTGCTAAACAACCAGTGAGGCCACTGGAAGATTGAGATGCTAAAGGAGCATTCAAGGACGATAAGGTCATTGCGGAGAAACTAAATTAATTCTTTGCATCTGTCTTCATGGTTGAGGGTGTGAGGGAAATTCCCAAACCGGAGCCATTCTTTTTAGGTGACAAATCTGAGGAACTGTCCCAGATTGAGGTGTCAGAGGAGGTTTGGGAACAAATATAAACTAAACAGTTATATGTCACCAGAACCAGATGGTATTCACCCAAGAGTTCTGAAAGAACTCAAATGTGAAATTGCAGAACTACTAACTGTAGTCTGTAATCTATCATTTAAATCAGCTTCTGTACCACCTGACTGGAGGATAACTAATGTGATGCCAAATTTTAAAAAGGGCTCCAGAGGTGACCCCGGCAATTACAGGTCAGTAAGCCTCACTTCAGTACCTGGCAACTGGTTGAAACTATAGTAAAGAACAAAATTTTCAGACACGTAGATGAAGATAATTTGTTGGGGAAGAGTCAACATGGTTTTTGTAAAAGGAAATCATGCCTCACCAATCTACTAGAATTCTTTGAGGGGGTCAACAAGCTTGTGGACAGGGGGATCCAGTGGATATAGTGTACTTCGATTTTCAGAAAGCCTTTGACAAGGCTTTCCCTCACCAAAGGCTCTTAAGCAACGCAAGCTGTCATGTGACAAGAGGGAAGGTCCTCTCATGGATTGGTAACTGGTTAAAAGATAGGAAACAAAGGGTAGGAATAAATGGTCAGTTTTCAGAATGGAGAGAGGTAAATAGTGGTGTCCCCCAGGGGTCTGTACTGGGCCCAGTCCTATTCAACATATTCAGAAATGATCTGGAAAAAGGGGTAAACAGTGAGTTGGCAAAATTTTCAGATGATAAAAAACTAATCAACGTAGTTATGTCCCAGGCTGACTGCGAAGAGCTACAGAAGGATCTCTCAAAACTGGGTGACTGGGCAACAAAATGGCAGATGAAATTCAATGTTGATAAATGCAAAGTAATGCACATTGGAAAACATAATCCTAACTATACATATAAAATGATGGGGTCTAAATTAGCTGTTACCACTCACGAAAGATCTTGGATTCATTGTGGATAGTTTTCTGAAAACATCCACTCAATGTGCAGCGGCAGTCAAAAAAGTGAACAGAATGCTGGGAATCATTTAGAAAGGGAGAGATAATAAAACAGAAAATATCATATTGCCTCTATATAAATCCATGGTACGCCCACATCTTGAATACTGTGTGCAGATGTGATCGCCCCATCCCAAAAAAGATAAATTGGAATTGGAAAAGGTTCAGAAAAGGGCAACAAAAATTTTTAGGGGTATGGAACGACTGCCATATGAGCAAAAAGAAAAGGAGTACTTGTGTTATGAGAGTAACAAATTTATTTGAGCATAAGCGAAATTTGTTAGTCTCTAAGGTGCCACAAGTACTCCTTTTCTTTTTGTAAATGCAGACTAATACGGCTGCTACTCTGAAACCTGCCATATGAGGAGAGATTAATAAGACTGGGACTTTTCAGCTTGGAAAAGAGATGACTAAGTGGGGATATGATAGAGGTCTATAAAATCATGACTGGTGTGGAGAAAGTAAATAAGGAAGTGTTATTTACTCCTTCTCATAACACAAGAACTAGGGGTCACCAAATGAAATTAATAGGCAGCAGGTTTAAAACAAACAAAAGGAAGTATTTTTTCACACAACGCAGAGTCAACTTGTGGAACTCCTTGCCAGAGGATGTTGTGAGGGCCAAGACTATAACAAGATTCAAAAAAGAACTAGATACATTCATGGAGGATAGGTCCATCAATGGCTATTAGTCAGGGTGGGTAGCGATGATGTCCCTAGCCTCTGTTTGCCAGAAGCTGGGAATGAGCAACAGGGGATGGATCACTTGATGATTACCTGTTTTGTTCATTCCCTCTCGGGCAGCTGGCATTAGCCACTGTTGGAAGACAGGATACTGGGCTAGATGGACCTTTGGTCTGACCCAGTATTGCCTTTCTTATGTTCTTATTGATGTTGCCATTTAGTTCAGTGGAAGGAGATGGAGGAAGTTGTAACATTGTAACAAAACATATTACTCTGCAGGACTGGGGGAGAGATTTAAAAAACTGACTATAGATTCTGGAATCTACAGCAAATTCCTCTTAATAAAACAAGAGCCGGCTGGAGCCAACACAGGCGTTGCACATAGTTCATGGTATGATGGGAGGAGCATCACACTATGATTTCATCCTACTTATAGCCTCAACAACAAAAAATAGAAACTGATGTCTAACTCTGTAAGCTCTTTTCCATTGCCTTCTCCGAACCAGGACCTAACTTTAAAACCGTGTGACTTCCCTCATTGCTTCCACTTGCTCCCAGAAAAGGCTACAGGGAGAAGCGTGCTAAGTCAGCTCTCATTCGTACAGACGTGTAACTAAAAATATTCTACAATTAGATATTTCAGAGTTAGGGATATCAGGCCAATTTGACATTGGAGAGAACAAAGCCTGTATTCTACAAGACTTATATCCAACTTTTTGACACTAAACGCAAGAAGCTATTTTCTGTCTCAGTGTAAAGGCTTTCTTAACAAATTTTATTCGGAGGAATTCCTGCTCTGATCATTCCATTAATGAAAGCCTGAACCATATTAGGTTATTTGAAGAGAAATATCTTTTTTTTAAAGAGCCCAATCCACATTGAGATTATTTCATTTAAATCAGGTTTTATCCTAATTTACTTTGTTTTTCTCTTATGTGAAGGGCTATGGGGATGGGGATGTCCTGCCATGAAGCTGCCGAGGAAAAGGTTAAAGGAAGGCATCACAGATGCCTGCCTCAAGGTAGTGAGTCTGGCCCAGCATGTGGGGGGTTAATCCCTTAGCATACTAGAAAAGGCAGAGGCTGGCAGGGAGGAGTGGAAGGAAGGAAGGAGATCAAGAGAGAGTTCCTTTTTCCTGTTAGAGACAAGGTAGGTGAGGTAATATCTTTTATTGGACCAACTTCTGTTAGACTCAACCTGCAAGACTGGTTGAATTAAGAGAGGTTTCAGAGTAGCAGCCGTGTTAATCTGTATCTGCAAAAAGAAAAGGAGGACTTGTGGCACATTGTAAAGAGAATGATCACTTTAGATAAGCTATTACCAACAGGAGAGTGGGTTTGTTGGGGCGGGGGGGCGGGAGAAAACCTGGATTTGTGCTGGAAATGGCCCACCTTGATTATCATACACATTGTAAGGAGAGTGATCATTTTACATAAGCTATTACCAGCAGGAGCGTGGGGTGGGGGGAGAGAAAACCTTTTGTAGTGATAATCACCCATTTTTTCATGATTTGTGTATATAAAAACAAACATCTTCTGTATTTTCCACAGTATGCATCCGATGAAGTGAGCTGTAGCTCACGAAAGCTTATGCTCAAATAAATTGGTTAGTCTCTAAGGTACCACAAGTCCTCCTTTTCTTTTTGCGAATACAGACTAACACGGCTGCTACTCTCAAAAAGAAAAGGAGTACTTGTGGCACCTTAGAGACTAACCAATTTATTTGAGCATAAGCTTTCGTGAGCTACAGCTCACTTAATCGGATGCATAATGTCTTCTGCAGTTTCCACAGTATGCATCCGATGAAGTGAGCTGTAGCTCACGAAAGCTTATGCTCAAATAAATTGGTTAGTCTCTAAGGTGCCACAAGTACTCCTTTTCTTTTTGTGAATTAAGAGAGCCACACATACTTCCCTTTGTGGCTAAAGTGAGTTACATTTAAAGGGCCGGTTTTGTTTCCCTTACCATCAAACACTTCCAGGTGTGAGAATCTCCACTCCATCAGATCAACCCACTAAAGTGCTGCTTCCTCCCTCCTCCCCTGCAAGCATTCACACACCCATTTATGCTGTCTGGTAAGAGCGCTATTGCACTTTTTCACATAAAATTAAATAAAATGAATATTTTTACATCTAAGACAGGAAAACTGTGAGTTTTCATATGGTTTTATTTATATAGTTACTTGCTAATAAATAGGTCTGTTTCACTAGTTCTGCCTATTTTTGCTTAAAAAAATATTCTTGCCCAGGAAAAAAATCAATAGTTCAGTTCTTGAATGTTTAAAAATATTGTTTATAGTTGAAAAATAGGACCATTTTTGTACTCAGCCCAAATTCCAAAGTATTCAGAACTTGAGTTTGTTGAACTTGATTTTAGTATTTCACACACTTCTACCATGAAAGAAAAGGAGTACTAGTGGCACCTTAGAGACTAACCAATTTATTTGAGCATAAGTTTGCTGTAGCTCACGAAAACTTATGCTCAAATAAATTGGTTAGTCTGTAAGGTGCCACTAGTACTCCTTTTCTTTCTGCGAATACAGACTAACACGGCTGCTACTCTGAAACTTCTACCATGGTCACCTTTAACAACGAGTCAATTTTGCCTTTTGCAAACAGCTAAATAAGCCTGAACATCTGCAACATTAATTAAACTTCTTAATACTTCAGGGTATGTGGCAGGTTTGGAAATCTCTCTGGGTCAATTTATTAATTTCATTTTGTGTTGTTTCAGAGTAACAGCCATGTTAGTCTATTCGCAAAAAGAAAAGGAGTACTTGTGGCACCTTAGAGACTAACCAATTTATTTGAGCATGAGCTTTCGTGAGCTACAGCTCACTTCATCGGATGCATACTGTGGAAAGTACAGAAGACGTTTTTATACACACAAACCATGAAAAAATGGGTGATTATCACTACAAAAGGTTTTCTCTCCCCCCACCCCACTCTCCTGCTGGTAATAGCTTATGTAAAGTGATCACTCTCCTTACAAGGTGTATGATAATCAAGTTGGGCCGTTTCCAGCACAAATCCAGGTTTTCTCCCCCCCCCCCAACCCCCGCCCCCCCAAAAAAACCACTCTCCTGTTGATAATAGCTTATCTAAAGTGATCACTCTCCTTACAATGTGTATGATAATCAAGGTGGGCCATTTCCAGCACAAATCCAGGTTTTCTCTCCACCCCACCCCCAACACACACACAAACCCACTCTCCTGTTGGTAATAGCTTATCTAAAGTGATCATTCTCCTTACAATGTGTATGATAATCAAGGTGGGCCATTTCCAGCTCAAATCCAGGGTTTAACAAGAACGTCTGAGGAAGGGGGGGGGGGTAGGAAAATACAAGGGGAAATAGGTTACCTTGCATAATGACTTAGCCACTCCCAGTCTCTATTCAAGCCTAAGTTAATTGTATCCAATTTGCAAATGAATTCCAATTCAGCAGTCTCTCACTGGAGTCTGGATTTGAAGTTTTTCTGTTGTAATATCGCAACTTTCATGTCTGTAATCGCGTGACCAGAGAGATTGAAGTGTTCCTCAGCTCTCGTCACCTAACGCCCCTACTCTACTTGCACTATATTGATGACATCTTCATCATCTGGACCCATGGAAAAGAAGCCCTTGAGGAATTCCACCATGATTTCAACAATTTCCATCCCACCATCAACCTCAGCCTGGTCCAGTCCACACAAGAGATCCATTTCCTGGACACTACAGTGCTAATAAACGATGGTCACATAAACACCACCCTATACCGGAAACCTACTGACCGCTATTCCTACCTGCATGCCTCCAGCTTTCACCCTGACCATACCACATGATCCATCGTCTACAGCCAAGCTCTGCGATACAACCACATTTGCTCCAACCCCTCAGACAGAGACAAACACCTACAAGATCTCTATCAAGCATTCTTACAACTACAATACCCACCTGCGGAAGTCAAGAAACAGATAGATAGAGCCAGAAGAGTTCCCAGAAGTCACCTACTACAGGACAGGCCTAACAAAGAAAATAACAGAATGCCACTAGCCGTCACCTTCAGCCCCCAACTAAAACCCCTCCAACGCATTATTAAGGATCTACAACCTATCCTGAAGGATGACCCAACACTCTCACAAATCTTGGGAGACAGGCCAGTCCTTGCCTTCAGACATCCCCCCAACCTGAAGCAAATACTCACCAGCAACCACATACCACACAACAGAACCACTAACCCAGGAACCTATCCTTGCAACAAAGCCCGTTGCCAACTGTGTCCACATATCTATTCAGGGGACACCATCACAGGGCCTAATAACATCAGCCACACTATCAGAGGCTCGTTCACCTGCACATCCACCAATGTGATATGTGCCAGCAATGCCCCTCTGCCATGTACATTGGTCAAACTGGACAGTCTCTACATAAAAGAATAAATGGACACAAATCAGATGTCAAGAATTATAACATTCATAAACCAGTCGCAGAACACTTCAATCTCTCTGGTCACGCGATTACAGACATGAAAGTTGCGATATTACAACAAAAAAACTTCAAAACCAGACTCCAGCGAGAGACTGTTGAATTGGAATTCATTTGCAAATTGGATACAATTAACTTAGGCTTGAATAGAGACTGGGAGTGGCTGAGTCATTATGCAAGGTAACCTATTTCCCCTTGTTTTTTCCTACCACCCCCCCAGACGTTCTTGTTAAACCCTGGATTTGTGCTGGAAATGGCTGAACTTGATTATCATACACATTGTAAGGAGAGTGATCACTTTAAATAAGCTATTACCAACAGGAGAGTGGGTTTGTGGGGGGGTGGGGAGAAAACCTGGATTTGTGCTGGAAATGGCCGAACTTGATTATCATACACATTGTAAGGAGAGTGATCACTTTACATAAGCTATTACCAGCAGGAGAGTGGGGTGGGGGAAGAGAAAACCTTTTGTAGTGGTAAACACTCATTTTTTCATGCTTTGTGTGTATAAAAAGATCTTGTGTATTTTCCACAGTATGCATCCGATGAAGTGAGCTGTAGCTCAAGAAAGCTTATGCTCAAATAAATTGGTTAGTCTCTAAGGTGCCACAAGTACTCCTTTTCATTTTGCGTTGTGAGTATCATTTATTATTGCAACCTGCCAGACCTGCTGAGTTTGAAAGACTTAGAAATTACAGGTTGGGTTCCTACAGCAAACTGGTGAACATCCTTTAGAGGGGGACTAAGCTAATGGTCTAACAGGGAATACCTAGAATCCTGGGGTGAAACTAATTAAGGTAGATAATAAGTCTGACACTCTTCATCCCACCCAACAATAAGAAATGGGGTGTGATCTTGTGTATGTAATTAACCAGAACCTTCACTCAAATCACAACTCTTTCTTTTTTTTTTTTTTTCAGGCTTGGGAGTGGGTGTTGGAAGATTTTTCTTTTCACTTTGATATGCCTCTTTACTTTCTGATCTCAGCAAAAATTCTGAAATACTACAAGAGAGGCTATTCTTGAAATACTTCCAACCTGGATCAAGCCAGAAAATTTTCTACAAGCCTGTTCTTGTTAGATTCCGGCCCTATATCCAGATAAAACAAGCCTAAGTATCCAAACTGAGTTTGCTTTACATGCAAACCCTGGGCGATACCTTAGACATCACAATGTGTCTGCTAAATCAATGGCTTCGTCTACACTTGGAGCTGGGGGTGTGATTCCCAGCTTGAGTAGATATACTCACACTAGCTGTCACCAAGCTAGCATGCTAAAACGAGTAGTGTAGACACAATAGCATAGGCAGTGGTGAGCATGGGCTAGCCACCTACCAGTACAAACCTGCCAGGAATCTGTGGGTACGTATTCAGGCAGCTAGCCTGTGCCAGCACTTGCTGTTGCCCATGCTACCACAGCTACACTACTATTTTTAGCGCACTGGCTCATTCAGAGCTAGCACCAGTATGTCCACTCAAGCTAGGAATCACACTCATTGATGTAGGCAATGTATCATTCTCTGTGCCACCTCACCTTTAGAGTTAGACTTCTTGTCCCTTAAAGATAATCCACAGCTGTCTTCTGTGATTGCCGGAGATTTAAAAGTTCAGCAATTCACTCTGCGGTTTACAGAGCTCATTGGTACCTCAAGGCGGTTGTTTAATGGAAACAATTCATTTTGCATTTTCTGCCACTAATATTTTAGTGGGATCAACATTATTGAAGCTAATTAGAATTCAGCAAGAACTGATTGTTCGTTAGAGAGAGGAAAAAAATGTTCCATGAAGCCTGGGGTTTGGTAAAACTATTTCACATAATTAAGTAATTCCACAGCTTGGCATTTTATCCCTCTCATTATCATTGCACTTTGTTAATAAGTTTTTAATTGCAAATCATCTCAAGGACAACAAATTACACTGTGTTTACTGATCAGCCAAAATACTTATGATAACCAGCTTAGACGCTGGACCTTTTGGAAAATGTGAGCCAACCTCCGTCTGTTACAGAACTTAGCATTGGGTTCATTTTTGCTTGCTTAAAACATAATGATTTCTAGTTTTAAGCAATCTAGACTTTTGAGGAGTGCACTGTCTGCACATATACT
Source organism: Caretta caretta (assembly GCF_965140235.1). Taxonomy (NCBI): domain Eukaryota; kingdom Metazoa; phylum Chordata; order Testudines; family Cheloniidae; genus Caretta; species Caretta caretta. The sequence goes on along the minus strand of NC_134213.1, from coordinate 17,165,919 downwards.
TGGCTGATGCCTACAGGAATAGGCAGAGAGTGGCCTTAGTAGATAGTAAAAATACAGTATTCAAAAGAGAGAGAGTTATATCCTGTTGATGTTCTGGTTTATTCTCTTATTTCTGTGCACAGCTGCCTGGCTTTGAGCCACTGTAAATGAATACACCTTCAATTCCAGAAACATTTCCTTAACCGCTAGTCTATTATCAGTCCAGCCATTTACAGTGACAGTGTGGCCTACTGGATAGTACACTGGGCTGGCACTTAGAAGAGGTAGGTTCTATTTCTGACACTGCCACAGGTCTGCTGGGTCACCTTGGGCAAGTCATTTCAGTACCCCAGGCCTGAGTTTCCCCATTTGTAAAATGGGGATAATGATACTCACCTCCTCTGTAAAGTGCTTTGGGATCTTCTGATGAAAAGTGCTATGTAAGAGCTAGATGATGTTGTCTGTGTCTGTGTGTCCTCATCTAATAGGTTGTCTCCTTTGAAAACCTGGGCCAAGATTTTAAAAAGCTGGTGCCTGAAGTTAGGCTATTAAGTACATATTTAAATTCCTAAATAAGTGGCCTAACTTTTAGGTCACTTATTTAAGAGCCTAAATATGAACTTCAGTAGGTGTGTTCCCACTTCCGCTAGCTCCTGAAGAGGGCAAAATACACTAAACTGATTTTTCTCATTCAGATCATCTTAATCGATCATAAGATCAAAATTGATCTAGAGGAGTACACAGTGTGCTCCAAAGTCAATCACTGCTCAGACAGTACTGATTCATATTCATCTTTCTTAGTCATATGACCTCCTCATATGATGGTAGAAATGTAATGGGTCTAATTAACCTACTATTTTACCTCACTGTGACCTATTCACATAAATGGAGTCACTCCTGATTTCCACTGCTGCAAGTGAAAGGCGAATCAGCCGCATTATGTCCTGGTTATGACTGTGGCATATTTTAAATTAAAAATCAGGAAGCAGTCATGGTAACTTTTACTAAAGTCATGGATTCTGTGATATTTTTGATTAAAAAATGCTATGACATATGAGGAGAGGTCGCGGGGAGTGGTCAGGGGCTAGAGAGCAAGCCCACCCAGCCCTCCACTCCACACAGCGGTAGCTCCTGTCCTCAGGGCTGGCCTGGCTCTCTGCTCTGGCATTGTGACCTGCCATGCAGAGTCACAGCACCGTTCAGGTTTGATCCTGCCACCCCTCTGTATGCAAAAAGGGACGGCCAGGACAAACCTGAGCAGCACTGCAAGCCCACATGCAAGGTATCAATGCCACTCAATCAAATTTGGCTCAGCCACACTCCGTCCATTATGACACAGGGGTGGCCAGGCCAAACTTGAATGGCGCTGTGACCCCATGTGCCAGGTCCCATTGCCATTCACTCAAATTTGGCCCAGCTGCACTCCCCCCCATCATGATGGAAGGATGGCTGGGCCACACCTGAACAGTCTCAACACCTGGCATGGAGAGCCAGGCCCAGCCCTGCAGGAGCCACCACTGCATAGTGAGTTTATTAAAAGTATGGCCCCAAAGACAAGTCATGGACAAACAGAAAAATCATAGTATCCATGACATTTTTCCCCACTGTGATAAACTTGCAGTCTTAGTTGTACTACCTATCAGCAGATTTACTTCCTGTCATGGAATTTAGGCATCCAGAAATTTCCCTGCTTTTCTGGCATCTCTGGTAAATACAACATAGTTCTAGCATATCTTCTTGTGTTTTAATTGATATACATTGCTTCTTATCCCTTGCCACTGCACGTGGACACTCTATCAGTTACTGTAGAAACTCTAAAACACTCAAGTGACTATGAGAAATGTTTTATTCAGTATGAAATGACAAAGCTGGGTCTTCTGTGATCTAAAAGCTTTCAAAAAGGGCTGGCAAACAGGAGACATGAATTTTAACCTTGCCTCTGCCACTGAGTTGGTGTATGACCCTGAGCAAGTCACTTGCCTCGGTTCTAAAATATTTCTCCACTTTTTGTTAGACCACTTTGAGATCTACGTTTAAAAAGTAATATGCAAATACTAAGGAACTAGCTCAATTTTTGTTCACTTTTCTCTCCTGCTCATGACCAAGCACTGCATGATTTATGATTGCCTTAAAGACACTTAATCCTTTCAATATTTTGAAACTATTTTAAAGAGCATGATGTCCCTTATATCTTCCATTTTAGTATACTTGATTTTGGAAAAATCAGAGCACTAGTCAAATTATAAGAATATGTGCTTCATAAATGCTCCATGCGTTCTTAAATTGTAAAAAATGTAAGTCCACTTTTAAACAATGCAAGGTACCTTATAATCACTTTAAATCATTTGCAGTTAATCTCTACTGTAAAAAACACTTCTGAGTTTCCTTTTAGCTGAAGCTACCTTTTAAGGAAATAATCTCTGCAGTTGAGACTAATTGAGAACAGTGTCAGATATCCCAAACAATGCTGGATTTTATCAGATACTTTCCTTAACGTATATTGTATTGGTGAATATAAAACGTGTTTACTTTTCTCTGATTAATTGCAAAGGACATTGCCTTTTCCCTTTGCCAGATTAAGAATTTTGCTTTTTTCCTTGCTTGAGCCTTCCTGGGTGGCGTTTGAGAGAACAAGGGTCTCTTTGCATAACATAAAGCGTCTACTCTATTTCAGCCATCTTTGAAATGAGTTCCCTAGTTTTGGTTTCTTTCAGAAGAGAGTATAATTAAAACCAAGCTTGTCTCTGCATGAATGCAAAATATGGATACAATTAAAAATCAACATTTTACCTCAATTGTAAATCAGGTTTATCCGGGTTTTTTGTACGTTGTTGAAAATCTTTAATGTTTGGAATGTTCCCTCCCCAGCACTAAGACAAGCTTAGTACTAGTGTTGTGTTTTGTTTATTGTTCTTTCCCCCCGAACCATGGATCTGATCCTTCTAAATTCAAAGGTCACCTTAAATACTTTAAATGTAGCAATGTGATTAAAAACCGAAGCTTTCATTTGGCCTTCACCAGTTGCTACTTTGCCTGTGTCTCATTGATAGAAGCTAAATCATGTCTACAGGCAGTGAATGGTAAACAACGTCCTCAGGAAAAGATAAAAGTTCGTCCACTTGCCAAAGATGTTTAACAGTAGATGTACAAGATACACACCAGGAAGACTGCAGTAAGCTACTGTTTAGATTAAAATGTCCTTTGGGCTTGATAAATAAACACCAAGAAACAGGCTCATGAGAATCCTGGCCCGTATGAATTTGACATGGGTTGATTTAATATTCTCTAGTATTTTACTCAGTGTTCACAGGCATGTCATGGTTGTCAGCACCCTTGGCCTTTTATTCAGCTGGTGTTGTCTGCATCATAAAGGGTGCGTGATTGTGAATAAACTCACAGGCTCTTGGGCTGAAACATTTACAGACATCTGCAAGCTGAACATGAGTTGGGGAAAGAAGAAGCAACCAGAAATCTTCTATAGTTTGAAGTAACAGAAGCTTTGGCCCAACCCAAGAAACAGTTTGGATTAATGTACATGGACATATGCTTGTATTCAGCCAGCTGTGTTTATGGAATCAGAAATGGGATTTTATCTCCAGCATAACTCCTGCCCCGCAGCTCTGCAAGATCAGCCACGAGAGCGAATTGGCATACACGTGATCGGACCATGCAGGAGAGGCAGGGCAAAAATTCCACTCACTAAACTAGATATAGGGAAAGAGGCAGACCTTATGAAATGTTTTTCATGTGAACCCATTCTAAGGTACAGTGGCATACAAACCACTCCAACAGACAATTTGTGCTATAAATGAAAAAATAATGCCCAACACATACCTACAACCACACTAAGATTGAAGATTAAGCATGTAAGACTAAAATCTGAAAATGCACTGAGATATTAGGAGAAGAGAATGTGCTTCCATGTTGGATTATATACAAGGGCTTTCTTTTGTTTTCAGCAAGAGAACAACTGATGTTGTTTGATGGTTTTCTGCCTCAAACTTCACCATTTCCATTCCAGAGAAAAGGATGCAATGTTAACCTCTGTCCCAATGCCACACTTTCATTTCATTTGATTCATTGCAGGAGTCGATTTCACAGGCAAAGGATGAAAGCACCGCTGCCGGAAGAATAATGGTGGTGAGAGCTGACTGGGTGTAATTTAAGAATTGGTTTATTATCAAAATTAAATGACAAGAGGGAGAAAATAAATATAGGAATAGTCTCATCTCAGTGTAGAAGAACTAATGACTATCAATCCCTATTCATCATGCTGGAATTATTCCTCACCTTTAAAAAGAGCAAAGAATACCAATCCAAACTGTTATGAGAGCTTTGAGGGGAGTAAGGACAACCAGCTCCACACAGACTGCCTTGATACCCCTGAGCGGTCAAATAACTGGAAGCAAAGAGGAAAATGTTTGGATCCAGTTGAATTTGGGTGACTTGTTAGGTCTGAACTGAAAGCTGCTTGATCTGCTTTGCTACAGTGTTAAACCTTTTGAGGGGAATTGCACCTTTAAAGTATTACACTCAGCATAGATTTGTGCACTGCTGTCAATCACCTGGTCTTAAAGAGATGTAGCTAAAACTAATCTACCGAAACATACTGATCACTGCGTGTTATGAAAATTACCTGTTTCAGTGGAGGTGGGTGCTGCTGGCCTGCAAAAACTGTAGAGAGCTACGCTTCCATCATTTTTATTTGTAAGCTATTAGGAGATGTGGGAAAATGATGGTTTTTATTTTTCAGGTTCTGATATATCCTGTTACATAAGAATACCCCTCTTGCCTATTGAAGAATTCAACAGCTATACATCAGGCAGCCTTGTAAACATCCAGCTGTGCTACAGCTTTTTAAACAGCCTTCACCAAAAGGTAAATGAGCAAAATCCATATTAGGCAGTATCAGAACTCTAAGAAGTAACCCACTGTGGACTTGTGCAGAGCCCCTCCCTTCCACAGAAATGCTCTCATGGGCTAGGGAGGGCAGTGCCCTCGGCAGGCCTGCTCCACTCATTGTAGGGCCAGGGTGGCAATAGGAGATTGGCTGCTGATCACCTGACCCTATGGGAAAGGAGTGTCACTCCAGAACCAGAATAAGGAATTGCTGCCCGTCCACCTGATTACCACTGGATGAGAGGAATGTCACTACAGAACAGAGAGAAAAGATTGGTCACGTGGCTCATTCTGGGCCAATGAGCTGGTATAGAAGTTCTGCTGGGTGCTGTGGTGCCAGCTGGGTTTATGCAGACAAACAGAAGAGAAGGGGAACTGGAAGCTCCTGCAGAAAGGCCTGAGCGAGGAGTAGTAGAACCTGGTTGGGAAGCCCATGAAACGGGCCAGCAATGGTGACTTCAGCAAAGAGTTGGTTTGTACCCTGAATGGAACAGCAGGCTGGGATGGGCTGCTTGGACTCTCAATCTGTTTAGAGAGCCTGGATCTCTGCATTTGGTTTTTAGGTATATTGTTGCTGGGTTATGTGCATGTGTAACTCCTTGTATGTGGGGGTCTCCTCCTAGAATTGCTTCTCATTCTGAGGACTTGTCTTGCTTAGAGAAAAGTATCCGTTCCTGGACCTAGCTCTTCCCTTTCCAAAAGGGTTTGACACTTAGTTAGGAGCAAGACGGGTTGTACAGGTGCATGGCCTAGGATCTGGGAACCACCCTACCAAGCCAGGGCTCAGAGGTGACCAGAGGACAGTTCTGTTTTGTGGCAACTTTCAAGGTTATGACTTTTTTTTTTAATGCATTCTGTACTGGGACAAAAACAAAACTGTTCAAATGTGTTACTAAAAATGGAATTATTGACATGTCCATCTTCAGTTCCAAACCTGAGTTTTTCCAGGTAGGGATCTGTGTGTCTGTAGCCTAGTGATTAGGGTACTGACTTGGGATATGCCAAACCCAAGTTTAAGTCCCTGCTCTGAATTAGGCCAGTGTGTTAACTGCCAGGTTACAGAGTCTGTCTCTCTCTTCTTTTTGCCAATAGAAATTTTGCTGAAACTGATACATCTCAGTGAAACACTTTGGTTTCACTGAAATTTATTATTTAATGTTCTGATGAGCTCTCCACTGGACACCCAAAAATCAGGTTAGAACTGGTAAGAACAGGTAAGTTCTGCCTAGTTCTAAGTTTCAGAGTGGTAGCCGTGTTAGTCTGTATCAGCAAAAAGAACGAGGAGTACTTGTGGCATTGTAGTCCTCGTTCTTTTTGCTAGTTCTAAGTGTTAATCTTAAATATAATGGGCTAGATCCTGGCCACCACAAAGCAGCTGCACAGCTGGTCTGACCAGTTACCCAAGCATTCCTTTGGTATAAGAATTCCCAGATGGCACTGGGTGGTATAACTATTCCTATATTGACAATAGAATTGGAGATGTGACCAGGGAGGGACTTTGTCTGCCAATTCCTGGGTGCTGTAAGGATGCTCCAGGTAATCTTACCAGCAAGCACAATTCTAAAATAACCCTGCTTCCCAGGACTGGTCTGCTGCCCTAAGGACTGGGGCCTAGTCACCTTTGAGCTTTGAAGCTGCACTTGGTTCCAGCAGGAAAGTCCTTATATAAAAGGTTGTTTTGCTTTGTATTGGAATATAAAGGACACCGCCCACAACAGAGTTTACAAGAGTTTATTGCAGATCTTGGGACTGATTATTAAAAATGAGACCTGTAGTTAAAAAATACTCCAAGAGTAGCTCGAAACAACCCCAGGCATGCCTTTTTGTCTGGATCAGCAACTATATGAACAAATAATGTGACTGTAAGATTGATATTTCCTAGTATATAATCTAAAACATACCTGTAAAAAAAAAAAGTTACAAGCAGCAGTTAACCTATGGATCCTTGTGTGAGACGTTCTAAATGCCTGAAATAAAAATGCGTTCAGGGGAATCAATATGTGGTTGATTCTATTTCGTTTATAACCTGGGCATGCTACAACTGAATCCTCATGTTATCACTCCTTGTGCAAAACAGAGGTTTGGAGTTTTAAAAATAAATTCTTAATCCTTTCTGGAGGGATGGGGAGAGAAATCACTCTCTTTATTCACTTTTTATCTCTTTAATCACTATTTAACTCTGTTTCCCAAAACAACTTTTTTTTTTTTTAAATAAGGGCCCAAGCTCTAGATGTTCATAGAATATTTTTAAAATATCTAGATTGATGCAGAGTTGGCCTACAAAAGGACTCCAAATCCACCACAAGTGAACACTATAATCCTTTCTCCTCAACACCCTCATCTTCCCTCAGTCCATCTCCATAGGGAAAGCTTGTGACAGTACAAAAACCAGCAGCATGCTTTCAGTGTCAACATTCAGCCACTGTCAGACTCCAGTCAGACTCCACAGAGTGTGCCTTTAAGACACAGGTGAGAGGCAGTGGGAAGGGGCCATGTTGCAATGTGAGCCCCAGAAATCATTCTGGCAGATTCAGCCAAAAGTCCTCTAGGGGTGACTGGGAGGGGGAGAAATCTGCCACCCTTTTACAGGATTCAGTGCATAACTCCACTCCATCTCCCTACACCTCCCCTCCCCAGCTTCAATTTCTTTAAAAAGGATTTTAAGCTACTTTTTTGATAGGACAGTGCTTTTCCTGTAGGATGAATCTTGCAAGGTCATTGAGGCTGTATAAGATGGTTTTTCTGTGTAATTAAATATTTAATACTGCAGTCGGAGGTAATTGGCTTAAAGTAATAATGGGGTTGGTGTAATTATTTTCTCTCTAGAGGTAGACCAGGAGCTATTTTACAGATGTCGGGAGACACATGCCTCATTACACCAGGCTTTAGTATGAAATGCTGAAATCTATTCATCTTCAGGAGCATATAACTAGTTTTTCCTGCTTTTCTCTTATAAAATGTATTAGTGCTTATTTAGGAACTGTCAATTATGATTTAAAAGGAGATTTAGGAGTTAAACAATCCCAGGTGCTGAATTTTCAGCTTTGCTAGTTACAGGAATAGAAAAATGAAGTGCAAATGTGGCTGGTATAATTAGAATGTTGATACTACATTGTCCTATGCACATCTGTGTGCGAGGCACTGAGACTGCAGCAGGTTCAAACCAATACTAAGTTTGTTGCGTGTCCTTCACCACAGCCCCCCAAGTTCTAACTCCAAGGGTCATATTTTGCTTTCATAGCCAATATATCCTACTGGAACCTAGATGCTAAGGTGAGGAGTTCATTAAGAAAGGCTTGAGGTAAACATATGTGTCTGGTTTAAACAAGGAAGCCACATCACATGGCTTTGTATCTAGCAATGCACTAAACCAACACTCTGCCTTCCACATTATTGAATATGTGCCATATGACCACTCCTGAAACCAAACTATAGCCATCCCATTCGCTTTACATCATGCTTTGTACAATGAAAAACAGACTATGGGAGAGGGGAAATATTCCATCAATACACAGCTCAATAAAAGTCAAAAGATCAACCTGAGGACAAAATTAGAGAAGGGAAGGGCTAGTCAAATGCTTAGCTTGTATGTGAGTGTGTGTTTTTATGTGTGGCCGGATTCTCTTCTTTCATATGCTCAGATGACTCAGGAGTTACTCCACTGAACTCAATGGAGTTAGAGCAGTGTAAGTGAAAGGAGAATCAGGCCCATTGCGTTGCAGCGGAAAGTGGCACCTTATTACAAGCAGAATATGATCAACAAAACCAAAATCCCTGTCTCCACAAGGTTTGTGGTCTAAAACGGAATGAGCAGATGCAGCCCTGTGGGTAAAGAATTCCCCTGATAACAGGATAAGGAGGTGAGCGGTGGGGAGTTTTTTTAAATGGTAGTAATTGTAAATATGCACCTCCTAAAATACCACAAGTTTCAGTTTTGGTGAGTTTCCTTACCAGGCTTCTTATGGCAAATTATAGCCCCTTGAACCTTCATCTGCCCTGCTAGTGGAATATGTCTCTGAGGTGTAGCAGTCCACGTTCAACTTAATCTTCCTATCAAGTCTTCAAAGTGGAAGTTCTTAGCAAACCAAGTTTCACTGCAACTATGTCTTCTCTGCCTAACATCCATGAGGGCTAAAGGAGAGGGCCGCTAGGAAAAGCAGAACCATGTAGTGGAGAGAACAGGGAGATCATATTGGAGAGGCCTTTTATCACATTCAGAGTGACTGCACCTGTATTTCCTCCTCATGGTCCAGCAAGGGCACGCACTCTTAGGCTTCTGGCTCCCCAGGCATCACCTCTCTTGGGCAGAAACATGTGTCTCTCTCCCTGCAGTATTTCCAGGCTGCACAGTTCTCCTTTGTGAATACACTTAATAAATTATATAGTTTAATAATTCAAAAGTCTGACTTTATTTACTAGGCTGATAGAACATGTAAAAAATTACTAAGTAGAGAAATTTCAGTACTGGGTTTTCATGTCATTTCTATTTAAAATGACAGAACAGCTTTTGCCATCAAAAATAAACATTTAATAATTTTATAGTTGCTAAGTTAGCATTTTTACTAATAGCAATGATATATGAAGCTGTCTTCTTTTTAAGCAAGGAAAAAATATCCCTGTACAACAATCTGCTTGCTTTGGTGAAAGCATTTGCAGTTAGAAGGTCTGGCTAGTACAGCGCGGTTAATCTTCTGACCATTAAATTTAAATTAGATGGGCTCAGTTTAGTTCCCACTAGTGACTAATCTGAAATTCAATTAGCACGTATTTAAAGGAATATAGCTCAGGCTGTAGAAGACTACAGAGAAGGGAAATAGTGTGTTTTTGATAAAGCCTATTTAGACTGCATTTTAAAGAGTAGGGGCCCAGCTCTTCACTCAGTTGCAAGGGTAAACCAGGACTAACTTGAAGAAGGAAATGGAATTACACTAGTGTATAAGTGGAATCATATCAAACACCCCTTTGTATTAGTATGTCCAGTTTTTCTCCTATTTGAGATATAACTTTCACCCAGAATGTGAACCAAACCATGCTATGTTCAAACCATGCTATACCATGTCTGAGGTTCAAAAGTGACTGGATTTTTTCAAAAAAATGTTCACGATGCCTCTGAGTGCTTCGGATATTATTAGCTGAAGCCTAATACAGAGCATCAAAATATTGCTTTCTGCTGCATTTAACCCAACTAAAAAGAGCAAGTACTAGAAGTCTTATGAGATGGCCTGTTCTCATGAGATTGCCAGGCTAATTATGCAAACATAAGAAGTTCAGATAAGTATCAAGATTTCTGGGTGTTTTTGTGGAATGAACTTCCAAGCCCTTTAAGGGGTTACCCATAATTATTCACTTCACTCATCGCTGACATGTAGCCCCTTCTAATCAAAACTGCTGGGGAAGTCTATGGAGGCAGAATATAATTTTGAAAACTGGGATTTGGCTCAAACATGAAGTTCAGTTAAGAAAAGTACCACTGGGACCTTCTACATCCACAGACGGTCAGGGATTCAATATTAGATTTCAGTAGCACCACAATGGAGGTATGGTTCACTATTGACTCAGAGGCAAGAGTACTACCCACCAAATTCCCACACTTATTCGTGAAGCACCTGGGCTTTTCCTTGGAAGTCTCCAATTGAAGTCCTGTCCTAGTCAGATCCAGTACTGACTGCTTACACAAAGAATTTTCTCTGTAGCTTTTTCTCTCCTTCCCAGTATGAATGTTCCATAACTATAGCCAGAAACACACATTTATAGATTCAAACAAATCTTTTTTTGTTAAGTCTTCATTGGTTTTATCAGCTCAATCACCCACCTCCAAAAATACGTGGGAAATGTTTAGTTTGTCAGTAGTTGTGATATGGATTTGGAGGAGGGGCAAGTAATGTTTGAAGAGGGATGTTTTTAGAGCATGTCAGCTGATCCACTGGTGTAGTATTTTTTCCTAGTGAAATCTTTGCAAGAAAATATATGGTGTAAAGGATAAAGATGTGAATATTACAGTCAGAACAGACATTTTGCTACTACATGAGAAGTATAGATAAACAGACACTCCTTTCAAAGGATGGCTTCTGGTTTGTAATCCTTGGATTTTTTTTTTTTTTTAGTTTGTTTAAATGCTAAACTGTGTTTCCTACTTGAAAGCCTATAATGTTTGTACCGCTGATTCATGGCAGTTGGAATTTTAATGTGCTAAATGTTCATTCATGAAAGATGTATGTTAAATTATATTTTTCTCTGGTGATTTTTTTTCCCCACATGCTGCAGGAGGACAGCCTTTTAGATAGCCTAATGAAAAATGTCACGTTGAAATGACTGTACTCCAATGTACTGTCCCAGACCCTAGGTCTTCATTGAAAATATCTTACATTCAGTAAATGAAATCCTATGCTTCGTTTTTAGAAAAACAAATTTGCCAGTCTTCACACTGATCTTAAAATGTATATGAGCCTTACTACAATGTCACTGAAGCAATATAGAAAAATACCCTTAATATATCTAATGTTTAGCATTAGAATGATCATTAGAAATATGGTCTGTCACAAGAGTGCTCTATGTCTCTAGATGTGTATATAGTTAATAGACTACCGTGCTATTAGGTGGTGCACAAGAATATGTAGTATGTGCTTCCTGGGTCTTGTAAGCTCAAATGTTGTGTAGTGTAAAATGGCTTCCGTTGTGAAGTGCTTTACATCAGCACTTCAGTGCTTATGCACTTTATCCATATACCTTGGCTAGGATTTTTCAAATACTCCTAAGGGAAGTGCCCAACTAGAATTCGAAGGGAATTCAATTCACTTAACTTCATTAGGCTGCTTTGATAATCATAGCCTAGGGGAAAGGGTGAGGAAAGTGCCTTTTTTTGTTTTTATCATTACTATGTACATAGCTCCATAAATGTGCATGGTGCTTAGACTTTTTCCTGGTTTAGCTACCTTCATAGCAGCCCAGGCTGTTGGAGACAAAAACGATTCCACAGAAATATTACACAAGTGCTGCGACTGCAGGAAATGGTCCAAGCCACTTCCCCTGGCTGTTCCCCTTTCTTTCATCCTCGTCTATTTTTAACAAACTTTATTGAAACGACATCCCAGTTACACTTGAAAGATACTACATTTCCCAACTAAAACACAGTGACCAGAAGCAGAAAGAGAGCTCTCTCTGAGCCAATATTTACCACTACTCATTTGGCAATAGACAATGTCAAGAAAAAGGAAAGAATGACTCTTTCGTACTACTCCATGTGGTTGCTCATCTCACTAGGGAAGAGAGATGAAGTTCTATAGCTCACTGGTTTACTGAAACCAAACACTAGTAAAAGAGTCTATTAAAAACTCGCTAGAGAATCCACCCTTCAGATTTTATTAACCAGATTTATTTTATCTATCAGCTACATTTGTTCAGGTATATTGTTTTTAAATGGTCTAAATTTTAAGAAAAACCCCAACAAAACCATTCAAAAAGCCCCCTTTAGTGATTCGGTAATGGAGGTAAAAGGCTCTCTCAGTAAGAGAGGGGCCTGAAAGGGAAAAATAAACTTTAGAACATTAGAGTGGAAATTAGAAGTTAAAAACTGTGAGAAAAGGGAACAGGGATCAGAGACGGAAAAACCCAGAGAGAGGAAGTTCACGGAGTGTCATATAACAACTATATCTGCTTGAAAATGGTGTGGAAAGAATTATAAAAATGTTGAAGTAACTTTCAATCCAAAAGTTTCCAAACATAAAATTTTTGTATTTCAAATTTTTCATAAAACTTTGAAACAAAATGTTTGGGTTTTCCCCTCTCTTTCCCACTTCTCCTTAATTCAGCCACCAAGAGGGGCAGGGGATGAAAAAGAATTAAAATTAAATACATTTTCTATGATGTCAAAAAGAAAAAGGCGGTAGGGTGGGGTTAAAATGTCATGAAAAGTTCCAACTTTGAAAAAGAGCCATTTGTGATTAAAACAAACTTTTCAACTAGTTGTTATGTAGGTGGGGCTTATGTAATAGGCCTACCTCTCACCCGCCCCTCCTACCCCCAAATGTATTTCTGCAGTTCTGCTTCTGATCTTGGCCCATATCAGGAAATGCAGAAACAGATGAATATAAAATATACAGAAAGTTAATGTGATGGTCACCGTCATGCTCAACAAAGTAGGGATTCAATCAGTGACTTCCAGAGCTAAAACCATGGGCTACTACAGCATGAGCTTGTTAGGTAGGGCTGTAACAGACTCATATCCTCTGTGGATCAGTGCAAAATGGGACCTGTAACACACTCACCAGTGGATTACATTAACCAAACTTATTTTTCCAGTACTTTAAAATGTTTCTAGTTGGGTTTAAATTTTGGTCCGTGGTTTAAATCAATTCCAATGTTATCCAAATTGGTTTATCCCTCCCTTATACTGCTGTGCTGCATCCCAAGCCAGAGAAATGAATTTGTGCAATCTGTGTATAAAACATGAGGCACAGTTGCCAACTTTCACGCAGTAAATAAGCACCCCGACTTTCACAGTAAGCCAAAAATCAAGCTAATCCCATTTAAAAACAAGGCCAAAATAAGCCAATCCCTAAGAACCCCATCACTCTATGTGACTAGATCCCCCCAGCGTGCAGTCTGGGACTGTGGTGGGCCTGCTGTGCACCCCTTCCCCCCCCCCCCCCCCGCCCCTTGTCCCTGCTTGCTGGAAGCTGATCTGAAAAAAAGAAGCAACAAGCTACAGTAAGCTACAAGCCAAAAACTAGCCAACAAGCAACTCACAAGCCAATTAAGCCAAAAACAAGCCCAATTTCTGTGTTTTTTTCACAGGTTTGGCATGTCTGATATGAAGGCATGCTCAGTCACTGCTTCACCTTTACCACTGTTATTTACATCTGCAAGTGTTTGTGTTAGTAACAATCCTTGCAGTTAGGTAAATGTGGCAGAAGGAATGTTGCCCAGGGAAATGGAAATATTCCCATTCTTATAGCTAAAGAGGTTCCATAATATGACTGAACAAATGCCAAAAATGGGCAGATAGTAACTCCTGAGTGTCAATTTGCCACTGAATAATGGCAACACCCTAGAGTGCTTATAAACTGTCCTGCATTGTCTTGAGCACAGTTTCTCTTCTCCCAGCTTTCTGGTCATAGGGAAGCTTAGCAGATGAGACTGAAGACTGAAACAGAGATTCTTCAGGTATCCTAAGACTATCCTTCTAGGAATCAGGTACAGTTTATGGTGGTAATGTTACTATATTCTTAATATGTATTGTAAGGGTTGGTTTTTCCAAACACCTCTGCTTAGCACCATGATAGTCATGTACAATGTATCACTATTGAAAAGGAGTTATGGTAGTTCGATCAGAATATTGTCTTTGGCCCATCTCTGCTGGTCACTAATACTCCCCCGATGCCTGGAAGAAATAAAAGGCAGCACACAGGGCATGTTGGGAGCAGAGGGAGACATGTTGGGTGTTTGCAGAGAGTGGTTGGGGGTCTGGTTGAAGCATGATGTGCTCAGGACACCCCCAACTGGCATACAGTGCCTAAGGGACCACGTCTGTCTGGAGCAGTTTAGAGCAAGCCCAACTTGCACTGGGGCTAGGGCTGATTCAGGGAATCAGTAAGCCATAAGTGCTTCCCTGACAGCATCCTGCCCTGATGTACCTAGCCAAGCACAGCAGAGAATCTTCCCCCTCATTAAATGCATGATGTTGGTCTTGATTCTCAAGGCCTTTTATGAAATTGGTATGCACTACCTTGGGTGCCATGTCTCTGGGTGCAGCTATGACCTTTCAGGATAACTAAGTTCCTCAGAGACTCTAAAGGTGAGATACATGAGTGCAGGTGACAGAACTTTTTAAGCAACTGTCCCACAGCTCTGGAATTGGTTTCAAGGGGTTAGAATGCCTGCAAACCCTCCTTGACTTCAGGAAAAAATGCAAAACTCACTTCATTTTCTTCCAGGATAGTGGTAAAGCAACTGATCCTTTAAATCCAACTCTTAGAATCTGGCAAGGTGCCCAGACACCATCATAATGAACATGGTAAAAATGCCTGGAATAACAGAGAAAGAAATTTGCCTACTCTGAGTTTGTACAGTGCCTACCACCGGGGATCTTGACTGGGGCTTCTAGCGTGATCTTGACTGGTGCTTCTAGGTGCTATTGTGATAATAATGATCCCAAAAGACATCAGAGCCAGGCAACTGTTCAGTTTGCCAGAGAAGGACTGACAATTATAACATCTAAAAGTGAACTCACAGCCCTGGAGGGTTCAGTAACAGCCTCTGGAGACCTGGAGTAATAGCTACCTTGTTGGTTGACTGCCATATTGACTTATACGGAAACTTCAGTTCAGAGGACCTCAAAAGTGTTCCAAACTGCCCTGCAGAAAGAACAAACATAGCTGCAGAAGCAGAGGGTTCCAGTAAGAAGCTCTGTGGCATTGATTATTTAGTAACCAGGGCAGGACTCGTTGTCTAGCATTTTGCTGAAGCAAAAGGACAGCTCAATGGGAATTATCAAAGTCAAAATCACAACAGAAGGGTATAGGGAGCATATATTATGTCCAGGCATTTTTACTTCTCTTGTCAGCATGTTATCCGAGCACCAAAGCACAAAGTGTAAGAGAAAACCTTGCAGTTATTATGAATTGTATAATCTCATCTTGTTTTCGGAAGGAAGAGAGTTAAAGGTGTCCACATTGTATTTCCAAGGAACCCTGCCATGCAGAAACAGAGCTGGTCTCAGCTATGACGAATTGTTCTCTTACGGAGAGGAACCAGTGGGTTTGGGAGTCACTCAGGGAGTGCTTTTGTATTTATTGATTGAACTCTGAGATGCCCTTTTGGTGGTAGCTTGATGACATTTGCCATCTGTCTGGACACAGAATTTTTCAGCTGGCTCTCCATCTCTTGGCTGCACTTTACTTGAACTGCCGCATAACTACTGGGTCCTTAAAAACTGCAAACGTAAAACTTCCTTTTAAAAAAGAAGAATTGAAAATGTATTTCACTAGATTCCAGCTAATATCCCTTAACAACATTTCACGTCCCTTAAATGTTCCCCTTCTATTCGAAAACCCAAATGATAGACTGTCTGGATATGAGCAATTCAGGGATCTAGCTTGTTCGCCATATGATCTGTAAAATATATACATACACACACACACACACACACGTTATTTTAACTTTCACCCTCTCCTTTCACCCAACCCAACTATAGCAGCCATCTATCCTAACTTTGCCAAAATATATGCAAAAACTCAAAATAACCAACTACAGGCAGTCCTCAGACTTACGACACGATTGATTTCTGAAAATTGCGTCATAAGTCGAAACGTCGTAACTCGGAACTGCAATCCACTTCATTGCGGGACCGAGCATCGTAAAATCAAAACCAGTTGTCGTAAGTTGAATCAGGGTGTTAATTCAGAAACATCGTAAGTGCCGTTTGTCGTAAGTTAAACGTCGTAAAGTCGAGGACTGCCTGTACTAGGAATTATTGGAAATTGATCCCTTGACTAAGAAATGATATTTTTATTTAAAATAAAATAAAATAAAATAAATAAGTATAACTAGGATTAAATTTGCAAATAATTTTTTAAAAGGTGCCATGTCTTATTTCTTTAGCATTTCCTCTGGCACAAATCTATCTTTGCAACAGTGTTTGCCAACTCATTTTAATTTTGGATTATTACATTTTTGCAATTGCTAATCTATGGTAGATCTCTTGTGACTTTGAGAGTTAAAAAGAAAAGCTATTTGTGGTCATGGTTCTCATGTTGTCCCTGATATAATTAACTACATCTAAAAACCCTTAGACTGACGCTTATATTGCTTCCCAAGTAGCATCTCTTGAATTAGGACAGAAAGCATTTTATACTGTGCTCGCTGCTTTGAAATGGTTGATTTGAGAGATTATCAATCTGTTGCTAAGCAGTTAAAGTGATAGCACATAGTAAAGTCCTCAAGGACAAAACAGAACAGCCAGAATTTTTTTCCCTTCAGTTTCAAACATTTTCCATCACCAACACCCCTGAAGTCATTGCACCAATTGCTCCTGAACCAAAGAAGTGTAAACACTGTAATGCTCTATTTAACAGCACAATGTCATCTGTTGATGGGAACTACAGATTTTGGAAGAACTTTCAGGGCATGCAGCAGATGTGTGATAGGTTTTGTTGTTGTTGTTGTTTGCTTATTTTTTAAAGCAGTTTGTTTTGCAATCTTTCCGTGTTTGTGTTCACTCCCACTTGAACAAGGTTAGAACAATCAGGGCAGTCTTTGCTCTTGAATGAACCCATTGAACTCAATTTACTGATGGCTGTCATAAAAAAATACAAGCAACAATTAAGAGAACCTGTCTAGCAACGATTTCTGTTCAGACAATGAAAATACTCGTTGCATGACATGGTGCTCTATATTTGTGCCAGAAAACTGTAGGAATGGATGGGTGTAATCTGTGCTATATTCTCACTTCCTTTTTTTTCTGTGCTCCTCTTCCAGCTGCTTTGTGTTGCCTTGATCACAGCCTTGTACTCCCTATGTATATTGCAGAAGTCTATCCAAGGACATATTTCCAGAATGTAGAACCAGAGCTTCAGAAAAGTGAGGCATCCTTCATATTTGTAAACAACAAAACAGCTGTCTCCTCTTTTATTTTTAAACACTTATTATTTATATTACAAAAATGGCAAAAATCCCTAACAAGGGTTAGGGCCTCAGTATTCAGCACTTATCACAAACGTATGGAAGACAGGCCTTGTCCCAGAGAACTTTCTTGTTGTTGCTTGTTTCAAATTAAATTGTGACAGTAACTAGACATCTGAAGCAGAATTGGGGAGGGAGGACAAAGACAATGGATATAAAATAATGCCATTACATGCATTGCGCAGGCTTATGGTGCCAGAGCATTTGAAAGTCTGTTTTGTTTTATTATTTCTTTAATTGATCAAATCATCCAAACAGGCTGGTTGACTTCTTAGCACCACAGCAGGAGTGGGTCTTGAAAGGCTTTCATTCCAAACCTCACAGTTTATTGTCCTCAATCTGTGGCCACGACTTCCATATTGTGATAGGTGACACTGGTAGCAAGCTTACAGTTAAGGTTGTCTGACACTTTGTTATAAGACCCTGTTTTCATTTGCTTAAACTTTACCAAGCTTTAACGATTTGGGCTGATATTTTCCATGCTGGGTGCTTCCTCAGGCTGAATTACTCTGAAAAACTTCAGCCGAAGTGGTTCAGCTGTTTCTGAGAATGAGACTAGGGGGAAATAGCTTGTTTTGTCCATGTTAAAAAAAAAATCCGTCAGTCTTTTCTTTTGAGAAACTTTAGCACTTCCATGCTTTAGAGTAAGGATGTGAAATTTGGCAGGGAGGTGACCTTTATGCCAGGACATGCCTTTTGTCATCCCTGGGACAATCTACCCATATGTGGCCAAATTACATGCCTCAAAATTGCGGTTTGCACATACGCGGTGGAGGTTTGCTAGAGCTTCAGCCAAATTCCCTAAAGATCTCATCCCCAGTTGGAACATGCTCAGTGTGGTCTTTCCCTATAATCACACCTCTGGGCTGTGCCAGGTCCAGGTACCAGAACTGAGAGCACAGAGTCCGTCTTGCTTGTGTTCTCAATGATTCCCTATTGACACAAGGCAGCATGGAGGGGAAGCGGTCTGATTTGAATGCAGAGAGGATGAAAGCTGGATCTGGGGGTGGGAGACGTAGATTAGGACAAGGCACCTGGGCACAGCAACTTAAATTCTGCCATTTCCTAACTTTTAAGTGCTTTACCGTGCAACTTTGCAACCCTGACAGGGATTTTTTTTTCTGTGTGTAATTATTTCTATATGGTTCCTAAAGTGTGGGAGCTGCTTCCCAGATGGTGCGTCGGCATGGTTCCTGCCTCCAGCACGTTATCCACTGGTAGTCAAGAGGGCTCAGGATCAATTCCTTAATAGACAACATTTAGCATGTGTCTTATTCTGCTGTCTTAATTGGGACTTTCTGAAAGTATATTTACTGTTTTCCCATTTTCCCAATTCTTCCCTCCCACCATTTTTGTTTTGGTGGAAGAGAAGAATTAGAAGTTAGTTTTAATGAGGAACTTGAAGGGGAGAATTTGAATATGAAGTAAACCATGTCAGTGGGAGTGATCCTAGTATAGCTACTACATGGGACATAGAACTGGGATTAGGAGTGGCAGTTTGAAGATAAGTATGACCTTTTGTTTCCAAAGTCAGCATGGCCTTTATCTGCAGGATGGTTTAGCACAGGAGGTTAAATGACCATTCCAGTGCTACTTTCTTTGAAAGCGAAATTGCCAGAGGAAGTGTTTATGATGGTTATTTTTGCAGGGGAAAGATTCCTTATTTTGTAATTCAGGGAGTGTTTTAGTTGAAAATGATAGAAGGCCAGATTCCAAATGGATGTAAATTGGCAGAGCTCTGCTGACATGACAAAAGTATAGGATTTGATGTGAAGAACATTGTATCCAAATGAAACTGCATGGGCAATTTCAGAAGGCAGAATATAATGACTCAAAACATTCAGGCATCCACATTCCATAGATAGATAGATTAGATTACCTGTGCCCATCCCTGAGCCTCTGCATATTAGAGTCATTAATTCTCTGCATGAGACATGTTCGTCTTTCCTTTTGGTCTCACTCATGAGATAGCCTCCTAATAAGGAAAGAAATTGGCTTTGCATGTTATACAAAATTTGTCTCATAGACTGATAGGCCAGAAGAGACCATCAGGGACCCGAGGGATGCGCTGGCCACTGCTTCCTGCAGCCCCCATTGGCCTGAGACAGCGAACCATGGCCAGTGGGAGCTGTGATCGGCTGAACCTGCGGACACGGCAGGTAAACAAACCAGCCATGCCCGCCAGGGGGCTTACCCTGGCGGGCTGCATGCCAAAGGTTGCCGATCCCTGATCTAGTCTGACCTCCTGCACATTGCAGGCCACAGAACATTGCCCACCCACTCCTGTAGGAGGCCCATAACCTCTGGCTGACTTACTGAAGTCCTTAAATCTTGATTTAAAGACTTCAAGTTACAGAGAATCCATTTGCTCAAGTTCAAACCAGCAAGTGACCGAGGCCCTATGCTGCAGAGGAAGGCAAAAAAAACCCTGGTCTCTGCCAATCTGGCCTGGGGGAAAATTCCTTCCTGACCCCATTTGTGGCGATCAGTTAGATTCTGAACATGTGCACGAGACCCACAGCCAGACATCTGGGAAAGAATTCTCTGTAGGAATTCAGGATATGTGTACACTGAAATTAGATACCTGTGGCTGACCCAAGACAGCTGACTCAGGCTCGTAGGGCTCAGCTGCCAAGCTGTTTAATTGCAGTGTAGACTTCTGGGATTGGGCTGGAACCTGGGCTGTAGGACCCTCTCAGGTGGGAGGGTCCCAGAGCTTCAGCTGCAGCCCAAGCCCAAATATCTTCACTGCAGTTAAACAGCCCCAGAAGCCTCAGTCACTAGGCACAGGCCAGCCACGGGCTTTTAATTGCAGTGTAGACATATCCTCAGAGCCCTCCCCATCTAGTCCCCAATCTCCAGTTGTAGAAGATATTAGCTAATAGCAGTCATGGGTGGGCCATATGCCCTTTTAGTCAATCTCATCATACAATCCCCTCCATAAAGTTATCAAGCCCAGTCTTTAAACAAATTAGGTTTTTTGCCCCCACTACTCCCCTTGGAAAGCTGATCTGAACTTCACTTTTCTGATAGTTAGAAACCTTCATCTAATTTCAAACCTAAACTTAATGATGGCCAGTTTATATCCATTTGTTCTTGTGCCAGAATTAGCTCTTAACTTAAATACCTTCTTTTCCCCTCCCGCCACTCATGTTTATCCCTCTGATGAATTTATAGAGAGAAGTCATATCTCCCCTTATCCTTCATTTTGTTACGCTAAACAAGCAAACTCCTTAAATCTCCTCTCATAAGGAATGTTCTCCATTCCTCTGATCATGTAGTAGCCCTTCTCTGCACCTGTTCAGTTTGAATCCATCAGTGTTAAACATGGAAGACCAGAATTGCTCACAGTATTCCAGCTGAGGTCTCACCAGTGCCTTGTATAATGGTAACTCCTCCCTACCTCTACCGGAAACACCTAGCCTGATGCAGCCTAGGATTACATTAGCCTTTTTCACAGCCATATCATATTGGCAGCTCATAGTCTTCCTGTGATCAACCAATACCTCTAGATCTTCCCTTTTGTCACACAATTTCATCCCATTTCTATTCATCCCAATTTTCAAGGTCGTCCAAATCTCCTTTTAATGATATTCCAGATCTTCTCCATATGGGCAATACCTCCCAACTTTGTGTCGTCACCAATTTTATTTGCACACTTCTTTTTGTGCCAAGGTCACTAATGAAAATGTTAAATAAGATTAGTCCCAGGACAGACCCTGAGGAACTCCACTAGTGCCTTTCCTCCAGCCTGACAGATCACCTTTCAGGATGACCTGTGGCAGTGTCCCCTTTAACGAGTTCCTTCCTTTCAACCATGAAGGCAACATGGATGGTTTAAAGAAGGGGTCCCAGAGCTGGAGTTCAAGCCCTTAGAAGTCTGGAGTTCTAATCCTGGTTCTACCACTGTGCAGCCTTGGACCAGTCACATCAACCCTCTGTGTCAGTTTCCCCATCTGTTTGAGGGGGCTTTAGCATTTGGGGGGGGGAGGGATAGCTCAGCGGTTTGAGCTTTGCCCTGCTAAACCCAGGGTTGTGAGTTCAATCCTTGAGGGGGCCATTTAGGGATATGGGGCAAAAACTGGGGATTGGTCCTGCTTTGAGCAGGGGGTTGGACTAGATGACCTCCTGAGGTCCCTTCCAACCCTGATATTCTATGATTCTATGAAAGCCCCTTTAACAACAACAACAAAGATACTGGGAAAAATAACTCTGTAGCAGGAATTTTACACACAGCCTCAAAACTTTCCAAAACAGCAATCCCTTCAAAATATTGCTTCAGGAGACCACTAGTTCTTTTAGCACTACAGAATTTTTTTTTTAAAGGCAAAAATAACCCAACCCAACAATCAATGGAGCCATTAACCCCGGGTGCATTTCACTTCTCTAATGATGCAAACTGAAGACTACTAATTAAAAAGACTTTCGAAAGAACTGGGTCAGAAAAGGGAACGAATACTAAACTCGCTCCACTTGCCTGGCTCACTGTTATGTTTTGCAATGAGATTTTTAATAAAAAGGCAAGGAAAAATGTCAGCTCGCCAAGCACATCTGACATTTTGATAACCTCGTCAGTAGTAGCTATTTTATTGGCGTTAAGTAGCTGTGGCACTTGTGTTTTTATTTTGCTGCCTGTTAGCTCTGTTTCTACCTTTTTGTATATCCCCGCACAATGATTCTAAGTAATGGAGAAAAAATTAATAGAAAGGCGTGTTGTATCCTACATGACCATGAACCCGGATCTTCAAATATCTCTTCAGACTGCAAGCTCTTCTTTTGTCGTAATTGGACATTCAGGAGAAAATCCTTCATTTTGTAGCTTTCAGTTTAACAGATTGTTCATATGTTTCTACTCAGGTTTTCTCCCTCCAAATTAAATCAAGTTCTATTTAACAAACTAGTCCCTCATTCAAATAAAAAAATAACTAAGTGCACTGCCTTAGCAACTATGCAGGCTTCCTCACATACCTTTGTAAAGGTTTCTCAGCCTTGCTCTTTACTGCCATTGTGCATGTTTAGAGGGCAAATGAGGAATTGGAGGAAGCTGTTTTGTCCTCTGCTATTTGTGTCCTGAAACAAGACTTGAACCCATGTGTTCAGATATGGAATATTAGTGCACTAAACTGTTAGTGTGGCCCTTCAAGTTGCTACGTACTTCTTATGAGATCCTAAGTGACATTAACCTCCATTGTCTTCAGTGGGAGTTAGAATCAGAGAAATATAGGTCTGGAAGGCTGGAGGTAGGACCACATAAACCTAGCTCATCCCTGATGGGTGTTTGTCTAACATGTTCTTAAAAATCTCCAACAGGGATTCCACAACGTCCCTTGGAAATCTAGTCCAGTGCTTACCTATCTTTATAGTTCAGTTAGATAGATATTAGGAAAAAACCTTTTAACTCTTCCTTGCTACAGATTAAGCCAATTATTTCTTGTCCTACCTTCAATGGACAAGGAGTACAATTGATCACCGTCTTCTTTATAACATGCTCCAGGCTAAACATGCCCATTTTTTTTAACCTTTCCTAATAGGTCAGGTTTTCTAAACCTTTAATCATTTGTTTTTGCTCTTCTCTAGACTCTCTCCCCAATTTGTCCATAACTTTCCTAAAGTGTGGTGTCCAGAATGGACACAGTGCTCCAACCAACCCTCACCAGTGCATAGTAGAGCAGGACAATAACCTCCCATGTCAGACATACCACACTCCTGTTAACAGGTCCGGCTCCAGGCACCAGCGTTCCAAGCCGGTGCTTGGGGTGACAGTCAGAAGGCGGCGGCAGAGTTTCCATGGTGGTGGCAATTCGGCGGCAGCTTCTCCGTTCTGCCGTCCGTGGCAGCAATTCGGCAGCAGCTTCTCTCTCTCCTGCCGTCCGCGGTGGCAATTCGGCAGCGACAGTTTTTTTCACTGCTTGGGGTGGCAAAAACGTAGAGCCAGCCCTGCCTGTTAATACATCCCAGAATACTAGCCTTTTTCACAGCTGCATGACTCTTATTCAATCTGTTGTCCACTAGATCCTTTTCAGCAGTACTACTTCCTAGCCAGGTATTCCCCATTTTGTAGTTGTGCATTTATTTAATTTTTCCTTCCTAACTGAAGTACTTTGCACTCATCTTTAAATTTCATCCTGCTGATTTCAGACCAATTCGTCTAAGCCCTGGTCTATACTACAGGGTTAGGTCGAATTTAGCCGTATTAGTTCGATTTTATAATGAATGCGTCTACACAACCAACCCCGTTCCATCAACCTAAATGGCTCTTAAAATCGACTTCTGTCCTCCTCCCCGGTGAAGGGAGTAGCGCTAAAATCGACCTTGCTGGGTCAAATTTGGGGTAGTGCAGACGCAAATTGATGGTATTGGCCTCCAGGAGCTATCCCAGAGTGCTCCAATGTGACCACTCTGGACAGCACTTTGAACTCCAATGCACTAGCCAGGTACACAGGAAAAGCCCCGGAAAATTTTGAATTTCATTTCCTGTTTGGTCAGTGTGGCGAGCTCAGCAGCACAGGTGACCATGCAGTCCCCCAGAATCGCAAACGAACTCCAGCTTGGAGCGAATGGAAGACACTGGATCTGATTGCTGTATGGGGAAAAGAATCTGTGCAGGCTGAACGCCGATCAAAAAGAAGAAATGCTAATATATATGCCAAAATCACACAGGGCATGATGGACAGAGGCTAAAACAGGGACACATAGCAGTGCCACATGAAAGTCAAGGAGCTCAGGCAAGCCTACCAAAAGACAAAGGAGGCAAACGGTCACTCTGGTCAGAGCCCCATACATGCCGCTTCTATGATCAGCTGTATGGCATTCTAGAGGGGGACCCTGACACTACCCCACCACTGTCCGTGGACACCTGCAAGCGAGGAGTCTCACACAACATGGAGGAGGATTTTGTGGATGAGGAGGAGGAGGAGAATGCACAGCAGGCAAGCGGTGAATCCGTTCTCCCCGGCAGCCAGGACCTTTTCATCACGCTGGAGCCAATACCCTCCCAAGGCGGGATCCCCGACCCTGAAGGCGGAGAAGGCAGCTCTGGTGAGTGCACATTTGTAACTAGAGTACAGGGTTTAAAAGCAATAGTGTTTAATGTTTGATTTGCCCTGAAGACTTGGGATGCATTTGCGGCCAGTACAGCTACTGGAAAAGTCTGTTAACGTGTCTGGGGATGGAGCAGGAATCCTCCAGGGACATCTCCATCAAGCTCTCCTGGAGGTACTCTGAAAGCCTTTGCAGAAGTTTTCTGGGGAGGGGTGCCTTATTTCATCCTCCACGGTAGGACACTTTACCATGCCAAGCCAGTAGCAAGTAGTCTGAAATCAAGTAGCACAAAGCATGGCAGCGAATGGTCCTGGGTTTTGATCGCATTCAAGCAACATTCTGTCTTTATCTTTCTGTGTTAGCCTCAGGAGAGTGATATCATTCATGGTCACCTGGTTGAAATAGGGGAATTTTTGTAAAATAACAGTAAAAGGATCCCGTTCATGCTGGGCTGTTTGCGCTTGGCTAAAAGGGATCATCCCAAATAGACACACAGAGGGGTGGGAGGAGGTGTGTGCTGCACTTCCACCTGAAAACCGCAGCCCCTCCTTTCAAATGGCAAACCCAACTGGCATTGCTTGCTATGGGAAAGGAGGATGCTGCAGTTTGCTGCATAACATTCCCACATGTTATGAAGGTGTTGGAAGCCAAACCCACATACCTTTTGGCTTACCATGGCTGCCTGGAAACCGAATTCTGTTGCCCAGCCGTGTGTGATGTGTCACCATACTGGCAGGCGCTCAATGTAAAAGGCAAAATGCGACCTTGTACCTAAAGCACATGTGCTGTCTGCTGAGAATTGCTTGATTCACTGTGAAAGAGTCTCCCTTTTGTTCTCAGAAATCTATCATCTTAAATTTTACTCTTCCTTTTTATCCCCCTTCAGGTGCAAATGTTTCTATGCTCTCCCTAACATCTCCATCCCTGGGGTTATCGCAGATTAGAAGGCAAAAAAAACACACTCGCAATGACATGTTTTCCGAGCTCATGCAGTCCTCTGGCACTGATAGGGCACAGCGGAATGCATGGAGGCATTCAGTGGAAGAGTCCAGGAAAGCATTAAGTGAGCACAATGAGAAGAGGCAGGATGTAATGCTGAGGCTAATGGAGGAGCAAACAGACATGCTTAGGCATCTGGTGGAGCTGCAGGAAAACCAACAAGAGCACAGACTGCCACTGCATCCGCTGTTCAACTGCCTGCCCTCCTCCCCAAGTGCCATATCCTCCTCACCCAGACGCCCAAGAACGCGGTGGGGAGGCTCCGGGTACCCAGCCACTCCACTCCAGAGGATGGCCCAAGCAACAGAAGGCTGTCATTCAAACAGTTTTTGATTTGTAGTGTGGATACAATAAGCAATGTGCCCTTGTCCTTCCCTCCTCCCCCACTCCATCCTACCCCATTCAGGCTATCTTATCAGTTATCTCCCTTTTTTTTAATTAATAAAAAAAGAATGCATGGTTTCAAAACAATAGTGACTTTATTTCCTTTGCCAGCTGTGATCGAAGATGGGAGGGTAGCTGCCTTACAGGGAATTAAAATCAACAAAGGGGGAAGGTTTGCATCAAGGATAAACACACACAACTGTCACACCATAGCCTGGTCAGTCATGAAACTGGTTTTCAAAGCCTCTCTGATGCACAGCACGCCTACCTGGGCTCTCCTAATTGCCCTGGGATCTGGCTGTTCAAAACTGGCAGCCAGGCAATTTGCCTCAACCTCCCACCCCACCATAAACGTCTCCCCCTTACTCTCACAGACATGATGGGGCACACAGCAAGCAGTAATAACAATGGGAATATTGGTTTTGCTGAGGTCTAACTGAGTCAGCAAACAGCGCCAGCGAGCTTTTAAACGTCCAGTGGCACATTCTACCACCATTCTGCAGTTGATCAGCCTATAGTTGAACTGCTCCTTACTACTGTCCAGACTTTTCTTAGGGTCCTAAGTAGGCTGGGTTGACCACCCTGCACTCATTATGAGTCTGCAATTTGTTTTCCAGAATCTGTGTCATTTAAAAAAATACCAAACAAGTCCAGCCTTTATGGTTGCACAGAAAAACCTAGAAAATGTGAAATGAGCATGAACCAATACACTGATGCCTGCTTGTATCTCCAGAAAGCCGGATACAACAGCTCAGAGAGGTGTGAACTTCTCCATTCAGTTCAATAGAATGGTAATACTGATACCCAATGATAAGAAGGTTCATATTAAAATTAGCTATTTCACTACTATCAAAGCAAGAACAAAAAAGAGGATCACAATCTGCATAACACACTGTGAGCAATGTTGTTTGATGTTGGATGGTCTTTGGGAGAGTGCCACCACTTTTTTTTTCTTTCTTATTTTTTTTTTTGTCCCTAGTGTAACCTATGGAGTCAAAAGGCCAGAGGAGTGGTGTATTTTGAGTCCCACCCAGGGGCTTCAAATCCCACAGAAGCCAGCAAGGCATCCAAGCCTCACAACCAGCCAACACTTGCCACCTCAAAGCAGTGGGGATCAGATCTGCACCAGTGGTGATTGTGGGTCCAGGCAGCTTCTCCCTTGGTTGCTGTCCTTCCCTGTGCAGGCATTTAAATGAAAGCTGAAATTCTGATTGCATTATGTCTCTGGAAGTTGAGGCTGTTGCAGGAATGCTCTATAAATAAGCCAGTAGATGGCACTCAAGAATATGTAGCATAGTTCCTGGGGTTTGTAGGACCAATAGAGGGTGTTGTGCACTGCAGATGGCTTCCTCTGGTAGCTCTTTACCTCTTGACAGGGGCTCTAAGAAGATGCACATTGTGTTTCTTCCTCAATGTGGCCAGGTCCATAGGTGTATCTGAATCCTACTGAGGAGAAGCCAGGTCTGAGGAGCCCAGCAAAGTCTCTGTGCAGATTTTCAAAATATGGTACTGTGAGTGACATCTCACTTTGGCATCTCTAGGTCAGAAGTTGTCTTGTGGGTGGAGCTTGGGAGAATACCACTACTTTATTTTTTTCAGTTCAAGCCCTGGTTTTTCTCCTATAACTCGCGGAAAGCTACTCTGAATAGCACCTTTCAGCAGCATTTCAGACATGGCCCACCTCCACTTTTTCCACTTTGCTACTTGGCTATGCTCCTCAATGGGTTAAACTGATTACTTCCAATTCACTTCTTAAATACAAGCATAGATTTTTTTTTAATTGTGGATGCTCAGTTGCTTGTGCAAAATGCGTGTGCACCATGTTGTGTAACTCTGATAATTGCATACAGAGCTGGCAAGTTAGCTAAGGTCATATGTGTGTAAATGCAAGCACTATAACTGCATGTGCAAATTAAGCATGTGCATCTTTAGACATGCACAGCTGGAAAATTCAGAGCTAAAATTAAATCTGTCCACAAAGCCTGCTTATGTGATTTACTAGGCTGCCCTTGCTGCAGAGGGGATCAAGATCTTCACTGCTAAGGAGAATGAGAAATCTCTGTAAGTGCCCCACAATGCTTTGTCCAGTGCTACCACCCACGGGAGGATTTACTGATACAAAAACATCATTGCTGCAGAGGGATCATTTGTGTGGGATCAAAGGTACAGGAGCCTTATGAAAGAGTATTTGAAAGGAAATCTTACTATGATGGTGGAATATCTTTTTGCCTCCTTTGGCCTGTGGACAACATTTCTTCTGGTCCATTTTGTGCCTGGGTTTGCCACCTGAACGTTTGTTGTGTCAAATGCAGATGCGTATTAAGTGAAGCCCACACAACTTGCTCCAAGTATTTATCACCAGGCCTGGTAACATAATATTTGTTGAATAATTTAACATATTTCATGATTTTTAAAACATATTTATCTGACCAATATCTTTTTCACACTGTTTACCCAGGTTTCTCTGTCCATGTCAGCAGGAAGAAAATTCCCGGGCAAAATTATGCTCCAAATTACATTGATTTAGTGATTTGTGTCATCTTCTTCTTGAGTTTTAGTAATACATATTCATTAACCTGAACAATGTTATTGCATTTTCCCATTCTTAGACCAGGATTTAAGGTGTACAAGCTGTTTCTATTAACTTCGTGCTCACTGAAAACAGCTGCCTTGTGAAAGGCATGAAGCTTGAAGTGGAGAGAAGAATCTTTAAACAGGGTCACACTGGATTTTAACATTCTTATTGTCCAAAGAAATTTAGTTAAAAATCTGTAACGAAGAAACATTTCATTACCTACGTCTGGATTGTTTTGCCTTGTGTGTGGCTAAATATGCTGGGCCTAATTCTCATCTCACTTACCCCAGTTTTACACTGGGTGTAACTCCACTGACTTCAGTGAAGCTACTCCTGATTTTACACTGAGAGGAGAATCCGGTAATTTACTGCTGATGCAGTAATTTAATTCTGCATCAGCAGGATGGAGTGACTATGGGGGTGTGATGGAGGTCTACAAACACCACACTGGGCAACACAGGGTTAATGAGCTAATGTGGGATCAGGTGGCCCCACTCTGCCACACCTGTGAAAGAGGTCAGACTTGGAGAGAGGAGCTTAAGAAGGAGAAACCCAGCTCAAATGGTGGAAGACCAGAGAGGAGAGCAGATCAGATCAGATCTCATCTCCAGTCCTTAGCTCCTGGAACCAGGGCTGGCTAAAAGCAAGGACTCCTCAGATGACCACTTCCCACTGGCCCTTCCTGAAGGGAGGGAGGGAAGGAGGCCTGATCCTGATCCACTTGTAGGAAGGGACTATTCTTTTATACTAGTCAGTGAGCCTAGCTGAGGCCACAACTTTAGAGAAGTCCTCTGAAAGGAGGAAGCTTTTCCACATCTGTGGGATGGTTTTGTTTGTCTTTGACCATCCCCTGGAGGGTGTGACCTATCCAGGGCTTACCACGTGGGCTGAGCCTCTTATGACCATGCTCAGGGGCATAATGGTGGAGAGGGACAGGGAGCCTGGGCCCTTCCCTTGGACCCAACTGGAGCAGGGTGATGTAACAGTAGAGCCCCTTCTTTGCTGGTGTGATGGAGGGGCGTTCAGGCATGGGCTGAGTTTGAGCGGTGTTCTGACCTTGTGTGCCAGTTTGCCACACCACTCAAATTTGGGGTGGCCAGGCAGGTAACCTGGGTCCTTTCTTAGCAAAATTCTGGCTACGCCCCTGACTATACTGGCATGGTAGAACAGCTGGACACCACAAAGCAGAAGCCTATGTGAGGAGTGGGGTCTGGCCCGTGGCCTAGGGGGCACTCTGGGGTAGGAATCCCAATGGCAGGTGCAGCCTGTCCTGCTCACTAATATAGACTTAAATCTTATAGTCTACGGGCAGTTGCTTTCTACCAGGACAGTGGCTAACATGGTCCAAGTTCTGCTGAGCCTTCCACATAAGCTTTTCTTAAACGTTACTTGACACATTTATTGTTGTTTTTATTCATACATTATCTCCTCATTCACACTACATTTGGCATTCCTCCGACCACACACTAATGTTCCCTCTCTAATGTTATAGATTCATAGATATTAAGGTCAGAAGGGACCATTATGATCATCTAGTCTGACCTCCTGCACAACGCAGGCCACAGAATCTCACCCACCCACTCCTGCAATAAACCTCTTACCTGTCTGAGCTACTGAAGTCCTCAGATCATGGTTTAAAGACTTCAAGGAGCAGAGAATCCTCCAGCAAATGACCCGTAGCCAACGCTGCAGAGGAATGCAAAAAACCTCTAGGGCCTCTTCCAATTTGCCCTGGAGGAAAATTACTTCCCGACCCCAAATATGGCGATCAGCTAAACTCTGAGCATATGGGCAAGATTCACCAGCCAGATACCCAGGAAAGAATTCTCTGTAGTATGTTAGATGTAGGGTAGACAAGTTCATTTTGGTTTTTGTCTCTAATCTGCTGGAGTTAAGGTCTTTGTACGGCTGGGTATCACTGGCAGACAGGGTTCCTTGGGGAACTGTGAAGGGGATTTGCTCAAGGTGTTGGTGGCATCTGTGAAATGAGTTCAGCTCAATGGCAGTTCTCAGTGGATTTTCTCCTTTTGTTGGGACACTCAAGCATGTAGACTGAACTGCCTTCACTCTGAAAGGGATTCCTCCCAGAAAAACATTGGGCACATCTGGCGGAGCAGGGGCCTTTAGTACAGCCCCCGTACCTGTGATTCCCCTCCAGTGCTGTCTGCCTGGAAACTTGCACCAGCAATAAATATACTTTGGAAAAAATAATGAAGACAGCAGCCCCCTCCCTGAGTATGCTTTTAAAATAAGTCTAATCCAGCATGGTAACACATTGCTCTGCCTTCCAGAAGACTGAGAGTTAGGATATGCCTGGATATGCCCCTTCCCTTGCCTACTGCCAGCTGATCTGGGGGATGTCCTTAACATTAGCTTTGAACTTCTCCAGCAATGCCAGAATCTAGAGACCATGGAGAAGGACTCACGGTTCCAGTCACCCCAGTTAGGCTGAGCCTGGATTGTTGCCAAGCATCTACATGCATAACTAAGATTGAAACCAAAATGAGGTTTAAGCAACTGCTGTTTAACCAAGCTTAGAATAAGACTCGAGTGTTCAGAAAATGACTTGTTTATTGTGCAGGCTATGTGTGCACCGTGCTTTGAGATGTTGTCTTGAAGGTTGATTTACCAGATACTTAAATGAACTAACTAACAACAAAACTAATGCAGGGACTAATGTTAATTTTGACATTTAAAAACCCTAAAACCTTCTCAAGCATTGCCTTTGTAAGTTGGAAGCGTTTTCTTTTAATTTTTAAAAATGCAAAAGTATTAGTCATTCTCTACATTTGCTTCTCCAAACAGACTAGAAGGCAGATGCGTTACCAACTTCTCGTAATCATAACTAACACTGGCATGACAAATGCAAACCAGATTCTGCACACTTTCAACTTCCTATCTCATGCAAGACAAATGCGCTTCACACTTTCTCAATCACATCCTGTTTCTTTTCATTGCAGTGACAGACAACATGATTTAGCCTAACACAGTGGAAGCAGCCTCAGCATAACTTAATGCAACAAGTAGAATTCAAACATGAATACCTTATTACCTGATCTATAGCAGTATGTTCGGCTGAAAAATATTGCATCGGGTTCCTTCAAGTTGTGGTTCATGCAAATCAAAAACCAAATAATTCTGAAATATATTTTGTACACAGTTTCTTACCAAACATGTTTCCCTTCACCTTGATACACTCATCTCTAATCTGGAACACGCACAGAGTCATTCAATATTACATTTTACTGTTGAAAAGCAAAATATGTTTACCCTGACAGCAAGGATGGATGTTCCAAAAAACCTCCATTGCACACTCTGTTGGCTTCCCACCATTGGTATTTGTCCAACACACCAAACAGCCCAGCTGGAAAACTGCCCATTTGGCATATAATTGCTCATTAGCAATTTCCCCTTTGTAAAGAATAAAGCAGGTAGCCATGTATGAGTTCCAGATTTGAGACACTGAAACCACATGTGGTCAAAGGCCAGACCAGTGTGTGGGTGTGGAACCAGGAAAAAACTTGCATGGTTTATTTAAAGATTTCAATCTTGTGGAAAAGGCTTTTGTACTTAGTGAATATTTGGCATCTGAACTATTTGGAGGTGGTGATTTCAGTGGCATGAAGCCAGCTTTTTTCTGTCTTTTTAACTCATAGACAACTTTTTGAAAGCTTAAAGGAACATCCTATAAAATCAGTATCACTAATAATAGAAATACAGTAAGGTTCATATTTCCTAATAGAGATAGCCCCCCCAAAGCTCACCCCACTTTCCAAGCCCCTGCAGTGCTGGCTGGCATTAAATGGAATGTACGCAATGCAATGTGAAAACCTGCCTGAGGTCATGTCAAATAAAACCACCTCTGGTTTTCTCCATCTCTACTAAGTTGATCTATAAAGCTATTATTATTGCTTTCTCACTTCGGTTACCCTGTCCCAGCTTGATGCATTCCCAAATCTGCAGAAAAGACACCAGGCTCTGTTCTTTGGATTGGGTCTGCTCTAGTCAGAGGATCCTTTTCAGATCATGAAATCCATTGACCTAGGCTAGGCTGGGGAACATGAGAGAAGTGCTCAGAGGTAACGCCTGTGTGACTTCCAAGAGATCTATTTTTAATCCCAAGTAATTTTCCTCAATCCTCTTATGACAATATAACTCTTTCTCTGACACTTCTGATCGCTCAGCAAAGGTCACCGTAGAATAACATAAAGCTCCTTGCCCATCTAAAAACTAATCTCACAATCCCCTTGAGAGCTTGTAAACCTCTCACCCCCATAATAATAATTCAGCACTCTTTCTGCAAAGCAATTTGCTAACTTTGATGATTTAATTCATCATACTCTTGTGAGGTAGGTAAATGTCATCTCCATTTTGAGGCAGAGAGGCCAGATTTTCAAATATGCTCATGGGGGGCAGATTTTCAAAACGTGCCCAGCATCCAGTAACTCCCATTGTTTTCTGTGTGTGTGTGTGTGTGTGTATATAGAGAGAGGTGTGATTTAGTAGTACAGGTGCAAGATTTTTAATCCTAGATCTGTCAGTCACTATATGATCTTGGAAAGTCATTTAGGGCCAGATTTTCAAAAGAGTTCAGCACCCAGAAGCTCTCAATATTTTTTAATCACATCTCTGTCTACACACACACACACACACACACACACAATATTCCTCATTCTGCAGAGAAGAGCAGAAGGTTGGAATATGAACCCATGTTTCCCATGGCTTTACCACTAAACTACTGGGTTTCCTCACTGTATATGTGTTTTAAAGAGACACCAGTCACTTGGCACTGCACTTTGTTAAATATGTTTGTGTACCTGCAGGCTAAAGTTACTGGTGAGAGAATATCAGCCATTGCATCTGATCCTGGATTTGATTTTTCCCCATTAGAGGAATCTCTGGGTTTTGCTTTACAAAACTTGGCAGCTGAATTTAAAACAGTTGCAAAATTTCATCCAATTTCAGCTACTCCTTAAAATGCCACCATCTGCAACTTAAAACATCAACATTTCATTTTTTAGTTTTCTTGTGTCTACTCCTCTCTTCCCAGCCCCCACTCCAAAGCAAATTCTCTGCCTTCTCCTCCCCTTTCCTCCTGTCCTGAGTGCAGATGCTGTTGCTCACAAGGAAAAGACTGTCCCCATAGAAGTAAGAAGTATCTCCAGAGAAGCAGAACTCTAGCATAGATGCTGATGTATCAGTGTTTTGGCTCTCATGAGATGAATGTGCTAGCACTTTGGCTTTAAGGAAGAGCAAATTAATGATGTAACCAGATGGAAAGTTGATTAAAACACTTACACTGATACATATTTTAATGCATTTTTCATTTAATGGATCTTATTGCTGTATATTCCATGCTGGAATTCATCATTCTGTGGGTGACATCTCAGTTGGCAGCTGTGGAAATGATTATGTTGTCACTGAGAATTGTGACCTCAGGTGGGAAATAAACAGCAGAAATAGAGGAAATATTAAGCCACAAGATCCCGTTTTCACACAAATTTCATAAGGACTGAGGGAAGAGTTGAGACCCTGCAAAACAGAAGCTTTCTAAATAAGTCCTTATCCATAACTTCCTGTGAGCCATCAGCTGCTCTTTGGTACATGTGTGTTTTGTCTGTGCAGCCTGTAGATGAAACTGAAAGATGGAAGAAGCATCCAGGCTGATAGTAAATGTGTTTGGATTAATACAGACCAAATTTTACACTTCAAGTACTAGGGGCAGGTGAGAGGAGTAAACCTAGTTCTCACCAGTTCTTAATTTCTGCCATGCTTATTATGCATATGGCCTCATGTCTCTGAATAATAAAAACTTCCTCAGGCCCCATCTCAGAGCAGCTACTCCTCTTCTCTCCTTCCCCCAACTCCCATGGCAGGGATTAAAAGCCTGAAGTCTGCTGGTGCTGGTCCCAGGTGGGCCAGAAGGGAGTCTCTGGATGGTGCTGAAATATTTCTTCCTCTTTCACACCAGGAACTGAATTCTCTTGCTGTGCATTGTCCAGCTGAAATTTGCTCATAGTTTGGCTCAAATTTGCTGAAAGCCTCATGAGCCTGATTTGAATTTTGGGTTAGTGGCAAAATCCAAAACCTGGAAAGTTTTGCTTGGTTTTTCTTATGAAAATTGCACACAGCTCCCTTGACGGACGATGCTGTCTCTGTAGCATCAATCCCATCCATGGCTGGCACCTTCAACTTTGGAAGTTGCCTTCATTTTCCAGAGAAAAGTATGTACGTTAGGTATTTTTGGATAGCACATATTTAATCTCCTGCAACAAATGAAGTGATCCATTACATCCCCTATATTCACTGCCTTTACATTTCTCTCGGCGTCAGTCACAAAGAACAGAATTCTTAACTTATTTAATGTCTTCATTTGTGTGATCTAACAACCTCTAGCCAAAATCACAGGAGGGTAAAAGCACACTGCACCTCTTAGAGAAAGTAGCTTCTCTGTCACCTTGAAGAATAGTGACTGTAAGAAGGAAAAAGTTTTAGAATGGCTCTCAATTCTGCGTAGAAGCTAAGTTAACGTGTTATTGTCTGTTGATCGTTTTATTTTATGTTGTTCAGTTTCTGATAAAGTGTGGACTTTGCACCATGTGAAGTGTATTTAGACTCTTTGCTCAAGTGAAAAATGAGCCCTTACGTGAGCCAGCGTTAAACTGTATGGCGGGGGTTATGGGGGAAAGCCGAGACAATCATATGAGCTGCCAATGGAAATAACTGCTGGAAGGTTTTACTGTGTGTTTTAATTGAAACCACATAAAATATATTGTGAGTTCTTTCTGAGGAGAAAAGTAGCAGAAAGGACATAGTGACATCAGAGAGGGTGTAACAGCAGGCTACAGGGAGTATTTATCCTGTCTATAGGCTAAAAGACTCGTCTACACTTCATGATAAAGCACTTCAGAGGTGGGTGATTCGGCAATCACTCTAGTTACCTAGTTCATGTTAACAGGATCACGTTAACGTGAGGTAGGTACCTTTTAGAGCACACCAGCAGGTTCTACATGGGGCAGTTAGAGCTCAACACATTAGAGTACTCTACAGATCTCACCCCTCTAGAGCTCTTTGCCACATCGTGTAGAGAAGCCCTTAATCTCTATACATCTGCGAATATATACACATGGAGGAAATCAGAGATGACCTATATTGCTGACAGGTGGTGGAGATTCTCCTTGAGGTGAAAAGGGAAAAGCCTGTGTTTCCTCAACGTGTCAGGGTAGCTGAAGCAGTCGTGATGTGCAGCACAATAATAACTGCGAAGTCCTTGGTAGCCAAAGATTTGTTACAAAATGATTGCTGCCTCTGTAAGCACAGCATGGACACAGAATAGATATTGCTGGTTTGGTGCAGTTACAAGTACTGTCAGCAGTACAAGCAGATGAATTAGTTATTGGAGGAGAAGCCACCAGCTCAGATATGGTTTAGGGGATATTTTTGGAGAAGGCTAATATGAGTAGCATCACTGACCTAGATATGAGACACTATTTGTGGACTAAGGCTACGTGGCAGGAACTTTAGATCAGATGAGCATAGTTATAATGTTAGTAGCAACAATCAGGACCTGGGAGTGGGTCCAATGTAAACAGCAAAGTTGAACAAGTTAGAGAATATTGGCTCCAGTATGAGTTAATGCCACTGCAACTGTGGAAAAAATATTGGCTTCATTAAATACAATAAACTGTTTCTGATAAAGATATTGCAGGCTGATCTATAGGTTGATGCTGCTGGGTCCAGTAAAAATTAAATAATTTGTTCAGGAATAGGGCAGACTCTACTAATTCAAAGGCAATTATGTCAGATTAAAAGCAGAGAACACTGATACAGAGAGAGGGTGAAGACTAGAGATGTTTGAAAATGCAGAAAAAAATGTCGCAAACTTTTTTTAGAATGTTTTGACGAAATGTTGACTTTTCCAAAAGCATCCACCACTTGACAAGCTGGCCGAAAAGCAGCCCCCCACAAAAACAAATTCACAAAAAACTTTTATTGAAAAATGTTGCCCTGTTCTCATAAAGAGGCAGATAGAACTTGCTGGCTCTTAGGTGCTTAGTTGCATCTATAAACTT
This sequence comes from Caretta caretta, assembly GCF_965140235.1. Classification (NCBI taxonomy): domain Eukaryota; kingdom Metazoa; phylum Chordata; order Testudines; family Cheloniidae; genus Caretta; species Caretta caretta. The sequence continues at coordinate 17,129,292 of NC_134213.1, read as the reverse complement.
GCGCAGATGGCTCAGGTAAAGGCATGTGATGCCAGTGGGTTCAGGGTCGAGGTCAGCACCACAAATTCAAGCCCAGAATACCACTCCTGGCTGAAGCACACAGCCATGCCATTGACTAGGGCACAGGCCTCTAGACCAGGTACAGAGTGATGCTACCAGTTGCGGGACTCTTCCCAAAGCTCCTTCTATGTTCTCACATTGGTAAGTCTATGATAGCAGAAGTATATGCTCTGCCGCTTCCGTCTTCTCAGCTAACAGATGTGCAACAGAGGCTTGTGAGGCCGCGCGCTGTTTACTTACCGTTTGTCTACGTGGTGCGGCAAAGTGCACCAGGAGGGTGTAGTTTGTGTAGCACTCTAGTGTGCTGTGCTCTAACTGCCCGGCATAAATCCTGCTGGTGTGCTCTAGAAGATACCTAGTTCGCATACCTGGGCACCCCAGCAGAGTCTACACAGGACAGGTAGAGCACAACATGTTAGAGTGCGATACAAATCACACTCCTCTGATGTGCTTTGCCACACTGTATAGCAAGCCCTTATCCATGTCTCCATTAAGCTGCCTATGGCTCCTCTTTGTAATGTCTACTCTGCTGCCCATGCTGAATAATAACCTACTATCTCCTGCAAATCAATTTAAGTCCTAAGACAGGGCTATAGTAATGATAAGAAGAATAGTGACTGTAAGAAGGAAAAAGGCAGAGGTAGGTGATGCAATGGGTAGTTACTGAAAAGCTTTTCATTTTCTAAATCTGGCCACAGCTGCAAAAAAGAATGTAGCGATTGGTGGCAGCGGGCAAGTCTCTTCCTCATCCCCTTTTGCCCAAACTAGAAATCCACTTCAAAGTTCAGCACAGCTCACTCCTCGGAAGAGACAGGATGCTTTAAGGCAGGACTGAGATGCAGGGATGAAGGTGTGGAGCCCAGACTCACACTATTCTCAGCTACAGCAGCAAATTCAGCAGAGCTAGTAAAAAAAAATTCAAACATCAAAATTTTCCAGGTTAAAGAAGTGGGACACATTTCTCTCTCTCTCTCTCTCTCTCTCTCTCTCTCTCTCTCTCTCACACACACACACACACACAGAGGCCCATTTTTCAACCAACTCTCAGACTCCCTCCTCCTACTGAGTAGATGCCCCGAAATGAAAAAACACTGACATTTTAGTATCTGGTGGTTAACTGCCCTTCTGTGCAATGTGCATCTATGCTTGGGCAATGATGATAGCATTTCTGTTATTAGAGACAGCTACCAGTGGGAAACTGAACTATAGTTACCCATAATATAAGAGCTGTAATACAAGACACAGAACATACAGAACAGCTAGAGAACATACATAATCAGTAACACAGGAATTAGAAACCAGTTCTTAACAGAATTAGCCATATTAAAACTCCATTCACCTGTCCTTGCCCTCTGTATTACATCAATCCATCCTCCCTTTGTTTCTGTCTGCATGAATAATTTGCATCTCTTACAATTCCATCTCTTTCATTCTACTCCATTCTTCATAAATCCTTTTCTCCTTTCTGCCTGAACAAGTGGCTGAAGCCAGCTCTCTAAGCAGGGCTTCTCTCTTCTACTAAACATTTTAGAGCTAGTTTTCTGTTTGTATGAAGGAGAAAAAGGATGGACTGTCGAAGTTCTTAGACATCTGAAGCATCACGTGATGATGAAAGACTTTCCTATTGTATATTTGACCCTCAAAATGTAGGAACAACCTTTGATTTTACTTATATTAGCAAAGCCTGTTACTGTATAATATTAAATAAATCAACATCATCACTTGACTAGTAATTTATAATGCTGAGTTCTGTTCTGTTATAACATTTAAAAAAATTAATGTTCTTTGCAACAGGCTAACATCTTGTTATTGTAATATGCATGTCACCAGTATGATGAGCAGTGACTAATCCATTTTAAAGGGTGCTACAAAGGATAATTCCATCTAATCTTCCTTAGCAACTGAACATTTTATCTCGCTAATCCTTGAAGAATTACAAACCCTCATCGCCCATTTGCAAATCACTGTTACAATACAACTCTTATTAATTAGTATAATTGGTAAAGCACTGTAAGGCTGCATGGTTGAATGGCTTGCTCCATTCAGTTTCAGAATAGGATTTCTAAAGTGGATTGCTCATGTATAATGCTCTGAAATAGTTTTACCTTAATGTTAGGCTGTGGAAGCATTGCTATTCCCAGAGATCATAGAAAAGAGATTTATGCTGACACACTGACCCCTGTTTAGAATTTAGATACCACCCTTCAGGCTGCATAGTAACAGAGGAGAGAGATGCAGTGAAGAAAAGTGCTGTCTTGCCAAAGAATCATCCCAAAAGATTCAATGGAACAAGAAGATAAATAAGTGAAGGTTTGTAGAGGATTCTCTGTTTCTCTCCTTACTTCCCCCATCCCAGGAATTTTTTTTAAAAAATTATACTAACGTATAACTTTTATGTGGACATTTTTATGATAAAAACGCTACTACTTCATATACAGGAGTATAAAAGCATGTTAATAAGCCTGAAGACTAGAAGACCTAGAGAAATGGAGAAGGAGGAAAGCCAGCTCTGTCCGGCTCTATTTACATGAATTGTAATGTTTACACATCATTCCACCTGAGTGTTGTTTTGGTTGGAACTTGTTTATGTTCTGATAAGTGTATGTGATAATAGACTATTTATCTTTGTCATGAAAGGGCATAGAGATTGTGCAGGATATGCCCGGGGTGAGGGGTCATCCTGAGTGCATGGACATTTGGGTGGTTAATGACGCTCAGGCTCAGCAAGTAAGTAGGGGAAAGGGTTCTACCTCAGAGCTGGGGAGTGCTATCCAGGATGACCTGCTTTGCACTGAGTTCCCCACCTGGAAGTTCTGCTTCCTGTGTGGAGGAATCTGCTGGGCTAGACCAGGCACCAGCAAAAAAAGCACAGCTGAATCTACAGCAAGGCAGGAAGCAGTGCTGAGCTGATTGCATAGCTGAGCCCACCCAGGCTGGTGGAAGCAGAGCTGAAATTGCTGGACTGGACCTGACAGTTGCACAGTGGACAGGGCCCAATTTTCTGTGGACAGGAGCAGGTCAGTGGAAGAGAGCCATCACTAGATGCTACCATGGGAACTAACTTGACCCAAAAGTGGATGTGACAGGTTCGGTCACAGAGACCCCCTTGGGACTGTCACCTGATGTGCTGAGACTACCTCTGAGCCCAATTTCCCTGCCATCTTGGGACTTCAGAACCCTGCCTTGTTGAGTCAGACCCGCTAGCCGGCTGCAAACACAGACCCAGGTCTGAACCACATCCCCCAAAGCTGAAGACTTTAACTGAAAACCACTTAGCAGGTACTCCTGTATCCAGCACCCAGATACCCAGTTCCCAATGGGATCCAAACCCCAAGTAGTCTGTATAAACCTTATACAGGGTAAACTCATAAATTGTCCACCCTCTATAATACTGATAGAGAGATATGCACAGCTGTTTCTCCCCCCAGGTATTAATCACTAACTCTGGGTTCAATAATAAACAAAGGTGATTTTATTAAATATAAAAAGTAGGATTTAAGTGGTTCCAAGTAATAACAGACAGAATAAAGTAAGTTACCAAGCAAAATAAAACAAAAACATGCAAGTCTAAGCCTAATACATTAAGAAACTGATTACAGATAAAATCTCACCCTCAGAGATATTCCAATAAGCTTCTTTCACAGACTGGACTCCTTCCTAGTCTGGGCCCAGTCCTTCCCCTTGTACAGTCCTTGTTCCAGCTCAGGTGGTAGCTAGGGGATTTCTCATGACTGCAGCCTCCTTTGTTTTGTTCCACCCCCTTATATAGCTTTGGCACAAAGCGGGAATCTTTTGTCTCTCTGGGTCCCCACCCCTCCTTCTAAATGGAAAAGCCCCAGGTTTAAGATGGATTCCAGTACCAGGTGACATGGTCACATGACCTGTGAGACCCCAAGCCTTCATTCTTCCTGGCCTGACTCACAGGAAGGCTTGCAAGTAAACAGAACCATTTACAACCAATTGTCCTAGTTGATGGGAGCCATCAAAGTTCCAAACCACCATTAATGGCCCACACTTTGCATAATTAATATAGGACCTCAGAGTTATATTTCATATTTCTTGTTTCAGATACAAGAATGATACATTTATACAAATAGGATGACCACAGTCAGTAGATTATAAATTTTTTAATGATACCTTACAAGAGACCTTTTGCATGAAGCATATTCCAGTTAGATTATATTCACACTCCTTAGCATATTTTCATAAAATCATATGGAGTGCAATGTCACAGAGGAGTTTTAGATGGGTGGGTTTTGTGTGGGACAGAATTCCGTATCTCCAACAGCGAGATAGTTATTATCTCGGACTGGGTTGTTGGTTGAATTCTTGGTGTATTGATTTAGGTTTCTCAGCTTATTTTATGCAAATAAAAATATATTTGTGTTCCCATGCTTCCAAGGACACTTGAGTACTTGCAAGTGGGAGGAAAATGTTTGCAAATGTAATGGGGGTGGTTTTATTTAATTTCCCAGAGACAGGAATAAGAATGGCCATACTGGGTCAGGACCAACAGACTAATACAGCTGTTACTCTGAAACTAGTCCCATGTTGTGGTTTCTGACAATGGCCTGCCCCAGTTCCTTCAGAGGTCATGAAAAGGGCAGTTTTGAGGTATGTGTCCCTTGTCCTCCAGTCCCTGTTACTGGTAGTCAAAGGTTTAGGGACCCTCACAGCACGGGGTTGCATCACTGACTATCCTGGCTAATAGCCATTGATGGACCTATCCTCCATGAATTTCTCTAATTCTTTTTTGAACCCATTTATACTTTTGGCCTTCACATCCCCTGGCAATGAATTCCACAGGTTGACAGTTCATTGTGTGAAGCAGTAGTTCCTTATGTTTGTTTTAAACCCACTGCCTATTAATTTCATTGGGTGACCCCTGGTTCTTTTGTTATGTGAAGGGGCAAATAACTCTTATTCATTTTCTCCACACCATTCATGATTTTATAGTCCTCTATCATGTCCCCCCATCATATTTTCTTTAATCATTTATTTTCTAAGCTGAATAGTCCCAGTCTTTTGTCTCTCCTCATATGGAAATGGTTCCGTAACTCTAATAATTTTTGTGGCCTTTCTCTGTACTATTTCTAATTCCAGTATGTCTTTTTTTGAGATGGGGCAACCATAACTGCACTTAGTATTCAAGGTGTGGGCACACCATGGATTTATATAGCGATATTATGATTTTATGTCTTATTTTCTGTCTCTTTCCTCATAGTTCCTAACATTGTTAGCTTTTTTCTTACTTCCGCTGCACCTTGACCAGATGTTTTCAGAGAGCTATCCACAGTGACTCCAAGTTCTCTTTCTTGAGTTGTAACAACTAATGTAGACCCCATCATTTTGTATGTATAGTTGGGATTATGTCTTTCAATGTGCTTTTCTTTCTAAGAATATGGCTCTGGGTGGGGGTGTGAGCCACAGTTTCCTTTTAGAGAAACATTTCTACAGAGAATGGACCCAGCCTTTGCTGCCATTAGTACCTGTAAAAAGCATCATATGTATATACAGTCTTCATGTCTGATAACCATAGCAAGCAATTGTCTGCATTGGGCCATATGCTTGAGTTGAAGGATGAAGTTGTAAGATTTTACCACTTATCCATGTGTTTTGGAATAAACCACCCGCAGCACTTTCACTCTGCATGAAATTCCATTCACCACCTTCTAAAGGTTATAAAAATGCTAAAACCCACAAACTGCAGTGTCATTTTTCTAAGGCCTTTCCAAAGTCCTCAATGATATTTTTCAATCCTTTGTGAAACTGTGTACTCAATTAACAAGCACCTCCTACCTCTCAAGAATGACTAGTGGTTTCTAATCTGATAGGTCAAAAAAGCTATCCCTCAAGTGGTAATGCATAGATTTGTATGATCAGAAGGGACCACTGGGATCATCTAGCAACACCAACCAAAGAATTTTACCCAGAGATTCATCCATCAAGCCCATATCTTGTGGTTGAGCTTGAGCATAGTGGTATAGGAAGGTGGAAGTCAGGCTCTGCCTGTTCTTATGCAAAATGGCTACATGTGGTAATTGTAAAAGCTGGATAAAATCTAAAATGATCCAGGCACTCACCAGATACCAGACTGGATGACCACTCTTCTAAGTTTAAAAATGTCATAATAAACCAAAGACAGACTGCAAGTCCTGTGGTGCTAGTAAGGATCTCCTGGATTATCTAATCTAGCTCATACACACAAGTTTAAAGTGACAACAAATATAGCATCTCATTCCAATTAATTAACCAGATATAAAAAACCTCCAGAAGGATTATGCCAAATAAAAAAAAAGCCCTAGTAGCTAACCAAATATCTATCTTGGACATTCTGTCCTTTTGGGAGTTGCTAGAATTTACACAGAAAGTTTAAATAAATAAAATAAATTTTTCCAGGTTTAATTAGTTAAAAGGGAACAGATACTAATCACACGTCAATTAGTATCATTAATCTCAAATGAGTCCACTGGAAATCAGTAAAGTCCGAATTAAGTGCTATTTTACTAGATTAAGAAGTCACATTTCTTTGCTTCCTTTTAGAAAACAAATTAGCACCTCAGTATCTGTATCCCTAGTTAGGTTTCTTGGTGCCACGTACCAGTTACTGGGAATAAAAGATGTTTTGGAGCACCATAAAAATGTTGTAGTTTCTTTGGAGGTGCAGTTTGTATAGCAATGCTTTGAGCATGATACTGTCCTTCAGTCATTTGCCCAATAGCTAATCTTTGTTTCTTCCAGAGGTGATAGACCTTGTGATTCCCAGCTAATTACCTAAATATCCAGTAAAGAATGTTTGGCAGTGTTGGTCTTGTTTTGGCATTGGACTCAGAACCAAACAATATTAAGAATGATTGATTGATTGCTCTCTGGATTTCTCTTTGTTTGTTTTGAACCTGTTACCTGTTTATTACCAAGATTTGTTGGTTCAAAAAGTCTTTGTCTGTTTTTGTTTCCCTAGTCTTTTCTGGCTTGCTGAGTTTGATAATGTCCCATTATTACCGTTGTTCTATCCAAAAGTTATTCTAAATCATCCAAACTATTGCCACAATATTCAATGGCCTATATATGCTTTTAATATCAGATCCTATAAATAAAAGCACCCACATTTAGGTGTAAGCAGAGTCAGGATGAGCTCTACCCTGACATCTGGTGGTGAATTGTGGAAAAGAACTTCAGGGGCTGATCTTGTTTGCATAAGCACACCCACTCCGCCTAGCATGAGCCCACAGCAGTCCAAATGGTCACTTTGGCTGCTGTGGGATTCCCATTTTCTCTATTATTGGGGCAGGAAGAATAAAGTGTTGTTACCCTGATTATGTGACTCAAGGACAGTGGAACTGTTTTATGATGGAGGGACTTGCCATCAACTAAGTAGCACTCGCTAGACAAGGGACATGGGTTCCAAAACCCAGTGAATTGAGAGAGGCTGGGGATGAGCATTTGTATCAGATGGCATAGGCTGAGCTTGGAATGCCAACTGTACTGCCTCCTCTCCACTGTGGAATATCAGCTAATTTTGGTTCTATTAGGAGTCTAGTTACAGGCTGCCAAGCTGAATTTGCTCTGGGCCAATGGTGCACCAGCACTGAGACTCCCCTACACAAGCTGAAATCACTAAAGAGCCAAAATTACTAAGAGGTGAAATTACTGAGTGTTGTGGTAAGTAGTGGGGGGGGCTGAAGATATATTGCAGAGCAGAGCAGTTTGTGGGACGGCTGGAGTGGCTCATGGGACAGCTGGTAGAATGGAGTAGAGCAGTTTGCAGGATGGCTCGAGTGGCTTGTGGGACCGCTGGTGGAGCAGAGCAGAGCGGCTGGTGGAGCAGAACGGAGCAGCTTGAGGTGAAGGCTGCAGCAGAACCCCACGGAGAGGCAGGGCAGTCGGCCTCGGACCACATAAGGTGCCCCCTAACACCCTCCCTCCCCATTTCCACCCAGGCTGGGAGGTTAAACTCTGCAGATAAACTTTTGAACTCTGGAGCTGCACTGACCAAGGACAGAGACTTTGGGGTTGTTGGACTTTTGGGATTTTAGGTGATTTTTGGGTTGCTGGACTCAAGAACCAAAGGGAAAGGACACGGCCCAATTTGCTGGGGTGGGTCTTTGCTCATGGTTTGGTTTATGAACCCTAGTTGTGGTGTTTTCCCAATTTAATGCTGATGTCGTTTACCTCATGTTATTAAAGATTTTCTGCTACACCGAGACTCTGCTTGCGAGAGGGGAATTACTGCCTCTTTGAGGCGCCCAGGGGTGTGTCTAAGATTTTCCCAGGTCACTGGGTAGGGGCTCAAGCTGGTTTTGCATTGAGTTGTTGAGAGGGAACCCCTATGTACCGAACCCGGCCTTTGCTGCTATCAACTTGGCCTGGCAGAGGGGTTACATAGGGATGTACTTAAGTGCTGTCCTGAATGGGAATAGAGTTAAGTATGTGCTTAAGTGCTCTCCTAAATTGCAGCCCCCATAGTTATCAATCCTGAGTTACCAATGTCTTTCCAAACAATAAGTCTAAACCACATCGCCACTTACAAATAAATCCTTTGTTTAAAAACAAATGTCCATTTCTCTGCTCGGGTCTATTTCTGACCAGCTGGGGAAATGTGTAGCCCTATTCCCTTGGGAGACAAGGTTTATTTACCAGCTTTTAATATCACTTCCTCTATCTAATAGTAAAATACAAAGGACTACAATAGTGGGTATAGTTGGAGTGTTATTATTTCCACTACTTTGTCTTGCTCAGCCATTTTTTTGGCCCTATTCACCGTGTGCCAAAATTGATACTGGGGGCCATGTTTAAACTCAAAACCAGATCCTCAGCTGGTTTAAATTGATGTAGTGCCATGGAAGTCAGTGGGACTATATTGATTTACACCTGCTGAGGATCTAACCTTCACTTTAAACATAGTTCTAGCTGAAGAGGGTTTATAACATGGTTTGACTCAGTGTTTTAAGAATATAGTCACCGAACATAGCTTTGAAACATATTTACATTCTAGTACTGATCAAAATAGTCTTGTTTACACTAGGGAAGTTTTACAAGAATTTCCCACTGTTGCTAGTAATGGACAGCTACACGGGCAGGAGTGTACATGTGTACCCATGAGTACAATTTGGCCTTAAAGGGTTATCTTGATGGTATTTACAAGCTTATGCTGTCTGCAGGTTTTCTTATTTTGTTTGTTTTTACTGTAATTCCTCATATTTCTAACTAAGAGGTTCTGTTGGCAGCTAATATCTCCTCTGTTCTTTTGTGTTATGCGGCATAAATCTACTGTCACTCGGTGAGTTTAAGGTTAGAAATTTTCCATTATTGACAACCTCACATGTTCAGATAGCATGAGTCAGATCCTCTCCTTCTTTCCCCTTGCCCCATCATGAAAAGGACTTAATCATGAGATTTTAAAAATTGGGGCTCTTGCTATTTGCTTTCTGAGTTTTGAGCCTTTAGATTTTCTCTGCAACCATCAGGTCTCGAAGCATATTTTGTGGGGTTTGTTTTCATTATTTAATTTTTTTTCTCATGTAATTAAATTATTCCGAGAGCTGGAACATTAAGGGAATAAACAAATATTATGACTCTCATTAAAATCATGACAGTTAGTAACACTGATTCTCTAATTTCCACCTCATCTGACCTAATCCCAACTGAAGCTTTATTGCTTATAGTACACTACTCTGCTTTAGAAGGATGAATTCAGCCATGAATTCGTGGCAGGGAGTTTGCACTGTTGCTTGTGAGGATACTTCAGAAAATCAGCCTCCAGGCTTTTCATTTGTGTTTTCTATTTATTAATTAATCTATTTAGATTCATTTTCAAATCAGATTGCTGGGATCTAGCCTTGTGGGTTCCACTAATATCACTAAGAAGTGGTGTCACATAAATCAAACCCCAGACATTGCTTCTGAAAGGTATATAGGTGTAGAATCACAGAAGTCTGATGATCTGGCTAAGCAGGAGAATGTAGATCCCATCAACCCCCTTCCCACTGTATAGCCCCTTCCTGCTAGTTAGGTACATACACATGCAACATATGCCAGGGCTTTTTTTTATAAAAAAAAATCTCAGAACAACTTTCCTTAATTAGCAGCATGTTTTTGGTGAGTGGTCTAGTTTTTATTTTAACACACAGATGTATCTAACCACTCTGGCTTTGTCAGTGCTCATAATGGACCCATTCAAGCAGTCCTCAGTCACTGACTTCAGGAGGAGTTTTGTTTATGCACTGATTTGGCCCAGTGAATGTAATGACAGGTCTGTCTGAGATAATGCTTACACAGAGGGAGGGATGCAATAGATCAGCTGGAGTGCCTGGAAATTGCAAATTGCTGTACGTTATTAACCACCTTCACAAAATTTGAATTTTAGAATCAAATGAGAGAGTCTCCCTCTAGAAAAGCATATGTCCATCATTTCTGTCTAGGGAGGCTTGCAAGTGAGGCACGGGGAGTCTTTTACACTTTTATACATACTATTTCTTGGATGGTGCAATGAAAAGAGTGACTACAAAATTGACAAAAAGACTAAGGGCCAGATGCTGCCACCGTTACTCACATGGAATGTTTTCTTACTCCATATGCATGGGACAACTCATCAGGTACAAAGTTGGCAGAATCAGCCCATTAAAACTATACCTGACTTCTACCTTTCATTCCCACCACCTCTAAAGAGTAAACCTGCAGTAGATGAAAAGCATAGAGCCATGTATATGGTCCACAGAAGGCTGTGTCATGCTTCAACAAGTATTAGAGAAGTAGGTTTGGGCAGTGTGCACAGTACCTATGTGGGCTCTCTGTTTGCATCACTAGGGAATACTTTTTCCTCCCATTTGACCAGCCAGCTCCACTGCTCAGTCCACTGAAGCACGGAACTGTGGCCCTACTCTCCATTTTGCCCACCTCTTCTCTCCCCCAGCTTCCTGGGTGATCACATTGGACATCCTCCCTGGGTCACCACAGCTGTAATTGTGGCCAATATATGCCAATGGGTGTGGTCTTATTCCCACCTGCAGCTCTGTACAGTCACAGGAGAGCATGGCATAATCTAGCCCAATGAATCTATGGCATTTTCTTGCAAAAGAAAAGCTCTGGTCTGTGGGGTCATCATCTAATTGGATCAGAAACCTAATTAATGAAACAGGAGACGGTACTGCTGCTTCAGAAACGGTGACAACTTTAGTTCTAAAGGATATTAAACTCTTAAAAGATTAGGTAGGGAACCTAAATAATAAGACTGTAAGATCTAATCTCAAGGTTATTGGATTTCCAGAATGCTTGTAAGCCATGTCTGCTGTGAAAAATGAACTCTCGGCTTTCCCCAAGCATGCTAGGAGAGAATGCTTAGAGAATGAGTTCACTTTCTATAGGCATCAGCAGGCTGCTCTCCCGAAGATAAGGCTGTAACATTCCCCAACCCTGCAGACCATTAACCTGTGAAAAGCAGGGGATCCAGTGATAGCAAGAGCCTTCCTGGCCTTGCATCTCCATTGTATGTTCTAAACCAGGAAGAGCACTGAATTAAAAATATGAAGGGGGAAAAAACAGATTGAGATAGGATGAAAACAATTTCTTTTGACGAAAAGATGGATGAAACCCCAACCAGCTAACAGTTTTGAGAATGCCAGATCATGTGTCACAAATGAATGTAGGAAATGGAGCACTTTTCAACAGAATGGCTCCCCCATCCTCCCCCGAGAGACTTAACTCCTGCTATCGGTACTCAGACAAAAGCCCGAATTATTTGAGTTGACACCCAGTTTAGATTTAAATTGATTGTTAAAGAGGGATTAGGGTTGGGGTTTTTTAAAATTTATCCATCATGGCATCACTACAAGACAGTATTAAGGTTGCTTGGGTGCCGTACCTATTATTTTTCATGCCTTTCACATTTTCTGATTTCTTTTAACTTTAACATGATCTCTAAATTTCAGGTTTGGAGTTGGGTTTGCATTACTTGTTTTAGTGATAATGACATGACTCTTGCCAGGGCGTCTTACCTCAAATTACTGATAGATTCCATCATCCTTATCTCCAATTTAACACAGTATTGTTTGTTCTGGGAATATATCTAAAGCACATAGTGAGATTTTTCAAAACCACCTGAGGAGGAATTTGAAATCCCGTTAACTTTAACCTAAATCCCACAGGTGGCTTTGAAAATCTTTTCCATAAACTAGTATATAATCAAATCTATTATTTCATCTGTTAGCGAAGGTATCATTTGAGATATAGAAATACTAATGGCAAAATTATCATACATTTAAGGGCATACATTAAATCTGAGACCACCTCAGACTTCTGTTGTTATTACTAATAATAATTAATATTTCTGTAACCCCTCAGAGCCCTCATCATGAACCAGGACACCTTTGCGCTGGGCTCTATACAAACACCGAACAAGAAGATATTCTCTGCCTCAAAGAGCTTATAATGTAAGACAGGTTATAGCAGATGGATATAGACAGGCTCACAGGGCGTAAAAGGAAACGATGAGACAATATTAGTCAGCATGATATATGGTGGTACCAGCGCAAGAGTGGCCTGACTGTTGTCACGTTGTTTGTAGGTAGACAAAAAGTTGTTTTTAAGGAGGGTTTTGAAAGGAGGATAATGAGGTAGCTTTGCGGATGTTTATGGGTTGCTCCTCCCAAGCCTGAGGGGCATTTGGGAGAAAGCACGAAGGTGTCCATGTCAAAACGTAACAAGCAGGCAATGGAAGTTGGTGGTAGGATTTGATATTTTGATAGCACATGAGAGGTGACAGGTAGGGCGAGCCAGATAGGCCATAAAGGGGTTTGGAAATTAATACAAACAGCTTATGTTTGAAGTCATAGAGAAGAGGGAGCCAATGGAGGGGATTTTAAGAGAGGGGTGACATGGTCAAGGCAATAGGCTATGAGAATGATCTTTGAGCAGCATTCTGAATGGAGATGAGCGGGGCAAGACTGCATTTGTCCAGAGACAGCAACATCGTTTTAATCAAGATGGGAGAGGATGAGAGCCTGGATAAGAGATTTAGCTGTGTGGACGGATAGCAAAATCCATATCTTAGATGTTATGCGGAAAGACTCTACAAGACTTAGACATAGCTTGAATGTGAGGACCCAGAGGGAGGTCTGATTCAAAGATGATACACAGTCTGTGCCTGATTAACAAGCAGATTCCAGAATGACTGAGCAAGGAGTTGATGAGGAGCAGGACAGGGGAGGTTAAGAGGACTGTTTCAGCTGTGTTGAGCTTGTGCTGATGGTTAGACCTCCTCAGGGAGATGTCATAGAGGCAGGCCAAGTTCTTTATTTGGACAGAAGGGAACAGGTCTGGTGTAGAGAGGTGGATCTGTGAGTCGTCAGCATTCAGAGGATAGTTATATTTGAGTTTGCAGATGAGGTTATCCAGAGACGAGGTGTAGAGGAACAAGAGAAGGGGACCAAGGACAGAGCTTTGTGGAACACCCAGAGAAGTTGGGTGGGGGGTAGGGTGGGTGGGGGTAATGAGAAGGATTCTCTAAAGGTCCTCCTGAAGGAGTGGTTACAAGTCAGAAGGAGCACCAGGAAAGAACAGAGTCAGGGAAGCCACGGGAGGACAAGATTTGAAGAAGAGGCACATGATGAACTGTGTCAAAGGAGTTTGGAGGCATCAAGAAGGATGAGGATAGAGTAGTGGTTCTGGGCTTTGGCTAGAAAGAGGTGATTAGAGACTTGGTCAAGCCTGACTTCAGCAGAGTACAAAGGCTGGAAGCTGGATTGGAGAGAGTCTAGGTTGGAATTGGAGGAGAGGAATTCCAGGCAGCAACTGTAGACAGTGTATTCAATGAGCTGGGAGATGGGGAAGTAGTTGGAGAGGCAAGTGAGGTCAGTGGTGGGGTTTTTAAGATGAGAGTGATTAAAGCATTCTTGTATTGGGAGGGGAATGAGCCAGAGGAGTATGGGCGAGGATGAGAGTGATCAAGAGGAAGATCAGAAGATGGGATGGGGCCACTATAACACGGACAGGGGTTAGAGGAGGAGAGCAGATGAGAAACTTCTGTGTCTGTGACAGAGGAGGAGGAGGAGAAAGTTGTAGGAAGGGAAGCGGGAAGCACAGGCAAGCCAAGGGAAGAGAGAAGAGATGTTGCCATTCCACTAACATATGGTAACGTTCCTCTCCAAATAGTCTACTGGAGAAGGATTTACAGGCCAACTATTCATACATTTAAAATCCACAAAATAAATAGCAGAGTTTTATAAAATTATCATCAAACAAAATGCTTTGGTCAGTCAATTTACTGTACAGTATGTGGTTAAAGCAAAAAAAAAATGTAAACTAATATTTTGGCTAAATACAAAAGTCTTTTCAGTATTTACACTAACAGTTGTGATGGTGGCACTCAGCCGAGATGTTTGTTTGCAGTTTCATGCCTTAAGGCCTTCAATTCAGATTTACAGTTGAGTGATGGATGATTCTTTCAAATTCCTACTGTCTCCAGTCCCCCAAAAAAAGCAAAAATCTGTTTGTTGCAAACTACACTTAAATCTGGGAGCAGATTCCAATCCTGCTGCATGGAAACATTTGTAAATCAGGAGCAAACTCATTGAAGTCAGTGGAGTTTATCCTTGAGTAAAATTGGTGGGACAGCAGAATCAGGTTTTCAGTTAAACATTATAAATTCCATTAGAGCTATTGTACATTCTCTGGCACATATTCTACCTTTAAAAAAAAGGGGAGGGGGGAATCAAAATAACACATCACCAGAATCTTTTAAGTAAATTAAAAATATTTCAGATCCAACCACCACTGTCACTATCTCTGACCATTTCCTCTGGGTCTGACCCTGATCATCTGTCACTCCCATTGCTGGCGCTCATTACTAGTTAAGGTTGAGCACTGGATAATAAAAACCCAAATGAGCAACTGGATCAAAGTATACGTCAGTGGTTCAAAAGGATGTTTCAGAAGAAAGATACCAAAGGCCCACCTGTCACTGATTCCCATCATCTATTTCTCTGATGCAACCAGACCCACTCTGTTAAACAACTGGCCACACTGTTTTGTGTCATTTTGTCCCCCAAATTAATATAAATTAAAGACAAACCCAAGCAGCAAAGCTACGATCTGAATTTTGAACTCCTCAAAATTCAGTGGTTTTTGGATTGAAGGTTTTATTCGTGCCCCTCTCATGCAAAATGTCTGATTCCAGTTGTCCTGTGCAACAGAAAGGGTACAACACCAGTGTGTAATAACTACCATGAAACAAAGTTCTTCTATGTCAGAAAAGCTCCCTCTGATGGTGATATTGTTAACTCACTTGCTGTGTAACAAGCTCCATAATAAAGATACAAAATGGTGTCAGAGTAAGATTAAATGTAAAATAAAATAGAATAACTGAGATTCATGTGAAGCTAAAGCTCAAGGAAATGTTACCAAGTAATTCAGGTTAGACTAATATGGTATAATACAGCAGCGTAAGTCAGGAAGGTCAGGTGTATGTGTTAAATGTCTTATTTAACCTAAGGGTGACCCATAACTGTACATGCCCGTTAATAATCTTAAAATGGGATCTAAAGTTCTGGTGCAGGGCACCTGACTTGGTATGTTCAGAATATTCAACCAAACAACTGCAGTGATTGGCTGAGCATCCCTACTGAGCTTAAAATTCTCCAATGATTTGTTTGCTTGTTTTATATTCATATTTGAGACCAAATAAAAGTGCAAACGAGAGCTGATCAAATGTGATTGCTGTAAATTTTGTCATGTTTTCATCAATAACCACACACAAATTTTTTCATTATTTGACTGGCTCTGTGTGTGGATGAATAACACTCTGCAAATAATATTCATGGTGAGCATGTTTTCTCAGAATAATTTTTTTCCATTATTCATCCTACTCTAGTTCATTCTAGAGTCTTTAAATACCTCTTAATGAATTTCTAACTATTCCCATCCAGATGATTGTGAACGTTAAGTTATTGATGGGAAGTATAATATATAGGGAATGACTGTAAACACAATCTTTTAAGGACGTCCCTCACTTAAGACCTCCAGTCCATGCATACTTATCGTTCCCTTCTTATCATTGTAAATTATTTTTATCAGAAATAATCAGTCATAAAGCTAAGGTTATAGAAAATGCTATGGTTGAATAATTGAAGTTGCATATTTTTTAAAAATCTCCGTAGTTTGAGGGAGTAGGGATCCAAAAGCAGGATCACTCATAAGGGTATTTGAAACAAGAAGGAACAATTGTCCATAGTACACAATCTCACAGAGGGTTGTCGAACAGTACTGAGGACTTGGGAAAGATCTTAGAAAAACAACCCTGCAAGGGTGACTACGTTTCATGAGACTGTGAATATAATTCTATGTAAAGTGAATATACTGCATGCATTTTATTCCCACCTCTGTAACCTGACCTAAACTAACAAAACATTTGACCTAGAACTTACCACTCATTTTGGTTTGGTTCCTAATTTTACATTTTAGATAAAACCAGAGATTTGCTTTTCAATCATCATTCTTCACTACTAGTTGGCATCTGACTTTTGTGCATGAAAGAGGACTGGCTGTTCTCCCTCATTGAATTTATCTAGGCCAAGTTGAAACATCTGGTCATTATTATGAGTCCTTATAGATATACTAGTTAGAGGTTCCCTGGCCAGAACTGGAATTTTAAAATCCTCTTCATTTCTCATTTTCAGAGTATAGGGGTGCTTCTTTGGAACCTGAATACATTTCTGTACATGTTTTTACATGTGCTGCTTAGAAGTACCTTGCGCACTGTCTCCTGACTGTAAAAAGGTATTAGGAGCTGAAGCCATCTGTAAGCAAATATTTCACAATAATCACATAGTAATGTTGTATTTGTGTATCAGTTGAACACTAATTTAATATGAGATTGTAGCCGCAGAAACTAATTGGATGGACTGTCCATTACAAACAAACTGGGTTTGTGCTCTTTTATATTCAGGTATTTGCTGCTTTGGTTCATTATAAAATGCCCCCTACTCTATCCTGTGTTCTCAGCTCTTTTTCTTTCGTTCTTTCTTTCTTTCAAATTTGAAATTGTTCTGATGTTGCAACTCACTGCAAATCAACTAGAAAAAATCTTGAAAGCTCTCCAGGCATGTCTTTTGTATATGCTAAAAGCACAACATGAATAGAGCCATCTATGAAACTGCTCAAAACTAACTGCCTGTTTAGTGTTTCTTGTAGCCTAAATATATACTGCACTGGATTTGTCAGTTTTGTCCTAGTTAGATTTCGTATTCAAGCCTTTGTCAACTTCTGTCTTCAGATATCTGACTTTCCTCACTGCATCTGTACCTAAACATTTTTAGTGATCGAAATATCTAATCTGCCCAATTAGTATGTGACCAGATGCAGTGTAAACTCAGGATTCTTCTGTGTCTGCAAAACTTCTTTGGTTAATCTCGTCATTGAATATATTTCCCAGATAGGGGTTTGAGTGTGACAAATTTGCGGAAACACTGTGTCTCTATACCTTTAAATTCTGGAAGCTTTCTATGTTTTAAAGGCTGCCATTGTGGACGTGTTGCAATGTTGTAGGTTGGGCAGCCAAAATAAGCTGACCTTTCTCTACACACACACCATGCATGTCTCCTTCACCTCGCCCTACATAAGGCATCAAGCTAACTAGAGTCTTTAGAAAAGAGATCTTTCTAAGCACCCAGATTTCAGTGGTCAGCCTCAATTATTCAGGTTAGTCAGACATTATGCACATCTATGACTGATAGGAATTGTACAGCAAAAGCAGGGAGAGATCATGGAGCCTAGGTCCTCATCCCATGAGCTAAAGGAGGGTCTGCCAAAGGAAGGGTGGTCTAGTGGGTAGGGTAATAGGCTGGGACATAAAAGTCCAGAGTTCAAGTCCCTCCTCTACCATATACTTCCTACGTGGCCTTGCACAAGACACTTGGGTTGCAGTTTTCTATCTATAAATGCTTCCTTTTCTCCCAGGGGTATTGGGAGGATATATACATTGAAAGATGGACACTCAGGTAGTAGGGCGCATATAAATACCATATCTAGATAGATTATACACTATTAAAGTATAAGCAGGTTTGGCAGAGTTCAACATTTTTTATTTTTAATAATTACAGCAGCTATCAATGTTTGTTTGCATGCATTTTTTTTCTATTTTTGTTTTAAATTTTTGCAGTTGTGGGAAATTGTGGGAGGACGGGTCAGACAATAATATTTAGTAACCACAGATGCTAAGTTTCAAAAAGTTAAAGCTTTATAACCTTTAAAATACAAATGGTCAACGTTGTGTCAAATGATACAAAATAAATATCCTTAAAACAAACTCAGTTCTCAAGCAGCATTTTTCTTACTTTGCCTATCTATACATTTGATTATTATCCATGGAAACACTTAATCAGTTTGTGTGTGGTGAAATCAATGTTTATGATAAAAATCTAATCATCCAACCCTAAAGTCTCTAGATGAGCCATTCAGATTCTATCCAGTAGAGGAGACTGGTAGGTGGGCACAGTCACTGTATAACAGTAATTATTCAAAAACCTGTCAGAACCTAGCTCTTGGGTGCCATTTGCATGACCTTTCATGCACTGCTAAATCATCAATGCATCCTCCACTTTGCTTATATGGTAAACTCTCACCTTGACTAGTGCATCTTCATCTACTAATCATCTCCTTTTTATGCCATTACATTCTTGCCCCCACAGCTTCCATTTGCTTTCATGAAGTTGACACACATGTTGTCCAGCTCTTTTAATGACTGTTAGTGACTTTACTGAACAGATGCTAGAAAAGACTAACAGACTTCCCAAATATGATCAGTCTAGAATATGAGTAGTGGCCCCAGGGCCTAGTGACCTCAGGACAGCCCCTCTCATCAGTTTCCATTCTTGGATCCCCAAATAAACTCCACACAACCCTTTTCCAGTCCAGTCACAACAGCCCATCTTAGGGTCTGATTTATTAACCTGAGGTTCAAAACTAAACACATAATTCTTCCCTCCAGCCAGGTGCAGCCCAAACTCCCCTGCTCTGGCCAGGCTATTAGCAGGCTATTCCCAGCCCTTCCTAGCTGCAGCAATTCTCTGGGTCTCACGGTCTTTCTTCTTGCAGGAGACACCCTCTACACTCTCACTTCAGCTCAGCTCTGCCTTGCCTTGCAGCAGCCACCTCCTGCTCTTTATAAGCAATTGCCTGATTCCCTGGAGGTGGGGCTCATTCTGTAATCAGCGTTGGCTTGGCCCCAGGCTCTCCAGCCCAAGAGCAAGCCACTCTCTTACAATCATATGATGAAGGGGCAAAGGAAATAGCATGCTGCATTATAGTAACTGCACGGGCTTATTCCTTTGTATCAATGATTTTGAATGAAGCTGTAATTGAGCAGTAACTAATACAGAAGACGAAGACTCTCATTTCCCCATATAGATCTTGTGAATAACTTTTGTATTCATAATGAATAATAATCCCGTAACACCATCTATCCAAGGATCTCAAAGTGCCTTGACAAACAATTAATTGACCTACCTACCTGTGTTCTTTGGGAGGCTGCATGGTTCAGTAGATACAACACTAAAGTGAAAATCATGAATCCTACATTCTATTCCTGTCTCTGACCTGCTGTGTGATTTTTGGACAAGTGTATGGCCCCACAAATAGCTGTGAATCAAACTGGAGCAGTTTTATTTGAATGTCTTGTACAAGCTCCTAGTAACACTGTAATTGTATCTACTTACGGAAGGGGAAACTGATCCTGTTTTTATCCACAGTCATAGAGTTGATAGTATAGCTGGGAATAGATCCCAGATCACTGGCTCCTAGTAGCACGCTTTCATCATTATGTTATGCTCTTTATTACCATCTTTCTTTGTTATGCAGTTCCAGTCTCATTTTCCTTTCTTGTCTTTATCTCCCAGTTTTTACCAGGTGGCCATGTTGTTAAAAGAAACTTTCTGAAATGCCCCTCTGTCTTTCCAACTTTTCATCCCACTTAATCCTTTTAGTTCTTACCTTATCTAGTTACTGGATCCTAACATGAACTACTCTCAAATACAGAAATCTTATTTCACCTTAAATCTAATCTACAATTTGGTATTTTTGATCTAATAAATTGAAGCACACTTAAGGAAATGAGATTGAAATACTAGCTTATTATGTTTTATATCATCAGCCCTCTTATATGGCAATTAGTTCTTCTGCATAAATGACCAGACTGTTTTATATCCTTTAAACAGCCACAATTTGTCTCATTTAGACAACCACCTCTATCTATATGTCTTTTCTAAATTCTTCTATAACGTTCTGAAATTAACTATCCCATTTAATATGTGTCAGATTTTTGGGAAATTCGTACTAACATTACTCCAAACATCTAAATAAACACCAGAGGTTCATTTTGCGAGGAGGCAGAATAATCACATTGAACCTTTTCCACTTCAAACTCTAGCCCTCATTATTAACCACCAACCCCATCTTTCTCCTTTTCAAGTAGTGTCCCTCCTCTGTCCAGCAGTTCTGAGACTGTATTCTAAGTGGGCTATTTTTTCCACTGGCTCTTGTTGAGCTGCATCATTGTTTTGTATACTCTAATCTTCCTAATTACATGTAATGAGTATTTTGGAGTTGACAGAAGTACATCAAGACCTAATAATAAAGCAAATGACTAAATCCAGTCTTCCCATTATGTCCTATTAGACCATATGGTTGGTAAATATAGGAAATTAAAATAGACATTATTAAAATCTTCCCATGCTATCAAAGCTTTTTCATCCTCCACCCCACACTGTATCTCTGCTGTCCTCTCCACAATACGTCCATCCACAGTTGGAGAGCTTCAAGATTACAATGGAGCACATAGGACCAAATCCTCATCCCACAGAAGTTGATGACTAACCTCTCACTAAAAAGAAAAGGAGTACTTGGTGGCACCTTAGAGACTAACCAATTTATCTGAGCATAAGCTTTTGTGAGCTACAGCTCACTTCATCGGATGCATTCGATGAAGTGAGCTGTAGCTCATGAAAGCTTATGCTCAAATAAATTGGTTAGTCTCTAAGGTGCCACAAGTACTCCTTTTCTTTTTGCGAATACAGACTAACATGGCTGCTACTCTGTAACCTCTCACTGACTTCATTGGGACCAGGATTTATACCAGAATAGTGAAGTTGTAATGGAGCTGGATATAGGACCTAATCAATGGAGGTTAATGCAACAGTCAGTGGGTGTTGAGAATCTCCTACAATCAGCCCCTGGATTTCCATGACTCACTGAGAATAAACAAATCTCATTCATTCTGGGGGTGGAAGGAGCACAGAGTTTGTTCTTCATTTCTTTAGTGACATGATTAGCATATACTCTCTTATTTGTGTCCTCTTCCCAGAACACATCATTATAATCTCCTGACAATACAGGAGATCTTGTAGCACAACCTTCCTTCTCTGACAGAAATTCTTACCTTTTTTATCTTCTATCCATTTTGAACTTTCAGAATGATTTATTTGGTGATAATTCTATGAGTCAGTGTAGATTACAATCTTTGCATTACAGCATCTGCCATTAAGCAATGAGAAAACCCTAAAGACGAGTAATGCTGTATTGATAAAGACTTGGAATTAGAGATGGGTTCAAGTCATAAAATTTGGATCCAAACTCTTCTGAAGTTCAGAAGATCGGGTCAGGCTCATCTGAGCTCAGACTTTGGATGCGGAGAGGGGGCCATGGAAAAGTTAATACAGCCTTAAGTTCTTCCAAGTGCTCCCTGAAGGGAAGTCTCATGCTCATCTTTTCTTCTTCCTCCCATTCCCTTTCTAAACCTCTCCATAGAAAGCCCTCCATGGCCGGGAAAAAACCTGCAAAGGTTTCCTGCAAGCAGGAATGGATTAGCCAGGCAAGTAGGTGAACCCAGCAGCTAGAAGTCACTGTCTGTTCCATGGAAGACTATTTATTCCACCACTACTCATCCTGGATTAGATTCACCACCCTTTGGGGAATCCAGAATTAATCTAATCCTTTGTCCAATTCAAAATCCAGAGGAAGGTGGTAGATTGAACGTGCACTAACAATTGTTTTTTTGTATTCAATGCCAACATTAAATTCAGATGTTGAATTTGAGTCCCAGATCCCCAGCTGCCTCCTCCATTCCAAGAATGGTGTCTCACATTTAGCAACCCAATTTACATTTGTATTCTAGCTCTTTGTCTGCCTCCCTTCACCACCAACACCACCCTCTTCCCATCATCCAAAAGCTCTCTCGCTGCACTTTGAGGAGACTTCCAGCTCCTTGCTCACATATCTGGGTAAACCATTCCTCCCACCACCCCCAATGTTAAGGGAAAATGTTAAATTAGAAGCTCTCCTTTGTGAAGTGCCATTTTGAAGCAGAAGATCAGACTGAGAGATCATGTATTAGCTGCTGACTGGTGGAAATGAAATGTGTTAACAACTCTGCTGTCCCACCCAGGAAGGAAAAAAGTGGCCCCAGTGAGATTCAACCCAGCTGATCTTTCCTAAAGACAATTATAGGATGCAAATATTTCTAAACCACACATGTATTTTTCATCCTTCTTTATATTAAAACAAATGCCATTTTTCCATGAAAGGTTGAAGAAATCCTGCTCATAAATCCCCTTACTCCAGCTGCTGCTGAATGGGGGACCTAGCAGAATCAGAGGGATGCTTTTTGAATTGAACACTGACTTCGTCAGACACGCGTTGGCCCCAATGCCAAACAGCTTTACAGGTAAAATCAGATTGTGTGGGATAAGCAGGTCCCTATCACAAACTGTGTTCCTATCTTATTTAGCAGTATAATGCTCACTACAGACTGTATTGTTCCCTTCTGTGTGATGTCAGCTGCAACTTCCTCCCTACTCTTTATGGGGGAGGAGGGAAAAAAAGATCTCTTTATACTAAATAAGATGAGTGCTGGTTTGCAAGAGCAGCAATGATAATTTGCACCAAAAAACCCAGTGGGTCCTTAAAGGGATTTTCAGGTGCCAAAACACAAATGGGAAAACAAATATAAAACTATTGGCCAGCTTGCAGTTTGATTAATAGCATTCTGGTTACCTCCAATACTGCTCCCGCTCTCCCCAGCACTTTCACTTGAAGACTGTATTTTTCTTTACTTCCTGTTCTAAACTGTTGCGTCTGAGCAGCTTCTGTTTTCCTGTCTGCCTTTCAGAGGCGAGTGAAATTGGCTCTGTTATGAATAAAGTTTGTAAACTGATTTGGGAACCTTTCTGGGTCGAGGGTGCTATATAAATGGAAGATTTATTGGTACATTCAAAATAAAGTACTCAAGTCACTTTCCCCCATCAGCTATTCTCTAATAAATACCAGTTCATCTCAGTTAAAGAAATACTCGGTCCTGCATTTGAACAATTTTTACAGATGAGCCATTGGACTGCTTGGCTTGAAATATAAATGGGTAACAGACAATTGGTCATAAATGCACTGCAGATCCCACCCATTATGAGTACTAAAGAATTGCACAAAGAAAGCTTCCTTTGACTGATTTGGTTGTATGTGTTTCACAGACTAAGCTTCTGATTTGCTCATTGGGGCATGATTCTGCATTTTTATGTACCCCAAGACTTCCATTGGCTTCCCATTGTGGTGAAAAATACAGGATTGGACCATGGAACTGATGAATTTCATACAACTACGTAGTTAAATTACAATCTGCCCTGAGCAAGGGACAGTATGTAGCTGAGTTGCCCCCAGGAGCAGAAGGGAATTGAGACTCCATAACTCCTTGCTCCAGGGAGGGAAGTAATCTGTTACTGGGTATAGCCTAAGATCATAAAGAATGAGAGGTATATTTCTGTCTTTTAGTGAGTAGGCTTTCAGTTGACAGGGTCTTCATATGAAGATCTATGTAGTACTTGATAGGCCGCAGGTTTAAAACAAACAAAAGGAAGTATTTTTTCACACAACGCACAGTCAACCTGTGGAACTCCTTGCCAGAGGATGTTGTGAAGGCCAAGACTATAACAGGGTTCAAAAAAGAACTAGATAAGTTCATGGAGGATAGGTCCATCAATGGCTATTAGCCAGGATGGGTAGGAATGGTGTTCCTAGCCTCTGTTTGCCAGAAGCTGGGAATGGACACTTGATCATTACCTGTTCTGTTCATTCCTTCTGCAACACCTGGCATTGGTCACTGTTAGAAGACAGGATGGTGGCCTAGATGGACTTTTCGTCTGACCCAGTATTATTGTTCTTCTATGTTCTTATACTTCCAGGAAAAGGCAAACCAACACCCAGCTATCCAAAGACTGTTAAAATAATGTCCTTGATTTATAGCCAATAATGAATAGTTTCCAAGATCAGGACAACTAGGGAAGTACAGAAATGGACCATAATGAGGCACAACTGCATAGCCAAAGAGGATTTGTCTAATATCTAAGCAGTGTTTAGATGCTGCACTGATAATACCTGTAGCAGATTACTTCACCATTCACCCACTTCCACAAAGCTCAACTGCACTGGCTGACATGTTGATGGTCAGGCACAGAACCAAGAGTCTGCCCATTCCCTTCTCCTGTCCACTACTTTCCCTCCACCCCAGTTGATGGCTTGCTTTGGAGGCCTCTCTATCCGTGTGCTATGTCTTAAGCGCATGTCACAATCTTCCCTTAATTAACTCCATCAGTCCTTGCCCTAAATCTTGCTGTTTTATGCTGCCATATATTCTGTGGTATGGTACAGGGGAAGCTCTCGGCTTAGCCACGGTTTGCAGCAGGAAGCCAACATTACTATTATGTCAGACACAGCTGAGGTTTCTCTCGAATTCCTGTCCATTTGTTAGTACAACACAAGCCGAAGAGAATTCTGCAATCACAAACTGGGATTTATACACTCAAAATGCCTTCTGCTTTGTGTTTACAAATGTCCTGTCTAACTACTTATTTTGAAGCTGAGCTATCTCTTTTACTGTTACTGTCATGGCAACCATTTTTTGTTTGTTTTGTTTAGCCTTCCTGTCATTAATTTCAGTCATGGCTTTATAAGTCCCACTGTCCACGTTAACAGCTTCCGAGAGTGACAGTCTGTTAGCATTGTTGCTGCATTAGCCTAGCACTAATGAAATTGACAGCAAAATTGCAGCATGTTGATGGTTATAATTATGTCTAGTTTATGCAGTGTGGAGATGAGCGGCCCTCCTCCGCAGAGTCCCCATCAGGACCAGCCTCGTTGGATTCATCAGCACCATTCAGATCTCAGTATTTGGTAACATTTGCTACACAGAGATAGCTAAGCTTCAACAGATTTTCACTGTACTTTTTCCAGGAAAAACCACGACAACTGTTGACAAATGTTGATTATTTTAATGGTCCACTGACCAATGCTAGACCAATATGCCATGGTCCACAGCAGGAATAATTTATTTTCCTCACATGTTCTGGGCATATAAAGTCTGAGTTTGATCTAACTTAGACTGGATTTGATATTAGTATAATTCCACTTTCAATGGGGGCTTTACTCCTGATTTGCACCAATGTAGATGAGATCAGAATCTGGACCACTCCATCGTAAAGACTGATATTATGGGCCAGATTCCTGGGTCTGGCTGAGCTGTGTTGGTGCAGAACTCAGGGATGGATAGAAAGGAGACTCTAAGCCACCAGGGCTGCTCTAAGTTATACTACCGACATGAACATTTCACCAGCCAGGGGTCACCGGAGCACCCTTGCTATGCCTCCACGTGCACTTGCCCCACCCCCTCTGGTGGGAGCCAGGAGTGGGTGGCATAAAGTTTGCTCCACCAGCTTTATGACACTTGGGGTTTCCCTACAGCAAGAGAATCTCGCCTTTCTGGAGCACTTTTCTGGGCACCTTTCTGGATGTTTTGCACTATAGGACAGGGGCTGATGATCTGGCCTTACACACGTTGGGTTTTCTCACCCCTAAATTCAGGTGAATACTAAGTTAATGTTACCCAAGTGCCACTTTTTCCTCTTAAACCTTTATCTTTTACAATTGATTTTCCTTTCAGTTTTAATTTGATTGACTCTTATTTTATTTATTTATTTATTTTAATAAAAAGCAAGTTGCTTTTTTTTACTGTAAGGAACTTCATAAATAACTTCTGTACTTTCAACCTTATTACTGTGGAACAGACACTCGATAAACATACCTATTTTGTTTTCCTTGCCTGTTATCCATCCATCTCTGGCGTACTTTTCATTACAGATGGGCAGAGTACAAATACACACTATCCGCAGGTACTGCCAAAATACTTACAGAGTCAGTCATTCAACTTGCCTTGCACCCAATTCCGCTGAGACTCGCCAACATGTAATGGGGTTTCCAAACCATTTACTGTGTGGATAGTATTGCCCATACTACAATGCATTCATGGGTGCCAGGTTTGTATAATTTTTGGTGGTGCCCAGAATGGGTCCAAGAAGAGCCATCCCATCCATAGGATGGACCAGGGTAACCACCCTGGGCCCCGCGCTTTGGGGGGCCCTGCACTTCAAGGGAACACAGGGTCCAGGGCGACCTGGGGGACTAGTGGGGGGCCTGGCACTGGCAGCAGTGAGCGACCTGGCCCCAGCCCACCCCAATCCACCCCACCAGCTCCTGGTGTCACTCGGGGGAGGAGGAAGAAGCTGGAAAGAGGCAGGGTGTGGGTTTGGGGAACGGGTGGAATGGGGTGGAGAGGGGGCAGGGTGGAGCAGGGGCGGAAAGAGCCAGGGCAGGGGGTTAAGGGAAGGGGTGAGAAGGGAGGGGAGGGTGGAGTGGGCTGGGGCTGGGTTGCTCACTGCTGCTGGCACCAGGCCCCCCACCAATCCCCCACAAATCCCACACCCCACACCCCACAAATCCCTGGACCTCATGTCCCCCTTAAGCACAGGGACCCCGAAAGCGCAGGGCCTGGGGCGGTTGCCCCTGTCCATCCTATGGATGGGATGGCTCTGAAAATATAAGCCCAAACATTGGTGGAGCTGGGCCAATATTCCTGAATATTGGTGGAGCATGGGCACCACAGGCCAATATAACCACCAATTAATGCATTTGGTCAACTCAAGGCTCAAGGGCAATGGCAAATTGAGGCCTCAATAGGATAGTAAGTACTGCTGGACTAGCAACTGCAATGTTTGGTCAGCCTCACTTCACTTCTACCCACTGCCTGGAAACAATTTCCCCATATAGCTGTTGCGTAAATAGAAAGCCAAGGAGGATATCTTGTCTATATCTGTGTTGTATTTATCTTGCTAAGTTACTTACTATCTCTGAGATGGGGAGTTACTTTAAATTCCTGTGAGAGAGTTGAGGATTCCCTTCTTTTTTCTCCCCCTTATGCAGCCCCACTCTAGAGGTGCAGTGCAGTCACCATGCTTCCAGATGAAGAAGACTGGAAGGGTTCCCTTTGAAGACTGTCAGAATTGCTAATTTAATGCTGGGGCACTGTTGAGCCAAACCAAACACCAAAACCTTCCAAGGATTTCTGGGGATTTCAAGGACTGAATATGCTTCCCCAATGTTATTCCTGCCAGCCTATGGAGCAAATGATCATGCCCAGGAATACATATCCTACTACCTTTTACTTTGGTCTATGGATGTTTTGTTTTGTTTTGTCTTGTGCTATGTATAGTTGGCTTTATGGGTTTATGTTTTGGTGCTTCTGTTTGTGGCTATTCTCTGCTGGGAGTCTGTGTGTGGACAAATATTTAATTGAGTCTCTGAATTTAAATGCTGAAGTCACTCTTTGTGGGAAATAACACTTTGGGACCTGGGTTCATTTTAGGAGCTTCCCTGCGTGTTTGCGCAAGCGTCTCCTTAAGGCTGACTGTAATATACTTAATTTACACTGTATCTAAGTGGGTAATTAGATACTGGTAATCTCTGAAAGCTGATTTTATGCATTCAGGGCATGATGTATTGTTTCATAGAGCATAAGAACCACAGAGAGAAAATGGAAGTGGATTGGTAACAGTAAGAAGTATTAAGGAAAATGGGGGGAGGGAGTTCATCAGCAAATCCTTTAGTGACTTTGAATGTATCACACGAAGGGAAAGAGGGAAGCTATAGTCTAGAATGCAGTGATCAAAGTATGGGGCTGAATGACAGCAAATAGAGAGTAAGCAGATAACATGGCCACCTTAGTAGTAGGACAAAGTATGTGATGGCCAGATTCATAGGTTTGCAACATTGTAAACTTTGAAATGAAAGGCCCAGGGTAGACCATCAAGCACAGTACTAGGATTCCAAAGAACACATTCAGCTCATGTCTCGACACCAGCTTATGTCTAGATATCAGAAGTAATTAGACTTAGGAAGGGAATATTATTAGCACTTATTTGTTTAGCACCAATAAGGTGCTTGGTGTTATACAAACAGAAGTATAGTCCCTGATCATAAGAGATTGGAGAGCGATTTCATACTCGGATGCATAATATGATCTTTTGTAATGACCTGGAGAAAATCAAATAGTGGATTGCCCAGCTGATATCCATCGTAACAAGACTAGCAAGGCTGAGATCCAAGCAGCCATGGATCAATATAGAGATAGACTTGGGATCCTGAGACCCAAATACTGGGAAGTCGATGCAAATCACAAGAGCTGGCCCAGAAGGAATGTAATTTTGAAAAACCACCTCCACTCTTGCTACTTGGTCTTCACTGAAAGTCATAATCCACTGTTTGTGACATCATACTCATTTACCCAGGAACCAACTGTAACATCGCAAAGATAGAATCTGTTATGACTTCAGATAGAGGAAAAACATGAGAACATGAACTCTCAACACACAGCAATCTTATTCTGGTGCCAATATCCTGCTTAGCAATAGAGACGGAAGAAAAACAATAACAGAAAATCACTAATATATAAGCCATATTCATATCTTAATCAGAAAGAAGTGGTTCTTAAAAAGAATCCATATTGTATCATCAACTCTCTAACAGCTCGTTGAAGAGAAGGAGTATCGAGGGATTAGAGGGGAGCAAATATCTAACCCCAATCTTTAAAAAAAAATAAAATAAACTGGAAAGGAGTCAGGAAATTATACACAAGTAGGGGTGATCTCAGTGGTAAATGAGTCTACAGAAATTAATAGAGGATGATATCACACAACAGCTGGAGGAGTTTGAGCTGATTTTTAAAAAAATAGTCCACATTTTTTTAATAAAGCAGAAAATTTTACCTGCTAAATCTGCTAGGAATTTCTATAGCATATCATGGAGGAAGCAAGAAGGGCTGACGCAGTAGATATTACCTGTGTCAATGTAACAGTGTACTGGCCTTAAAGTCAGTGAATAAAGGACCAAAGGTCATCATCCTAGAATGGATAGTCAACTAATAAAATGACTTAGCACAGACTGTGATGCAGACTTAAGCGCCATCATGAAAATTAACCAATCCAGAAACAAAACCTATTCACTTGTCCTGTACATGACAGTGAAGAAACAATATTATATTTACCTACAAAAAAAACATACCAAACCAAAAGTTACTCACCCAGGCTGAGTGAGTGGGTGAGTAGAATTTTGCAAGGCTAATCTAATGGTAAAAAACCTTTCTGCAGAGTAAGGCTGGTGATGACTCCGAGTGGAAGTACCACCAGGATCATATTCCTCAATCTGTACATGAATGATGTAGAGTGTTCCCTCTCGCACTGTGAAGCTGATCCTCTAAAAAGACTATGGAGGTTTGAGTAAGGCTAGGGACAATGACAATAGGAAACACATGGTAGGGAGGGATTGCTGGCTTGCTTTCAGCAGGCACAAGCGCAGAATTACCGATTGTACTCTGAATATTCTATAGGCTGTTCTGCATAGCTGAGTCCTTACTGAGAATGAGCTCATGTCTGAGGCTTGGGCCAGCCAGTGTCCACAGGCAAGGTTATGTTTCAGGCTGGCAGGTTGCTCCAAATTACATATTGCTTTGGTCTGAGAGGTAACCATGGGCCAGGTCTAGAATTGAAACCAGGAGATGCAAAGGGATAATGTTAGGGTTGGGCCTGGCAAAAGTGGCCCCAGGCTAGCATTAGGGCCGGGGCTAGGATGCGGCCCAGGCAAGGGTTGGGTTTGGGCTGGTGTCTAACCCCAGGCTAGTGATATGGCTGCAGCTACAACTGCCTGGCAACCCTATGCTAGCAATACAGATGAAGTCAAGAGGGGACACGACGGTAGAGTTATGGTTGGGGTCAGCAGGTAGTCCCCATCCAAAGGCTGGATTTTGATCCAAAAGATGCTCCGGGAAAGGTTTAAGGTTGAAACTGGTATGTAGTTTTGGGTAGGGGTAGAGGTGAAAGCAGAAGGAGGCCAAGGTTAAATTTGGAATGGTGGATGGCCCCAGGACTCATATGTGGGGCTAGGGCAAGCAGGTGGCCCCAGGCAACAGAAAGGGCTGGAGGCAGGAGTTGACCTGGGCTAGGGTCCAGATTGAGAAAGGCATGAGGCGCTGAACTGCAGATAATTTGGTCTGACAGGCAGCCCCGGGGTAGGACTAATATGGGTGCTAGGAAGTGTCAAGGAGTTGACATCAGGACTGGAGCACTATTTTAGGAGTGTGGGTCTACTTCAATCCTTAACTTTCAATAAAATGCTAACAATTTCATTGTGAAATTGTTGAAAAAGGGAAGTCAGAGAAAGGTCTGAGCAGGGTGAACTATTCATAGCATATAATTTATTCAACAACTTTAGCCCTTTTGTCAACTTGCAGATTATCCAGGGAGAGACTTTGACTTTGAGCTTTCAACACCAGTTTTAAGACTTCAGGTGTGTGGGCCCGGCACCCCAGTGGATCACCACTGAAGACAATGAGGGTCCACACAGGCACTGGGGTCCTCCTATGCTGCATAGTTTACAGGATTGGGACTTTGATCATTTTTTAAAACAGCTTGAACATTTTATCCTTTAGATTGTCCTTAAACTGAGTTGGTTAGTTTTGATTGGACATGCAGATCACATGGCATTGCTTCTGATCCCTAATTGGTTGACCATAACTCTGAAAATCAAGATTTTGGCAAAATATTTATGTTCATAAGTTGAAGACATTCTTTTTGTAAACCTCCTCTAACATTTGTTTCTGCAAACATCCTTGCCAGTGTACTCACTCACCAAGCTATTTGTTAAAAACGAACGCCCAAATGAGCACAAACACAGGGCAAGTTTTCCTTTTAAGTGAATATTCATGGCAAAATGTTGCAGCATTTGCCCAGCTCTGCTTATATGTGACTTATACTTAAAATGTACTCTAATAGCCAATTAAATAAATCTTTCCATGAGTTCAGTAAATGTATACTGATTTACTGGAATTCTCTGGTGAGTTTCCAATACTTACTAGGCTTTGAAGTTCTGTAGTTGATTTCTTTACCAACATTTCTTTTCTCCCTCATTAAGAATGGCCACAACAAAATATTCACAAAGGGGCCTCTCCTTATGATATCTCCATTGCCAAATCAGTAGCAGTAAACATTGGCCCAGAGAGTGCTCTACTTTCTGCCTCCCATTGCTGTGTGTTTTCATTGTGAAATGTAGTATCTATCAAGTGTGAATGGAATTACATTTCAATAAAGTTCGTTAAAAAGAGGGGAGAAGGAGGGGAAATGGAATAGCTTGGGGAAATGGTTCATACCATTTCTTGTGGTTGTAAATGCACCTTCCTCTGCCAATCTCCAGAATATGAAATAGGACAGAAAATATTAGAATAATGGCCCAGTCATTCTGAATAATATATGAATAATATCAGTTACTCTTTACTCAGATCTAGTCAGTTATTTTATATTACCTTGCATGAGGCCATATAAGACATGTTTTTCAACACTCAAGCCAGGTTTTGCTGAAAGGAAGAATAATAATGGCTGGTAGTGATGATATAATGGATTCTTTGGAGGGGTAATTGGCCCAATTTATTACGTTATTATTTTTATTTATTTAGAGGCGGGTGTTTTACTGGTTTCTCAATAGTATGCTACATGTTCAAAGAAAAAACTGTAATGTAAATTAAATCGCACAGATCCTATTGTAAGCTTCGCTACCTGTTTTAATTAACCTTTACACATAATGTATAGTCAGCTTAGCCAGATAGAAATTTATTACCTTATTAATATAAGCCCGATGTTCTCATGTAAAAGCTATCAATGATCCCACCTCTGAAAAAAAACAGTACTAATGCCCCAGTTCTGCACACAGGCAGACCTCTGTATCTCTTCAGGGCCCTATTGACTTCAGTGGGATGCTGTGCAAGCTCAGTGGTCCAACCACATACATCACGTTGTAGGATCAAGACCTAAGTTATCACCATCATCTGGGTCTCCCAATGCATGCTTTGTTGTCTGTCTGCAATAGCTCGTAAGCTCATTGTTGCAGAGACTGCATCTTCTTTTATATCTTGTACAGCATTGAACATATTGTTAGTACTTACCAAGTGAAAAGTAATTTCTTGGGAAGGTAAGCCTTGTAATAAGGGAAAGGAGGATAGTTATTTTATACAGATAATGAACTAATATTTTAAGGTGTTTGGGTGCCTAAAGATCCAGATAGGCACTTGGTAGGATTTTCAAAGGCTCCTAACTCCCTTAGCTGCCCAGGCACTTTTGAAAATCCCATTGGATGCTTATCTGCTTTATTTCAACACCTAAATGCCTTTTAAAATCTGGTCCCACAAGGATATCCAGAATTACCAAGCCAATCTCTGACTATTAGAGGTCAGACTGACACTTAATATTGGGGCAGGTTATCCCACATCTGCCTCCTGTGGGTTTCTGACACCTTCTTCTGAAGCATCTGGTACAGGCCATTGTCAGATGGATGGATGGACAGCTGGCCTGATTAAGAATGGCAATTCTTAAATTCCCACAGTATAGTAGTTAATATAGGAGACCAGAAGTCAGGA
The DNA here is from genome assembly GCF_965140235.1 of Caretta caretta. Taxonomy (NCBI): domain Eukaryota; kingdom Metazoa; phylum Chordata; order Testudines; family Cheloniidae; genus Caretta; species Caretta caretta. The sequence continues at coordinate 17,096,411 of NC_134213.1, read as the reverse complement.
TTCCTGAGTTCTATTCTGGGCTCTAACAATGACTATGTTAGTTGTTATATGGAGCACATTAATGTGGTGTCTGAGCACATATATTTAACCTCTGGTAATGAGTCTCCCTATCTCTAAAGTGGAGATTACACTTGGCTATCGCACAGGGGTGTTGCGAGAATTAACATTCACACAGCGTTTTGAAATCACTGACTGCTGCAGAATATGAGTGAGAAGCATAATTATCAGTGAAGATGTGTAGTCTGAGCTGAGCACATACAAATTTCAGGACACAGTGGGTTAAGGCAATGTTTTCCTCTGCCTCCCTTGTCTTTTCTGAAGTGTAGCAGGATGCTGTTGAAAACGTACAACACAGTTTGCTGGAGGGAATTCTGGATGTTACAGTGAATAAATGCAGAATGTGGAGTATAAAGTATACGTGCACTTTAATATTCATATATTAAAAAGTCAATACTGTGGCTGAGATGAATGCTAAAAAGTTTAATTAAAAACAAAACAACAATACTCTCTCTCAGTTACCGCAGCAGCAGAGAAAATGTAGGTAAACATCCTTCTTTCTGAAAAGTGATCTTGTTCCTAGCAAATCCTACAGCCTCCTATTCCCAACATAAATGTATCTTTTTTGTTGACGTTTTTTTAAGCCATGTTTCCTGTTGATGAGTCATTTAAGCAGTTGGCTGAAAAATAAATTATTGAGATCCTGAGTGCTACAAAATTAAGGATTGCAGATGTACAACTGACGTAAACCAACTAATAACGATAGGCTGAGAATATAATAGGAACACAGGAATTTAATAGGAACGACTGTGTAATACTACAAAACAAGCATATGACAAACACTTTTTCTTTGCTTGGTTATTGACAAATTCCACCTCTTCCAGAGCTCTACGCTTATGTTGCTAAAGAGAAGTGCCACTAGTGCTTTGTTACAAGTTCAAAACACATCTGAAGGTGGCACACCATAAAATGGCACTTAGGGAATGATTCAAAGCCCGGTGGGCTTTGAAGTCAATGGGAGTCTTTCAACTGATTTTTATGGACTTTGGATGGCCATTAGTGTAGGGGAAAAAAAACCCTATTTCATAAATTAGTTGGAAAATAAGCCCACTGATGCATAAAATTTTTATATTAGATGTTCCTTATTTGAAAAATATGTTCCAGGGTGCTGGAGAGCCATGTGTGTTCATACACGTATGCATGAAATATAGGGCTGGCAAACTTGTTGCTATGACTTCTAGCCTTTAAAGACTCACTTTGGAGGGTAGGGAAATGGGGGACATATATCCACTAGAAGAAGCAAAGAAACAAAGGGCAAAAACTACCATGGGAACAGATAAGCATTTTTTGTGTAAAGCCTCCTGGTGCTATAACTAGCTAATAGAACAGCACTATTAATCCTTCCTGCTGTACAACTATGGTATTTTGTCAAATTAAAATATTAATACAAATATAATAAATAATATAAAAAAATCCACTCTGCACCTTTTGTTCCTCATGGATTCTGTTTTCTGAATCGTGTGTGTGTGTGTATATATAAGACAGAGTCGGGCCAAATGTCTACAGGAGAATGATAGAAGGCAGATGTATTAGCCCCAGATTAAGCAGGTCCCTTTTCCCTGGGTAAGGTAACAGGGGTGGTTCCAGAACAATCAGGAACTTGCTGGAACCAATTAAGGCAGACAGGCTAATTAGGACACCTGGAGCCAATTAAGAAGCTGCTAGAATCAATTGAGACAGGCAGGCTAATCAGGGCACCTGGTTTAAAAAGGATCTCGCTTCAGTCAGTGGGGGGCGTGTGAGGAGCTGGACGCAAGAGGCGCGCAAGAAGCTGAGAGTGAGTAGGCGTACTGCTGGAGGACTGAGAAATACAAGCGTTATCAGACATCAGGAGGAAGGTCCAGTGGTGAGGACAAAGAAGGTGTTGGGAGGAGGCCATGGGGAAGTAGCCCAGGGAGTTGTAGCTGTCATGCAGCTGTTGCAGGAGACACTATAGACAGCTGCAATCCACAGGGCCCTGGGCTGGAACCTGGAGTAGAGGGTGGGCCCAACTTCTCCCCATCCCCCCAGCTCCCTATTGGATACTGTGGGTCCTACCAGAGGGGAAGGTCCCTGGCCTGTCCCCCACCCCACTAGGTGGATTAGCAGAGACTGCGGGGATTATTCTCCTTCCTTTTCCCCATGCTGGCCAGTGATGAGGTTAGCTGAGTGAAGGGCAGGTTTGAGCCACTAGCAAAAGTGACCAAACTGAGGGCTGCCGTGAATCTCTGAGACGAGCAAATCAGCCAATAAGCGCAGAACCCACCAAGGCAGAGGAGGAACTTTGTCACAATATGAATACACACACACATGCATACACATGTTTCTGCTATATAGAATGAAGAAGAAATATCACATTTCCCTAGGATTTTTACCAGGAGCTTTACTGACCTGTGCAAATCACTTAATGTAATGAAGGATGTTGCTAACTCATTAGCAGGTCAAATCTCACCTCAAGTATCACCACTTTGAATCTGCAATGCTACATGTGGAGTTTTACTTAATGAAACTGCAGTGTGCAAATCTCAAGGAAACTAAAACAAAGGAAAAGGTTGGTTTGGAGCCTTTGCAGACTGCAAGTGCTTAATTTATACATTGTGGGTGAAATCCTGGCCCCATTGAACTCACTGGCAAAATTCCCATGAACTGCAATAGGGGCCTGATTTCACCATCTAGAAATTAACTCTCATAAAGTGAACAAATGATGGTTTTAGTTAGACACAGTTATGATCTCACAGCACGAGTGCAGGCCTGTGCACAATCACTGACTCTTCATTCCGGCTCTCTCACTAGTGCTATGCAATATGTTCAGCCAGACCAACCTACAATAACATTGTAGCCAAAGCTTTGAACAATTTGCCCAACACCAAGTTGGCAGCCTCTAACTTGGGGTGCCTTGAGATCCAAATGCCCAGCTTGAGACATGTTGGGCCTGATTTTTAAATGTGCTGAGCAGCCTGCAGCTCCCTCTGAAGTTAGTTGGCTTTTCAAGTACTTAGCTCCTCTGAAAAATAGGCCTAAGAGCTCTCATGTTGGGCCCCCAAAATTAGAGGCTTCTGTTGAAAATTTGGACTACAGTAAGTTTCATGAAAATCAGCTTGGTGTTGTGTTATAAATATGGCCTGATCGTTATCCTTTATTTTTTTACAGTTAACTTTTTTTTTTAAAAATGACTTGACTTCACATAAAGGTTCAGTGTTATAAAAATATATGTTGATTCCCTTTCCAGATACATTAATTACAACCTCAAGAGGAACATACATTATTTGCATGTTCACTTATAAATGTGCTTCTAAGGGGAACGCTAGAATAGCAGGAGCATTTTAGCCAATTCATGGACTTTGGCATTTCACAGCCCAACTTGGCTTTCCTTTTAGGAGCACTTCTGAGAGAAATTTTCCTTTCCAAGCTGGGACAATACAAATAAAATGAACAATATAATCCTCATTTCACTCATTTTGGCATCTGAGATAATTGGGGAAGCAACATTCCAGATCATATTAGCAGGTAAAATATCTATTAGCTCACTTTACCTTTAAGTAATGAAGAATTACCCAAATATCCCCACCCTTCTTCAATACTGATAATTCAGGTCAGATGCTCATAAGTTATATAGCCAAAATTCAAGTCCATTTTATTATTCTACATATGAGAATGCAGTGGGTACAAAGGCTATCCAAATCACTCGTTTTCAGGCAGGAATTTGACAGGGCCATGTTCAGATGTATCCAAATTATTGCATTTTTCCTACATTATCTATTGATACAACCTTTATTAAGGATGATGCCCCTGAATTTGCATATATAGCAGAAACCTGGATAGATAAGGTGCACGGTTGATTACTGCTCAACTGGACATTCTATTCAACATGAAATAACACAGGGGTAGGGAAATGGTGTGGCCGGAGCACTGTCACAAGAGGGCATCTTCCCCACTAATGGATGTGCTGGAGTCAATAGGATTTTCACCTCTGAGTTCAGCATGGCCAGGATTTCACCCACGATGTGTGTATGAAGGACATGCAGTTTGCAATGGTTTCAAGGGACCTGAGTCCCAGCATGGGATTAAGATAGAACTTGTATTGTTGTACAGGTAACCTTGCAGCACAGTGAGCTTGGAGTCGTCTGAGCTAATTGTTTAGGGGTGACTTCAAGTGTACAATAGCAATCATGGATAAGATCAGGATCTCACGGCCAGGATGGTACTGCCCCAGGCTTAATTTACATATGTGGCCACTCTCTGGATCTTGTTTTGGGATGGGAATGAGAGAAAGAAGGGTGCAGATTGTGTCTTGTTATGTCAAACCATTACCCCATCCATTTTGAGGCCAACAATTTTCTTGTTGGGTAAAAGACCTGATATTCTACCACTGAGGTTAATGGAACCTGATGGGCCTTAGAGGGTTCTGGGGAAGAATATTGGCTTACTGCTCGAATGGTCTACTGATGGCTTGGTAGAATGATCTCTTGTCATTGATCATTGACACACTGGCTTCCAAATAACCTCTTCCTCGGCTTCATCCTCCCATGACATCATGGGATTCAGATGAGCCATGACACTTGAAATGAGAGAGATGATTAGTGACTGAAATCTTGTTCTGAGATGGACTGACTGTGGCATAGAGTGTTTTTCAAATATTATAATGAGGCTGTCCAGGAAGCAAAGTGAAGTATCTGTAAAATTCTGAGCACAGCAGCTATGCTGGATAATAAACAATCTGGTTAATCTAAGTTATTTGCATCGGATAACCATTCAGTGTTTATTATTGTAGTAATAAGATCACTGTGATTCAGAATGAGCTGTCTGCCTCCATGAGAATGGAGTCAGTTCTTGCATGGACACATATAGATTTTTCTTTTCTTGAGTTTTACCAGCTGGTGCATCCTGTCCTTCTGAACATTCTATCACAGATGATCATGATGGTCCCTTCTTACCTTACAATCTATGAGTCAATAAATTCCAAATCTTTCCTGGGTGGGAAAAGCCACAGGGGAGGTGTTGGGGCACTTCCTGAAAATGTTTCTAAATGCCTGCTTGAAGGACAGCAAAGAGACAGCTGTCAAAAACTGTGATGAGGATGGTCATATGTATTGGTCAGAGCCAAGGGGTCAGCATCAGGAGTCCAGAGCAGGATTGGAGTGATGCAAGAGTTAGAGGAAGGCTTGAGGCAGCTGTCACTATCAGGCAATGGAAAGTTCCAAGCCCTGAAGTGACATTGAGCAGACTGAGCTGCTGTTCCTCCTGTGAGGTTTATGTACCTGCCCTTAGAGTCACCAGACCAATTCCTGGTTTGTGGATTGGCCGGAGCCTAGCACAGGAATGACATATCAGTGCATGGGGCTTAATCAGGCTCTAGTTCAGGGATGACTCATCCCCTTACAGCAGCTTCTCCTAATGATTCCGATTATCACCCTGTTTCAAATCTCTCATTACTGAAATCTGTGTGACTGCCCTCCCTTGGATCACTCCATTTTCTCCTTTGGTGACTCCTCCTCCTTCCTCTACCTGCTGGAAATTCTACTTTGAAAAATATTTATAGGATAAATGCTAAGATAAAAACAGTAACAAGTATAATTCTGATGAGCTTGAGCAGGAAGAGCTAAAATGTAGGAGCTGTGGGATCGACAGACTAAGCTAATACCACAACTGTTGTCATCATATTAAAATGATCTCAGAGGACTAGATTATTAAACCTATTAGTTGTAACATGTAAGTCATAACATGCCTCACACTGAGCAGCACCATTAGGACCAATAGTTTGAACAATACTGATGGGCTCAGTGGGGAGGCAAACATGGCTAATGGGGTGACATGATCTCACTGGCATGCCCTGAGCAATCATGGTGAAGTTCTGACCAAAGCTGTCAGAATAAAAAGCAGGGCTAGTGGTAAAGGAACTTTGGCCGTTGTGCTTTGGAAGTTTGATAGAAATGTGGCTAGATGGCTGTATTCAACACCAAGTAGAGAATGCCAAAGGGGTTGTATCCCCCAGCTGGTCCTTTTTTTGGTTCAAACTATTAAATGGTGAAATGGTGTAAAAAGGAACTTTCACTAGAAGCAGTTTCCCTACCATGTATTATGAAAATCTTTAGTGCAGTGTCAGGAACCAATTGTTTAGCTGAATTGCACAGTTTTTCAGGGAAAGGTGAAAACATTCTGACTATGTTCAGAACTCAGCCATTTGCTAAAGGATAATGATGATGAAATTGTTTGTGGCAGCAAATGTCTGCTCTTTACAGTTGCTCACAGCCATGTGGGCAATGATTTTTAGCCTATATTAATGGCTTTCATGTCACTAAATGATGATGAAAGTTAGCTAGGGGAAAAAGTCCCCCCTAAAGAAAGCTATGGCAATAAATGATTGGGGAGTACGGTAAAATATGGGGGGGGGGGTATTTGAATATATTGAATAAGTTATATTTGCAGAATTATTGACTCTTGGGACTCTTCTAACATTGTGGTTTGTATGTATTACACTCATGCATAACTAGCTGTCTGTATGCCAGGAACATTTTTTTTCCTTTATAAATGACAAGATTTGATTTCACACCACAGTTGGTTTAATAATCTAGTCCTCTGAGATCATTTTAATATGATGACAACAGTTGCAGTATTATCTTAGTCTGTCAATCCCACATCTACATTTTGGCTTCTCCTGCTCAATCTCATCAGAATTATACTTGTGATTGTTTTTATTTTCACATTTATCCTATAAATATTTTGATAAGCCTTTAAGAAGGAACTTCGGGCAACAAACAGGATTTTACATCAACCTAAAATGTGGTGGTTTCTGGTCTTACATTTTCATTTTGTTCTTTACACAATATCCCTGGTGGTGAGGGGGCCAAAAAAGTTGGTCTGGTGTTTGTATCTATGGAACTGTGATGATTCTTCTTCTGTGTTCCATATCTTCTAATCTCTAAAACCTCTGCTGTATTCTGAAAGTGGCAGCCATTGTGTGTTAATTTCAGTGCAGACTGTTCCAAAGGAGACCAACACTGCATATTCCTGAAGTGGGACTTTACCTCTATTCTTTTTTAGTTTTGTAGTTCTTTTAATCTACATTAAAAGTAAATTCTGACTGGAAATATCCCCACCCCACCCCCCAACATTGTTTATGGAGAAAATTGTTCTCTGTGACAAGGTATACAGATGCTGTCCCTAGACTAGCAGAGAAAGAGTTAACTCTTCTGCCCAGGAAAGGCCATAACTTCATAATGACAGAGGCATTTAGAGTGGTCACATGGCTGGGTAGGGTCAGTGATAAAAGGCTAAGGAGTAAGCTCAAAAGGGAAAAGACCTATAGGGAGCAAGAAGGCCCTCCCGTAATAGAGGGAGGAGGACAGCAGAAAGTACTGGGAGGTTTTCTGCAGTGGACCAGTGAGAAGGCCAGGGAAGAGCTCAGGGAAACAGCCCTGGCAGAGACTGAGCACAGGAGGACCCAAAGGGAGGGGCTTACCTATTGGGAGAGACAGCTTGGAGGCAGAAGGTTCTGAGTCATGCGTTTGAGAACAGATAGCCCAGGATACAGGCTCCCCAGGCTAACAACCTGTCTTTATTGATTTGTTTGTTTGTTTGTTTATATTTAACAAAATTTTAAAACTGCCTAGCCAAGGCCCTGGGCACCCTAACAAATCACTAACACCATAATAAATGCAATGAAATCCCAGCAGCATTAAAATAATCATTTCAGCAGGACTCTGTCTGTGAAAAGCCCCTTTCCATCCCTTCATCCTTGTGGGAAGCATACCCACCCCAAGAAAACTACCAAGACAAACAGATGTCTTTTGTAGTGTGCCCGGAAGGTCACCAAATATGGGCTATTTTGGAACAAAGTGCCAGAGGGTGTGGGGGGGAGGGGAGAAGTTAATTCCAGAGACTTGAAACCCTCACATGACCTGCCCACTCTCCCCTCTCTTATAAAATGATGGGGATCCATAAAAGGGTGGCCATAGTTCCCTCCCTTTTTGTTGCCACCTGGGAAGGCAATGTGAAAAGCCCCCTCTGCTACGACAGATGGGAGGATTATTGAAACTGGAATCAGCGTGGAGGTTTTGTTTTGTTGGACATTTTCTTTACCCTGGAAGGGGTGCAGTTAGAATCACCGGACTCTGCCCATCCAAGAGCAGGTGAGTGACAGTCCTGGAGCTGAAAGAGGAGAACTGAGGAGGGTGTACCAGGTACCAAGAGTGATTGCGTCACCTTTGGTTTTAAATATTTACATTCCTTGGGGCCATCACACTTAGCATTCCTTGCTTCTTGATGTTGGTTCATTACAAAGGAAGAAGAAGTAACTGCTTGGGATGAGAGCCCACAGTGAAAGAAGGCAGGGTATCCATGTAAGAGACAATTGTCTTCAGATAATTTTGCCAGGTAATAAAACCTGCTCCTTATTGTTACTATTATTTATTTATTCATAGCATATTGGAAAATACATAGGAGATGGGCACCTGCTGTGAGCGGCATTCAGTCTAACTCAAATCTAATATGTAGAATAGTTGTTCCAATATGAGAGTAGTGTTCAGATCGAAAGGGTAAATCTGGCTATGACATATTCACATGTTGCAACTACTAATGCTAGTTATAATGAGTGGGAGGGGAAGGCTGATGAGAGGGGAGCTATCATCACTTTCTTTTCCTGTCTGAGCACTGCTTGGACACAGTCAATGGACAGATTTATGTAGGGAGATTTCACATAGGTGATTTTCAAGAAAGAGAGGTGGGATCATTGGTGAAGGCATTTCCATGGTGTTAAATGTCATATAAAGTGTCTAGAATAAGTACACAGCTGAAAGGAAAGGGGTTGCACTGAAATTGTCAAGTACACAACTTAAATGGTAAATCCTAACTGGACCCTGGTGTCTCTGTTGGAAGCACATTTGGTTTTTGCTATGAAGAATCTGGGGTAGACAAAAAAAGTCTCTAGTTCTATTAAATCCAATTTTTAAAAACAGGATATACCTGCATGATTAAAATATTTGTGAACAGCCATATTTGGATGGGTGGTCTCCTCATAGTGAATTCATTCTTCTGAGATAAGCCAGAACTGAAATCCAGGAGGGTCATAGTTACTAGTCTATGAACCTCCAGACTTCAAATCTTCCCAATCTCATGTCATTGACTCCCAGTACATACAAACTCACAGTTAAGCAAACAAATCTGGTGTTGCCCAAACTATCTGAATAATCAGGATGCTACTGTATAGCTATTTTATGGCCCAGTACCTAACTAGCCTAATTCCCTAAGGGTATGCGAATATATGGAGAGTCAGATCTGAGCTTAATTCTCCAGAAGTACTGTAGATAGCTCCAGGAATAATGTAACTGGATCTGCCAAAGACTATTACTTTGCCATGATTTGTCTGTATCTCTGGGAATTGGTCATCAATCTCATGGATTTCTTACTAATCCAGAATGGATCAAGTAGATGCCACAAAGTGTCTGAGGTTCGCTAATTAATTAAGTCTATCTTCAAATACCACCATTTTCATGTTGCTGTTTAAAGGAATCTATCACTCAATACTCAGCATGAATAAAGTGATTTACATATATTAACTAGTAGCTCCTCACAACATCCTTGTGACATAGACATTCTCCCCCATTTTCCTTATGCATAAGTGGAGGCACAGAGAGGGTTAGTGACTTGCCCAAGGCCATAGACGGAGTAATTGTTTAGAACTTAGGAGTTCCTGGCTCTCAGGCCCATGCTATAACTGCTCGATCCCTCTGAAGCTGCCCCAGAGCAGTTAACTGGAAGTACGTATTTCAATAACGCACACACCTGCACGCGCAACTGGTTTTCTGGCACTTTTCCAGTTATCAGCAATTTGGTGTCACAAGGTGAAGACATGTTTGTGCAGGAATACACTGTTTTTGATTGTAGATAAAGTGAAGAATGTCTTTTTTTCCTCCCAAGTAACCTATGCTTTTCATCCATGCCTTTTCACCAAATAGTATGAGTAAAACAAGATCCTTTGTGCCTCCTCTGTTTGAGCAACTCCCTCTCACATTCAGAGTACAGAAGCCCAGAAAGATATGTAGGAACAACTGAGTTTTTTTAGTACTTACTATCATTTTCATCCAAGGATTTCAAACAATTGCATTACAAACAAAAATTAACTTAAATCACCACCATCCCTTCCCCCACCCCTTACCCTGTGATGAAGTAAAGTATGGCTAGATTGTCGGGCTCAACGGGTAGTGATCAATGGCTCCATGTCTAGTTGGCAGCCGGTATTAAGTGGAGTGCCCCAAGGGTCGGTCCTGGGGCCGGTTTTGTTCAATATCTTCATAAATGATCTGGAGGATGGTGTGGATTGCACTCTCAGCAAATTTGCGGATGATACTAAACTGGGAGGAGTGGTAGATACACTGGAGGGGAGGGATAGGATACAGAAGGACCTAGACAAATTGGAGGATTGGGCCAAAAGAAATCTGATGAGGTTCAATAAGGATAAGTGCAGGGTCCTGCACTTAGGACGGAAGAACCCAATGCACAGCTACAGACTAGGGACCGAATGGCTAGGCAGCAGTTCTGCGGAAAAGGACCTAGGGGTGACAGTGGACGAGAAGCTGGATATGAGTCAGCAGTGTGCCCTTGTTGCCAAGAAGGCCAATGGCATTTTGGGATGTATAAGTAGGGGCATAGCGAGCAGATCGAGGGACGTGATCGTTCCCCTCTATTCAACATTGGTGAGGCCTCATCTGGAGTACTGTGTCCAGTTTTGGGCCCCACACTTCAAGAAGGATGTGGATAAATTGGAGAGAGTCCAGCGAAGGGCAACAAAAATGATTAGGGGTCTGGAACATATGAGTTATGAGGAGAGGCTGAGGGAGCTGGGATTGTTTAGCCTGCAGAAGAGAAGAATGAGGGGGGATTTGATAGCTGTTTTCAACTACCTGAAAGGGGGTTCCAAAGAGGATGGCTCTAGACTGTTCTCAATGGTATCAGATGACAGAACGAGGAGTAATGGTCTCAAGCTGCAGTGGGGGAGGTTTAGATTGGATATTAGGAAAAACTTTTTCACTATGAGGGTGGTGAAACACTGGAATGCGTTACCTAGGGAGGTGGTAGAATCTCCTTCCTTAGAGGTTTTTAAGGTCAGGCTTGACAAAGCCCTGGCTGGGATGATTTAACTGGGAATTGGTCCTGCTTTGAGCAGGGGGTTGGACTAGATGACCTTCTGGGGTCCCTTCCAACCCTTATATTCTATGATTCTATGATTCTATGATCTCATTTCACAAAGGGGGACACTGAGGCAAGGAGGCTATGTGACTTCTCCAAGGCAGGGGTCCTGTATCCCAACTCCTCTTGGTTATAAGCCATGAACATAAGAATAAAGGGTGAAATCCTAGCCCCACTGAAGTCAGTGGCATGGAAGTTTTGCTATTGACTTCAGTGGGGCCAGGATTTTAACCAAAGTGCCTACTTATCTCCTGCAAAGAGATGTTGTGAGAATTACTTAAGTTATATTTGAGCCGCACTCTGGAAAGTGTTTGTCAAGAGCTAAATATTAGATAATTTTGTGGGGAAGGGGAGTGTAAAGTGACATTGTATAAATGCTACACGCATCCGATAGGCTGAAAATCGCGGATCAGACAAAACTGAGATACCCAAATACTTATTCTTATACAGTGCCCATCAGCACCTGCCCATAAGTGCTCATTGTGCATGCTGTTACCTATTGGGAAACCAGGGCATGTGGAAACTTTCTGAGCTCTCTCTACGCTTGTTTTGCCAATATGGGGTATGAAGTGGTCTAGCTCCAAGGGGCCACATGAGCTGCACAGTTATGGAATGAGGAGTCAAAGCAGGATGCTGAGGGAAACCTCCTGATTTGGGTTCATACAACTTCAGCAAATGTACAGAACAATTTGCCAGGATTCCAGCCCCTTGGGGTAGTTTGGCTTCAAGGCTTTGAACGCTGTCTGAAGTATATGGGGACAGCTAATCTTCCAGACATGCTTCTTACCCAGAAGAGCTTACAGTGACTATCTTTACTTCCATTCTTGCATCAGTGTGGAGTTGACAGGTCTCACAAACCAATTTTTTTTACAATTTTTTTCACAACTGACATTTCTGCATTGCTACATAAAAGATGGGATCTGATTGCTTATCTCCAAGAAACAACTTGTTCAGTTTTATGCTTATGTTTAATAAAAGCAACTTTCTCTCCCTGTCTGCTTTAGACTGAAAAGAAATTTCAGCTTTCTATTCAACAGAGAAAAATTCCATATGCAAGTCCAATTCCCAAGCTCTCTCTAACTTGGGGGGAATTTGTCTTTGCCCATCAAGACAGCATAATAAAAGCCTGCTGGGGGTGGAAAAGCTGAAGAAATATTTACAAAGCTCTTCAAGCTCAGGCCACAGGCAATTACTTTCTTTTTTGTCAAAGAATTTAAACATACAATCGCTGACCTGTAAATATTTCCAGAAATCTTCCCTGGCTAAATAAAATTCCTCCCGAAATTACTTCACCCTTTGGCAACTGCAGACACGAACACATGCTCTACATTGAATGTCCTCCAGGAGAATTCTTGTGGGGCTGATCCTATGTGGTGCTGAGTGCCCAAAGGAATTGAGGGCACTCACAATACCTCTGTTAGGCATTCAGCAGTTTACAGGATTAGGCCCTTGCAAGAGAGCCTGGAAAATGTCAACATTCTTTGAGTTAGCAAAAATCTTACTGTAAAAATTCTTCTCATATCTTAATCCCTCCCTCCTTCCAGGAATGCTTCCCCCTCCTATTCTGCAAAGCCCAACCATGGTTAGTAATACTTGAAGCCTCAAGAAGTCAGTTCCCAAAGTTTGTGGATTTGAGAACCAGGATACAGCTTTCCAGTGCAGTTGAATATTGATTCATCTTAATCATTGTCATCATTTTTAAACTGTTTAAAAATCTTATGTTTATCTTTTTATCCATATATTGAAGGTGGGAAATAGGGTTAAAATCCAATTTCTGGAGTAAATCCTCAGTGGAACTATGAAAATTTACCACAGCAGAGGATCTGCCCCTCTGAATGCCACTGAGTCCCTCTTGGTTCTCTCTAACTTCCTCTACATTTTCTTCTCTGGGGCAAATGCTCCTTTCTCTTCTATTATCGGTCATTTTTCCCTATGCTAGTGGTTAGACCAGGGGTCAGGGAGGCTGGGCTCCTGGGTTCTATTCTCTGCTCTACCTAGGTGGAGTGGGTTCCACCCCCACCGACAGGATCTTAATAAAATATATCTACCCTGAAGTCTCCTGTACCTGATGACATTGACAATTTTGTATGCTGAAAATTCCTCTCTTAGATCATTCCCTAATGCTGTAGATATTACACCAATCAGATGTAAACTACTTCATGAAACCATGAAAGTACTACTGCTTTATTGAAACTTAACATTCTTCTCAAATGTCTATGAATACATTATATCTATTGGGCCAGAGCCTCCACTGGTATAAATCAGTATAGGTCTATTGAAGTCAAGATGATCTCTTGTACTTAGCAGAGCTATGCCAATCTACATCCGCTGAGGATCTGGCATGAACATAAACATATGAACGGCCATACGGGTCAGACCAAAGGTCCCTCTAGCCCTGTATCCTGTCTTCCGACAGTGGACGGTGCCAGGTGCCCCAGAGGAAATGAACAGAACAGGAAATCATCAAGTGATCCATCCCCTGTCGCCCATTCCCAGCTTCTGGCAAACAGAGGCTAGGGACACCATCCCTGCCCATCCTTGCTAATAGCCACTGATGGACCTATCCTCCATGAATTGATCTAATTCTTTTTTGAACCCTCTTATAGTCTTGGCCTTCACAATATGCAATCACTAATGAGATTCTTGAGGTCATTACTCAGTTGATCAAACTGACACATCTGATGGGTTCATCACAGCCGATGATCAGGCTCGTGATTCCTGTATTGAAGGGGCTAGTCATTTTGTCAAACTGTGAAGACCATTCTGGGATGATCTGTGGTGTGCTTGTTACAAATATTGCTTAACAAGTTAATGAAACAACCTACAAAACTGGGAAAAACAGTATGTTGGTTTGCTTACGGTTTTGTGATTTGAGACTGTGATGACATGCAGAGACATGCTACACTGGGGCATCTATTTGCAGAACACTGAGACTATATATTACAGAACTGTGAAAAGTAAGGCCTCAATTCAGAAAAATATCCCTAAGCAAGAGGGGGGCACTTAACACGGTTAAATCTCATTGAAGTCAATGGGACTTAAGCGGGCAAAATGCATAGGTGCCATGATTTTGACATAATGGAATGCAGCATTGTCCCTATGCCAACTTTGGAATGTACACGTTAAACCTTGGGATGCCTCTCATTTGCACAGAGTACAAGTCAGGAGATGCTATTCAAAGTGACTTAGAGCTCATCTCTGCACTTTCCTAATCCTGGGGCTGCTCTATACTGGGCTGGTTTGCTGCTCTAACATATTCTGGGGTGCAAAGGCCACAGGGGACTGACAGTGCAAATGTGGCAAAACTTGTTGGGAATTTTTCAAAAAAAGGATTTTTGACAGAAAATGCCAATTTGTCAAAACTAGAACTATCTGTGGCAACGTTTTGTTTTTGACAAAAATGTGTTGGGAAAGTTTCTCAGGCCCCAGGGTAGGCTGGGCGGAGGAGGGCGGGGTGGAGGAGAGAGAGAGAGAAAATAGTCAGTAGCCCAGTGGTTAGGGCACTCAGCTGTGATGCGGAACACCCAGGTTAAAGTTCTTGCTCTAAGTCAGGCAGAGCAGCAGTGGCTGAAACTTGGGAGTCCCACGTTTAAAGCACGTGCCCTAACCACCGGGCCACTGGGAATTTTTTGAAAAGTCTAGTCTTCTTTCCAATGTGGAACAGAAACAAATATCAAAACCTCAACAATTTTTGGGTCATGGACATCTTATTTTTTGGCCTACCCTACAGGCAGCAACCCCTTTCCTCTAGTGATGCCTCTTTTCTCCTGCTGTGCAGGCAGCAGGGAGATAGAGCGGGAGAAGAGGCCTACAGAAGCTGTGCACAACTACAGGCTCGCTCTTCCACTGGGTGATCATCCCTGGGTCATTTAAACCAGTTTTAGGCCAAGGCTATGCTGACTGTGCCATGCAAAACAAGAGAAAGTGGCACTGTAAATTTATTTCAATTTCTCACAAATATCCTACAGGGCGAAAACGTTTCTCTCTCTCTCTCTCTCTCTCTCTCTCTCACACACACACACACACACACACACGAACATTGAGATGCATGTACATGTGTTAGGGTGGAAAGGCATTTCCACAGCAAATCTTTTTTCATGAGAACGCCAAAATATTCAGTTCCGCATTGTCATAGTTGTTTTCATAAAAGGGCTGGTTATCTTTTTGCTTGTCTAAAGGTATGAACAAATGAGTAAAAGCCTCTTATCAGATTCAAGTTTAAGAGGAACCTTAATAGTTTCAGAAAATGGATACTAGTTTTGCAGTTTCTTGTAATGGGTAATTTTAAAATCAGTTGTATCTCTCAGCCAATCTATCCATGATCCAATCATCCTGGGCAGTCACTGTGCTTCTGAGCATTATGGGAGTGAGCACTGAGTATTCCCAAAAGGATATGATGCTAAAAGTCTATTCCTGTTCCTGGCATGTCTCAGTATGTTAGCTAATTTAATCAGATATTTCTAGTTAAAAATCATGCAAACAAATGTATTTACGTATATTATTGAATAACAACTGAGTGTGGACAATGAAAACCAATTAAGGATATTTTGGTTTTGCAGTTTCACTTTTGGTGCTGCAGAGTTTGGGTTTCAGATATTGCAGGGGATTGGAGTAGGTTTTGTGTTTTTTTTTTAAATAAACATCTGATTCATCAGAATTTTTATTGTGGGAACATTGTTCTTTGTCTTAATAAAAACTTCCTTTACAAAATTTAAATTTGGTCAAAGTTTAAGATGTTAGTGACCATTAAATTTAAATTAACGTTTATCCAAAGGAGCACCATATTTTCCTACACTATGACGTGAAGCAGCTCAGTGAAAGACTGTCTTGATCCAGTGCCCGCTGAGGTCGATAGGAGTCTTCCCATTGACTTCCATAGACCCTTCTTGTGTCTTCCACTTTATCCAAACTTATTATTTCAAGTACTTGTCTATATTCCATAAGCCACTTCTATCCACATTGGCAAATTTAAAGAAAACAATGACAAAAACACTAAGATTATTAGGGGGGAAACTGTCCTTAACTCACTGTGTTGCATCTCGAGATTTCAGATAGAGTATATACATGTTTGCGTCAGGCTCATGCAACACCAAGGTGTAACAGGGCAATTTGCAAACAAAGTTTCAGCCAGTTCAGGATAGAGATTCACCTTCTATCAGTGAATATATTCACTTTAGTTAGATAGTGCCATCAATTCCACGTTCTTTTTTGGTAACTGTAGCTCTCTGTCTGTGAATAGGAATATTCAGGGGTTTGTAGCCATGTGCTATATTCTATTTTAATTGTTTGTTAGAACAATTTGTGCTCTGTAAACAAGAAGCATTGCATAACCACGAGCAGGAAAGAAACGGTGCATAAATAGGTTTGTTCCTCCACTGTGATAGGTGCAGGACTGTGTACTGCAATAGGGGGAAGTGAGCCATCTTGAGTTCCTCATCATTCTCCTATCTGGCAACCTCACTGTGCATGGCCATTATACAAGATATAAAATGTTGGGGGTAATCTCCATGCCAATGGTAGATGGGACGTAGATCTACTGCTGAACCAACATAACTACTCCTATGTCTCTCCTAGCACTTTTGTCAGTGTAACTTATGTCGCCCAGGGGTGTGACAAACATTCACACACACACACCCCCCCCGAGGGACATAAGTTACACTGACAGAGATGCTGGTGTGCACAGCACTGTTATGGTGGAAGACGTTCTCCTGCTGACATAGCTACCACTGCTTGTTGGGTCAACAGGAGAGCTCTCTCTCGTTGGCAGAGAGCGACAACACGGGAGATCTTACAACGGCGCAGCTGTACCAGTACAGCTGTGCCGCTGGAAGGTCCCCAGTGTAGACAGGGCCCTATGTGAGAACAGAGCCAGCTGTTCAAAATGAGTGTGTATGAAATCTGGCTATAGTGCGCAACACCCCTAGAAAACAGAAACCTTGATGAAGCCAAGAGAGTGAAGACAAGAGTGCCTATAGAGACAAAGGTTTTATTATTTTCTATGGCTTAGTTACACCAAGGAAGGCTGCTTTTTATCTGCTCAGGAAGTAGGGAAAGGGTGGAGATATTAGATTTAAAAAATTATCTGTAAGTTTTTAATGGTAGAATCCACCCTTAAGCAAAATTAAGAAATCCATTAATACAGTAGGGATGTGTGTGACCCACATTGGTTTATAAATGAGTCTCACAAACTTACCAGAAATATGTCCTTTTGAATCTGACCTCCTGACAACAATTGCCGTTAAGACTAGATCCACATCCAGGACTCTATTAAGGGTGGCTTTACTCCCCAGCTGTTCTAATTCACTGCTCATCTACCTACCATTCGTCCCTGTCTCTCTCCAGACTGATGCCCTCAACCCTGCTTTCCCAGCCCGAGAGAGATGTTCATATATGCGCAAAAAAGGAACAATATTACATGTATCCTTTTATTGAAAAAACAAAACAATAAAAATGAGAGAGAGAGAAGGGAATTCACTTTATGATTGGGAGTGTGACATGAGAGAAACAAAAATGATAAAGATACCATTACAAATACCCCCCAGATAACTAAAGTGCAATCCTGCTACTTAAGTAGTACTTCCATTAGCATCTCTTCCACCCTGAAAGACACAATGCCGATCAGGTAGAGCAGGAAAGAATTGTCTGTGCCAGTACTCCCAATATGGACATAACACAAAGATAAACTGCAAGAAAAGAAGGGTTCATCTAGCTATGAGCTGATGCAGCACCGCACAATGCCTCCCAGAGTTACGTCAACACTTGGACCTAGGGCTGTGACTCCCAGCTCGTGCAGATGTCCTTGCGTTAGCTCTCATTGAGCATCTTGCTAAAACTAGTAGCGTAGCGGCAGCAGCACGGGGTCCAGGCGCGAGTGTACTTAGGCCAGCTAACCCACGGCGCCAGGCCCCGCTGCCCGTGCTATCACAGCTGCACCGCTATTTTTAGTGCGCAGGCTCAATGCCAGCTAGCTCGAGTATGTCTACGTGAGCTGGGAATCACACCCCCAGCTCCCAGTGTAGACATCCTCCCACTGTCCTCTCAACACGCAGTGAATGGAAGCTTAGATGAAAATGATCTTAAATGAAATGGGGCCCAGATCTCCTGCTCCTGTTCAAGTGGGCCCTAGTTTTGTATAATAAGGAAGGCAGGGCTGCCCCTGGGAGTTATAAATGGGAGACAGCCCAAAGGCACAAGATACTTCAGAGTCCCGGGTCCTGAGAGAGAGAGAGAACTCAGAGGAAGAGCAGACGTCGGCTGGGAGAGTCAAGGATGGGATGTCCCTGAAGAAGAGAGTATGAGAGTTCCCTGATTGAGCAGTGGAGCCAGATGAGGCTGGTGAAAGCAGAGGCAGGAAAGCGGGAGGAACGTAGGGGGGTTGTCACCTACAAACTTCCCCAGGCAAGACAGCCATAGCCAGAAAGGGCTGAGAGCAGCAGAGGGAGATGCCCACTAGCATTCTGAGCCAGAGAGCTGAAGCCAGAGGGCTCAAGGCAGGGGAATGATGGAAGAGTAGGCCTGCTGATATATCTGAAGATAAAACACAGTGGACAATCATCCAGGGGCCGCGAGTTACATGGGCCTCTGGTGCCCACACTCCCGGAATATTCAGGGCCCAGGGGCCCAGCTCCACCAATGTTCAGGGCCAGGTCTCTCCCCCGGACCTGGCCTGCCGCCCCCACACAATTTAAAAGGGCCTGGCCACTGCTGCTACCACTGGCGGCGCAGCTCGTCCCTGCAGCCCCAGTGATGGGTGTCTCTACGTGCTGCCCCTACCCCGAGCACCAACTCCGCAGTCCCTCCCATTAGCCAGGAACTCTGGCCAATGGGAACTGCGGGGGTGGTGCCTGCGAGCAGCGGCACGCAGAGACCCACCCTCCCAGCCCCGCCACCCTAGAAGCTGCTGCCAGAGCGGTGTGCGGGTCGCTTTCAGGAGCCACCTGAGGTAAGCGCCGACCCCTGACCCCCTCCTGCACCCCAACGCCCTGACCCAGCCTAGAGTCTGCACCCCACACCCAAACACCCTCCCAGAGCCCACACCCCCTCCTGCACCCCAGTCCCCCTGCCCCAGCCCAGAGCCTGCACCCAAACTCCCTCCCAGAGCCTGCACCCCTCATCCCTCCTGCACCCAAACTCCCTCCCAGAGCCTGCAGCCCTTATTCCCTCCCACACCCCAACCCCCTGCCCCAGCCCCAGAGCCCACACCTCAAACCCCCTCCTGCACCCAAACTCCCTTCCAGAGCTCGCACACCTCCTTCCCGCCCTTCCCCTCCCAGAGTCTTAGGCAGGTGTGGGGGGGAAGGGCGGGACTTGGACCGGTTCTGGGCACCACCAAAATTATACACACCTGCCACCCCTGCAAGCATCCCAGCTGCGGGGGCTGGGGTGAGACATGGTGAGCAATAGCAAAGTCATATCTGAGAGTCCAAGTGGGGTGAGAAATACCAGATCTGTACTTGGTGTATTCTGAAGATTTAATGTACTGTTTGGACTGTGCTGGGGAATTCTGGATTATGGTTGTGGGACTCTTGTAGTAAATTAACCTTACAAAGGGTTATTTATGTTCAAAAGGCTGGTATGGAATTACTGGGGGCTCTGGAAGAGGAAAATCAAGACATGGTGCCACTTGCAGGGCTCTTGTTTTATCAACAGTTTGCACAGAGGGGAAAAACACTGTCTGACCAGCTCTAATTAAAACAGTGAACTTTGACTCCATATCTGGATGTGGACCTAAACATCCCCAACATCCATTTGTGTTCAGATCCAGTGTTGCAGTTCTCTTAAAATGTATATTAAAAAATTCCTTAATTCCAGCAAACTCACCCCTCAATGAATTGCCACTTTTCCATCTGAAGAGAATGGAAGTGGACTGCCCCTACAGTAAATCATGATGAGGCTCTCTGGGTACAGAACTGTTTTAGCAGAGGTCTGTAGCCCATTGGACACCGCTATCTTGTTCCACCAGCTATTCCTTATCAATAGCACTGTAACAAAGGTGCATATACACTGAAATCTTTGTGTTGGACACTGTCTAAAATATTTGTCTGGTTTCATACCTTTTAAATATTAATTGCTATAAAACAGCAAGGAAACAGATATTTATAGAAATCTTTCTACACAAGTTTAAAAAATTATAAATCCATGTAACTGTAGAGTCTATTAATTGTCAGTAAATTCAAACATATACTTAAACATATTCAAGTCCATATATGGATCCCATATTGTCTTAAATATTTCTGGATGTCCTTTAACATAAATAATATGTTCCAGTGGAACACAAACATTCATTCCTTTAGTCTATTACAGCAGTGATGGATGGAATTCGTTATCCAACTATTGTTTAGTATTTTTTTCTCCCCTTCTAATTATTACAGCCCTCTTAACTCTGAAAAGTGTAATTCACTTAATGCTGAATTGTATCAAAAATCATCCCTCATGCATGTCTCAGTTGTAAAGATGATTTCTGTGCTGATTTATATATCCCATGCACCCCCATTAGAGTCAAATAACAGATAAAAAATGTAAGTTGCTAGAGTTTTAAGGAAAGTAGCCCTGCTCAGGAAAGCACTTAAACATGCTATTAAAGCATATGATGGGACTTAAGTACATGCTTAGGGCTTTCCTGATGGATGGAATTAGCAAGTGCTTAAGTGCTTTCCTGAACTGGGGCCCTAGTATCTCCCCTACTGTCACTGCTCTTGGTGACACAGCTTCCATTTCTTGCACTAGGAACAGGAGCAGGGACAAAGCTAAAATAACTTTGGTCAATTAACAGAGTAAGTCAGTTGGGTTTAATAGGTTTTCCTACCAATATTCAAATTGGATCAGGCTTATGTGTCCCTCTAGCTGTAGGATAATGCTTTATACTTATTAGCTGTGTTTTGGAAATATTAAATACCTCAGTGACAAATATGTGATGTGGGTGCCATTCAAAATGACATCACCACAACTATGCACTGTTTCCAAACAAAATAGCCAGAATAGGGAAACTATGAGACTGTAAAACATATTCTGATTGAAATTAGAGAAATTCATTTTGAGTTTACAGCTATGTTTCCTATTATGATTAAGGTTTCTCAGTCAAGGATTTTTTTAATGTGTCTGATTCTTTTACAAGTTAACCATAAAATATTGTAACAACAAACCCATAGTCATTTAGTAATGTCACCACTGTGTCTGCAGTACATCAAGGCCACTCAGAACTTTGGGGAACCAGTCCAGTCAGCCTGTAACACACAATCAACTGTTTTTACTTCATCCCGTAGGTGGCCGTGGTCCAGGAAGGTGAAGCAACTGGTCTGAGTAAGTAGAACGGTTGTGTTTGCCACAGTCATTGGAATGAAACACAGGGTAGAGAGAGGATCTGTCTTCCCCTACAATGCCATCTGGAGGTGGGAGTGTGGAAATTCCCCTTCAACTCAAGGGTGCCTCCAGGAGAAGAGCGAGCTGATACCCCTGCAGGAAGGGAATATGGGGTCCTTGGCTGATGAGCCTTAGAGAAGAGTAAAGAACCTATCTAGCTGGAGGAGGGTAAGCCTGAGAAAGTGGGGTGAAAAACTTGTTTGTGGACTTGTTTTGGTAGCACTCAGGCTAACTCACAAAATTCCACCCCTTCTGTAAAGTCGCCTCATCAACCCAACAGAACTGGGAGCTGGAGGACCAGCAGGGAGAGACAGCAAGTCCCCCCATCCAAGCGGAAACTGAAGCAGACACATGACCAGAAGCCAGGAGAGGGAAGCCACTCAGTAATGCACATGTTAAAATTGTTCATCATGAGCTTAAGTGCTTGCTGAACTAGGGCTCAAAGATTGAGTTCATTTGGTAGAGTTCAAAATGTTTGATATAAGTATGTGGAGGTTCCTGTTTCATTTAAAACAATGTCTTTCAACTACCAGTAGATAACCCAGTTTAGTTATATTTATAGGACATTAGTTCCTCCTCCTCCTCCTCCTCAACTCTGGTTTTCTCTATTGGTCCTGTCAATATGATCCTTTTGGCTGCAGGTACAGAGATTCATTCACTAGTTCCAGGAGAATACCTTTCCCGAGAAATAACATGGGTGCTGCGTGGGAATACTAGCCTATGAAATTCCTAGTATAACCACTCAAACTCATTTATCCATACTGCATGAATACATGGACTACAGAATTATTTCCCCCCTCTGGATTTTTATGTTGATGAATTTATGGATAGAGTATTTGTGGAGATTTGGTGGGACTCAACTTAAGATATTTATTTATATGGCAAAAACTTCTCTAGATCAGAGGTTGCTTAATGGTGAAAGCATCATCTCTGAAACACCTGGACTCTGGTAATCACTGATTCCGAGCTAACCGGAGTCAGCTCAGCCATTAGCTGCTCCAAGCTAGATAAGTGTTCTATGCAGGTTATAGTGTAGTTGTATTTCAGATTAGATCTTTCAACATGGGGGCATAGATGTTTAGGATCCCAAGGCATTTTTCAGTAACGCAAGAACGCTCTCATTTTAAAATTCTCCCTGTAGTGGAGTCAGCCACTTCCTGTGCGCCCCTTGACAGGCTTCTAAAACTCCACACAGGCTTTTCTTGTCCATTAACCCCTTTCTGGGGGATCCACATGAATAAAGCTCCAAAATAAAGTTCAATGTGCCTTGGGATGGGCATTGGATTTACCCTCTTGTTGGGCCATTCCCAGGCTTTTAATGCCTGTAGTCTCAGTAGGAAACCCCCACATCTTTCTGCTGGAGCCTGCTCACTCCCAGCAATCTCCAATTTACCCTACTCCAAGGCCTCCTGGTTTGGGGCCTTTCCTGTTTTGACGAGTCATTCCTGGGTCCTTCAGGGCTGGAGTCTCAGGTTTCTGGCTCCAACTTCCAAACAGCCTAGTACCTAGGTCTTCCCTGCAGGAGCCTTTCTTACTGCCTGTCGTTTCCTAATCTTCTCCCTTTGCTGCAGGCACATGCAAGGGAATTACCTGATCCAACCCAGGTTTGCCATTTTAGTAATCAGGGTTGGCTAGCCCTTAGCCTCACAGCCCTTAAGGGCAAGCTACCTATATTCCTGCTTTTCCGCTGGTGAACAGTGTCCTATGTAGTAGCTGTCTCCCACCTCCCCTTGAAGTGGCTGCATTTCATTGACAGGTTGTGTGATTCTTTGAGAGACATTTCGATCTCCATCCAAATATGAATGCTGAAAAAATGGGTCCATGTCTGTTTTCTGCCCTATACTCTGCAAGTGAATTAGCATGGATTGGGTATAGGCAGCCTCTTCCATACATCAGCCATTGCTGCCTAGTGCTCAGCAGAATGCTAACCACATGGGCTACCTACCACACTGAAACACCCCCTCCTAAAGGCCAACCGCTAGTTCTTATACCTGTTGAATACTCTAGCTGGGTGTTTTGTGTGCCATTCTAAAGGCACAGCAGTGTCTCCTGTATCCAGCACCAGAGTGGAAGGGGTTCCAGACAACATTCCCCCTTCGTCTCACAGCACTTGCCATCATGGGATTTGGTTGGTTCACAGCTTGGGGAGTGCTTTGGGATTCTGAAGGGTGGTTTTGCAGTTTTCTGGAGGTGGACCTCAATTTATCCAAATCTAAACTCCCCAAAAGTTCAGAGGAGTCTGGAAAAGGATTTTTTGTTTGGCCCTGTCAAGGTTCCTTCCCCACTCTGAACTCTAGGGTACAGATGTGGGGACCCACATGAAAGACCCCCTTAGCTTATTTCTACCCGCTTAGGTTAAAACTTCCCCAAGGCACAAAGTCTTTGCCCTGGATTAGGTAAAACGCTGCCACCACCAAGTGTTTTAGCAAAGAACCAGGGAAAAGGACCACTTGGAGTTCCTCTTCCCCCAGCTATCCCCCCCAAGCCCTTACACCCCTTTTCCTGGGGAGGCTTGAGAATAAACAAGATGATCACAAACCCCTTAGATTTTTAAGACCCAAAAAACCCAATCAGATTCTTAAAAATCAGAACTTTATTAGAAGAACAAAACAAAGATAAAAGAAACACTCTGTAAGATTAGAATGGAAGAAAATCTCACAGGCAGTCAGATTCAAAACAGAGAGAATTCCTCTAGGCAAAACCTTAAGTTACAAAAAGACTCAAAAACAGGAATACACATTTCCTCCAGCACAGTGAATTTCACAAGCCAAAAAATAAAAGAAAATCTAACGCATTTTCTAGCTAGATTACTTACTAACTTTATAGGAATTGAATTGCTTGCTTTCTTGATCTGTCCCCGGCAGAGGTATCACACAGACAGACAAAAGCCTCCCCCCCCCTCCAGATTTGAAAGTATCTTGTCCCCTTGTTGGTCATTTTGGGTCAGGTGCCAGCGAGGTTACCTTAGCTTCTTAACCCTTTACAGGTGGAAGGATTTTGCCTCTGGTCAGGAGGGATTTTATAGCACTGTATACAGAAAGGTGGTTACCCTTCCCTTTATATTTATGACACGCCCCTATCTATAATCATCTGTTATATTTATATGGCCAAACCATGGGGTCCCTTCTAGGTTGATAGTTCTATCTGAGCAGAGACAGACTCCTATTGACATCAAAAAGGAATTAAACCCAAGTAAGGATTTTAAGACTCATTATTGCTGAGGAAACAAAGAACTCCATACACTAATATTAAAACCACGTTTTATCTTATGCCCCTGCTGGAAATGGTTACACTTCTGATGTAATTTTGAATAAAAACCTTTTTTGGATTATGGCTTCTAAATGGAAAATAATCATTAAATTCCCCTGTGTCAGATTTGTGACAAATAGTTCCCCCAATTCCAGTCCGTTTCCTCAGTGATGATAATACAGAAGGAGCCAAAATTCACTCAGTTACACAAACCATATGAATGATTCATAGGCTCTGCCCTTAGTATTATACACAGAAACTCTATTTATATGATGAGAATATTATATAAATACCCTGTCCTGTTAATCATACATCTGCATTCATTTCAACTTAATCACTGGAACAGCAATTATTCCTCTCTAGCACAGTTCTCTTTAATGACCTCCTAATGTGCCAAAGATAAATTACTCAATAAACAAAATGTTTAAATATGTTGGCAGTGACCAACAATGTATTACATTTCACTGGCCCTCCTCTAGCCCCCTGTGGAGCAGCTAGTGGAATCTGGACAGGTTCCACTGGGCTAGCACTGGCAAAGGAATAAATACACTAAAATGTAAACATATGTAATATAGAAAGATCTCATCACCCACCACTGGTATAATACATCTGGGAGCACATTTTTGATCTCGTACCAGATTACTCAGATAACTTCAGAATGGAGAAAAAAGAATAAGTGGAATAAGATAAAGTTTGAAATAACCAAAAAACACATCAAACCACTGCCGCACCCTCTGACTTGAGAAGCTCTCAGCAACCCTACTATAAAAATTGTGCCAGAACCATGGCATCAAAGCAAGGTTTAGATAACAGCTTCCATGGTTCTTATACATACAGGGGACATGCCATTACTATTTGGAGCTGCATTGGATGGAATGAGAGGGTGGAGTGTTGGAAAAAGAGCCACCATGGCAATGCATCCAAGTACAGACCATGGAGGGTGGGGGAAAGCATGCTTGGTGGGAAGCACTTGTTACTGTACAAAGTTTATTGCCTGCTTCTCTCCATAGCTTATGTGGAGAAAACCAAAGCACCTGCTTGTGCTCCAAGATAGCAACCCATGCTACTTATATTAATCTGGCCAGGCAGTATATGCTTCCCTCATCCTAGGGCACTCTTAAGTGCTGTTACAATGTGTGGTGGAGGAGGAGGGGAATACATCTCCCGATGTCCCCTTTCCCCCATCAGCGCAGTAGAGGACAGGATTTGGCTCACAGCATAAAATCTGGTTTTAAAGTAAATGGTTAGACTGAAGCTGGTTCTAATTATGAAATGGGTCTTAAGCAAAATCAGGCCCTAAACTTGTGCCCTTGTACCAAATGCTACTAGTTAATTGAATAGAATGCACAACAACTAAGATCTGAATCATGTGAGATTCTGAGCGCCTACTTTAATGTGTGACATGCCTTCAGCTTTCACTGAACCCAATGGGTGCTGAAGGCTCCCAGCATCTTGTAGAATTAGACCTTGAATAAACACATTCCAGCAGTTTCTTTGCTGTCATGATTTTGCCTGATACATAAAGATGAGTTTGCCCTGCATAAAAGATCTACATTGGCCATTTGCAATTACACCATCTCCAGCGGTCTCTAAACTAGGTCCAGGCAAAAGGTGTTCACGTTTGTCTCCTACTGAGCTAGCACACAAAACTTCCTCAGACTTATTTCCATGTAGGGTAGTGATCAGTTGGCACACGGAAGGGTTCCTTCTTCAAACATCATCTGCTCAACAGTCCCTGCTAAATGTGAAGAGTATCATCTGTGACAGGGTTGGGCCAGATGGCTACAGGAGAGTAACAGAAGGCAGCTATATTAGCCCCAGGTTAAGTAGGTCCCTTTTCCCTGGGTAAGGTAACAGGGAAGGTTCCAGAACAATCAGGAACCTTCTGGAGACAATTAAGACAGACAGGCTGATTAGAACACCTGCAGCCAATCAAGAAGCTGCTAGAATCAATTAAGGCAGGCTAATCAGGGCACCTGGGTTTAAAAAGGAGCTCACTTCAGTTTGTGGTGCACGTGTAAGGAGCTGGGAGCAAGAGGTGCTAGGAGCTGAGAGTGAGAACGCATACTGTTGGAGGACTGAGGAGTACAAGCATTATCAGACACCAGGAGGAAGGTCCTATGGTGCAGATAAAGAAGGTGTTGGGAGGAGGCCATGGGGAAGTAGCCCAGGGAGTTGTAGCTGTCGCACAGCTGTTCCAGGAGGCACTCTAGACAGCCGCATTCCACAGGACCCTGGGCTGGAACCCGGAGTAGAGGGTGGGCCCGGGTTCCCCACAAACCTCCCAACTCCTGGTCAGACACAGGAGGAGTTGACCTGGACTGTGGGTTCACGAAAATGGCCAAACTAAGGGATGCCGTGAAACTCCAACGTGAGCAAATCCACCAATAAGCGCAAGACTCATCAAGGTAGAGGAGGAACTTTGTCACACATCATTCTTTTAAAAAGAAAAGGAGTACTTGTGGCACCTTAGAGACTAACAAATTTACTAGAGCATTATGAGTTTTTTTATGAAGTTGATAGATTTCCACTCCATACGGCATGCTACAAGTCCTCCTTTTCTTTTTACGGATACAGACTAACACGGCTGCTACTCTGAAACCTATCATTCTTTTAGCATTTCCTGTTCAAGTGAAACACAGTAAACATTTCACATTGCACTAATAGTACATGACACACAATTCACCAGTTTATAACTTGAGGGAAGTTACTATGTTGCATGCCCCAAGCTGTTCAGTCTTGTGAAAACCTTTCCAAAAGTTTTTCTAGTCACATGTATAAATGGTGTAATTGTGCAGGTTCCAATATCTAAAGTTTGTATCTGGGCAGGCATTCTATACATCTGAATTTATTTCCCTGTGAACTGTCATACTGTTAGACTGAGCAAAATGGATGCAGTTTTCTTCTACAAGCACAATTTAAAATGCCCTTCAAAGTACTGGATTTAATATTATGCCCAAAGCTACTGACCGACAAATTATTTTAAAGGACACTAATTTGGTTGCGGGAGCCAAAATTTGATCTATATTTTTTTATCCATAAATCCATGTTTTGTTTTGTTTTTTAAATTCTGAATAAATATAATTTCTATGTCAGTTGCCCAGTGCTCATACATACATAGGATGTGCAAGAAACTCCACAATTACACACCAGTGTGAATGTACATCATAGAATATCAGGGTTGGAAGGGACCTCAGGAGGTCATCTAGTCTAAGCCCCCGCTAAAAGCAGGACCAATCCCCAATTTTTGCCCCAGATCCCTAAATGGCCCCCTCAGGCATTGAATTCACAACCCTGGGTTTAGCAGGCCAATGCTCAAACCACTGAGCTATCCCTCCCCCCCACTGAGTTATCCCTCCCCCCATTTGCTATATGTGTGTAGCAAAGATTCCAGAAAATAGATGTAGACAATAGATTTCAGATTAGACTTTCATAGTGGAGGGAGTGTTTGGGGTGGGGGGGTGAGGGGAGAAAATACAATACAAAAAAAACAAATATTTTCAAATGTAGAAAACGTAGACTGTTTTTTGGGATCCACATTTACTAGATCTAGCCAAATAGAAGCAGCATTTTTTGGTTTATCATGTTACACAAGTTTCCTTTTTTCCCCTTTTGCAGTTGCACACCATTCCCATTACACACATACCTTTCTGCCAGTTGCCCACAGAAAATGACTTGCACTGGCTGGCTGCTGTTGCTGCTATCTGATCCTTGCATACCTCAAGCATCTGTCTGAACAGAATCATTGTCGAACAAGTATTTACAGCGTGACAAGAATTATTACCTTGATGCTCTGTATCCATGTAAGGTGACACGTCAAACAAACTGATCTGACACCTGTGTGCAGTGTTTTTGTTTGTTTCCAACAGTTTAAATACTTACCAAAGCATAGCACTTCGGGGCTATATTCTGCAACCCTGCCTCAACTACATAGTACCTAGCTTTGCAAGCAGTCCCTGTGAAATCAATGGCACTATACGTGGAATAAGGTGCTACTCAACTTCAGCCAGGGTGATACAATCTGGTTCTCTCTCTCTATTTTTTAAGGCAAGTTACCCCCATTATTCTGTTACTCTTTCTCCCTCGTGCTCACAGTTTATCTTCTACAAATGTAAAGGAGTTCATTTTTCCTTCTTAGTCACTCTTAATCTAAAGCTATCATTTACTACCCAGTCCATGTTCAGACAAGATTCCTGTTGAAGTCTATGGAACAAGAGTTTTGACTGATAAAGTCCTGCAGTATTAGCTTCTACCACAAGCATCTGAGAAAATTCCCACCTGTGTATTTATGATACACTTGGGAATGTGGAAAGCTCATTGATGAAAATGTAGCTTACATGTGTGCCAGTGTTCATAGTCAGAGTGATTTACAGTGTTCAAGAGGTGGAAATGTCTTCTTACAGCTTATAGTTTTTCTTAGGCTTACTCTTAAACACCAAAAGCTCTCACTGTATGACTCTTTCAACTGACATAATTATGTTTTCATTATGCAGTAACGTTATTTTCAGATCTAAAGAATCCCATGGCATGTATCTTCCTTGTTCGCTCCTGTGAATGAACACTGGAAGACATGATACAGTAGGTGCCTTTTCCATTGCCACTGGTAATTGCTTACCTCTGTTCAGCATCAAAGTAATGATCACACTGACTCACAAGTATTTATTTTATCAACATGAAAAGAGCAGAATTTCTTTGTAAGGCTCTTATTAAATACATCTTGTTGAACAAAAACATCATTCTAACAGGTCTGGTCGTTTATCATTAATTTGTTTAGATTTAATTTGTTTAGATTTAAATAGCATTTTTAAATGTAATATGGGAGAGAAGAGAATTGCATCTTTGTCTGACAGGTTCTTTTGCTATTGCTTATTGCCTTGGTAATGCTAGAAGTTTCCTTAAAAAAGCAAACCAGCCAACCAATAAGATTGTTCTTCATGCAGTCACTGAAAAGGATTTTACTGTATTTCTCTCTTGGAAAGCAAGATCTAATACGATATAATTATAATGCATCTATACTGTGGGAGTACCCACCGGCCCTGCTCATGATTGAATCACAGGGTCTACAATCTGTAAGGCACAGAATTGTTGGAGTATATCCATTCCTGAAAACTCTTACTCACATAAATCATCCCTACTCAGGCAACTGGTCCCTCTGTCTGAAGTCTCACATGACTGAGGTTTTGCAGGTTCATGTCCTTATTCCCCAGCTATGTGTTCTGGATAGTGCTAAACACATGGTTGGGACTCAACAAGTAGTAATCATTTACACACTGTTTGTATGCCCAGGTTGACAGGATGTTTCTGTCACTTGAGAAGCAGTTAGTTGGAGTTGAATCTAAAATAATCCTGCCTAATGAGAACAGATTGTCCAAACAGACTATGCACACAGTGCAACTACAATTGGGTTATTCTGCCTGCCCAACTACCTCTTGTGTGGATTCTCCCCATAGTTCTCAGTACTGCCCAATGAAAGTAGTATATTAGGGAATTACCTGTAGTAGCAGACAATGATGATTAATGGTCAATATTGTGATACAGTACAGCTTTCCAGGGGTTTCACATAAGAATAATCTCAATACTCCTGGGGTGCTTCATAAAGTGCAAGATATTTGGAAGAGTTTGTGCTTCAGGTATCCACAGATACTGTAGATCAGTCTTTACTAATAATCTCTTCATAACATTGTTCTTTCATGCATAAACTTTTAAAGATATAGGGTGAAATCCTGGGTCCATTGAAGTCAAAACTCCTATTGACTTCATTAAAATCAGTATTTCACCCACAAACCTTTTTGAATTGTAACCCACAATATTCCACTGGCTATTACCGACATGTGAACTCAACATAAAAAATAATCTGAAATGTTGAGTTCTCCACTAAACTCTTTTCTGCATAAATTTATGTTCCCTTTTGGGTCCAAAGTGAATGTTCGGTACAGTTGTTGGTAAATAATGGTGAAGTCCAGCCAGATAGCATTTTAGATAATAGCTTATTGACTAGGTGACTCAATTAATTTGAATGGCAAGAATTAATTAAGAAGCTTGCATGCCATTCAATTGTCAGTTCTGAGACCCATTGTGCTTGAAATATTTAGCAACTGGCTGTATATTATCATGTTTCCTTCTGAAAGCTAAAACTTCCTAAGAGAGAGGAAAGCTTGCAAAACCTTTCCTTGCATCATTGGACAATTGTTCATCTGTATAGTCCCATTCAAGTGAGGAGATTATGCCCTGCACTGAAACATCACAATGGGGTGCAACTTCAACAATAAATTCTTGTCGTTCTATTGCATTGACTCCCCTAATCAGTAGGTTATTTAGTAGGTTACTATTTGGCTGGACTTCATCATTTAATAACTCTCTGTGGGCATCTCCACACTGTGTATTAGTTTACCTATAGGGTGTATATTCTAGTGAACACTGGGGTGTCACTTGCTAACTGGTTCATGTGGACTCTGCTGCCGCACATTAGAAGTTCTTCATTGCGCTTTAATGTAGCCCCTTTTCAAACAGTACGACATTAATGCAGACTAGGGACTTCTACTGCACAGTGGTCCATGAGGGCCAATTAATGCATGATAGTGCAGTGCACACTAGAATTTACATCCCTGTAGTGAGAACTAATGCACAGTGTAGACAAGCTTTATGGTAGATTACTGTACATGAATGGGGCTACTCCGATAAGCCGCTATCTGTGTGAATAAAGGATTTACAATCTGTTCCTCTGGAGAGATTAGAGCCTTTGGAAAACTGGACCATAGAGAGAAATGTAATGCGTTAGGTTTAGAGCTGCATATATATATCTTCATTTTGATTGTGAGGCTGGGGTTAATTACTTTTAATGCTCATGAAAATAGACTTTTTTGTATTAATTACAGGCACATACCGCCTGCACGGTATATGGAGTGGGCTTCCTCATGACACTCTGCCAATGCGTCTCAGTCCTTGCTTGCTACAAATCTGCTGTTCCACAGAATAAGCTTCATTTGAGCAGTGAACCTTGATGGTGCCAAAGTATGCGGAGGTTGCACGAGGTGAGCAAATGTCCATTATATTATTGGCCTCACATGCGGTTACCCGGTATAAACTTCCCCCTTAAACACACTTTCCCGGGAACCCAAAACTCAGGGTGACTGTCGGGCCATTTATCTGTGCCAGAGTTCACAGTCCTCAAAGACTTATGCTAACTGCTTAAGTGAATGTCTTACAGGATACAGGCTTGTAGGTTCCTTTGCGTTACTATTTAGTAAAATAAAATGCTAATGCTAGCTCTGTGGGGTACAGTTTGTGCCAGGAGATATTGTAAATAGTTTACCATCATCAGTCTTTCCCATCTTCCTTGCACTGCCCAGGAAAATAAATCTTTTTCAAAGTCCTGATGTTTAAAGTTTTTCCACTCTTAGCCCTCTGTTCTTCCAGAGCAGTATAAAGAGGCCTTACTGCAGGTGTGAATGTAACTTACACCCACTTTATGGTTACTTTACGCTGCCAGAGTGTGGAGAGGAGAACCAGGCCCATTTCGTATTTCAGTAAGCTGCCTTCTTTGTCCAATTGTGTTAGGGTGACCATACATCCAGTTTTGGCCAAGACAGTCCCTTTTTTAAGCCCTGTCCCAGCTGTCCTGACTTTTCTTTTGAAAAACTGGGCATTTGTCCTGTTTGTTCTTGCCAACTGATCATCAGATGGCAAGAGCAAACAGGACAAATGCACAATTTTGCAAAAAAAATGGAGTGCAACCCATAGCAAGGCACAGAGGAACATGGGGAGGGGGAGCGCAAGTGGCAATTCCAGCCCTGTGTGGAAGGGAGGGCTCAGGAGAGCGGCTTGGGCCAGGCCAGCCCCATGCATGAGCAGGTAGCAGGCAGTCTCGGGCCGGGCAGGCAGGCAGCATGGGCAGGAGGTGTCTCAGGCCGGCCCTGTGGGCGGATGGGTGGTCAGGGAGGGTCTTGGGCCAGCCTCGCATGAAGGGGGAGAGGGGGACCTCGGGCCAGCTGCATGGGGTGTCCTGTTTTTTCTTTGGGAAAATATGTTCACCCTAAATTGTGTAGGTGTATGATGTTGGTGCAATCCTGAAACTATCTATCCAGTTCATTGAAGAATAATTTACCCTGGTTTTTATCACTGCTCAAAGGTTTCACAAAGGCATCTTTGTTTTTTCATGGAAAGGTTATGAAGGAATTACCTTAATTACATTGGATTTCAGCAATGGATTTCAGAGTTAAGGCTAAGTAGCTGCCCTTGGCTAGTCGCATTGTGTCTAGATCTTACAGATCATTTGATTGCATGTCAAATTCCTTTATGTTCTGATTTCCTTTGATAGAGGAATTTGTGAGCTGCAATACCTGTATATTCTAAATTACGAGAGAAATTAATAAGTGTCAGAAAGAGAAAAACTTATAAAGCACTTTCAATATAATATACAGCTTTAACAGCCTTACTTTGTTTAGAGCACAGGGGCTAGGGTTGAGGTATCTTCATGGTGATCTCAGTCTCTCCTCCTAATTGCAGATCTGCAATCAAGAGGAGCAACTAAACTGAAGGTCCACAGTTGAAACCCACATTTGCCAAGGGCAAGGTATTCTCAGTGAAGGGTCCTTGGATGTGGAACTCGAGTCTTCAGCTTCAGAGAATGAGTCAAGACCCATATTTCTGCACAGATCTTCCCACAGCAATGAAGCTATGGAGAATCCCAACAATAGTCCTCAGGGAAGACAATCAACCATGAAGAGCCCTTCTTGGGGAGTAGCTTAAAATGAGGAAAGACAGGAGAATTTTGGTTCTGTGTTCCTAATTTCTGTATAGTATTCTGTATCACAATAGAATAGCTTTAGAATTTAGATAGAGAGATAGATTAACATATTAGAGATTAGTTGAGAGAACTGGCCAAAATGACTGACATTTCAGCCTAGGGCCTTCTCCTCTCCCACCCCTCTGCTCCCTTAGGTGGGCTTCTATGAATTACAGTGGATATTATTTACATAATCTAAATATTAAGTTACCTGTTCAGTTTAATATTCTGCATTTTTAAATACATCTTTTGCCTAAAATAATTCATGTTTTATAAGTGTTTTCATATCACCATGAAAGATATATATAAAAAGCAAGAATACAAAGAATGGCATGAGGGTAACATGACCTTTTGCCATACAAGAGCTCTTAACTACCATCTCCCCAATAAGTATTTTAAAAAAATTAATTCTGTTTTTCTAGTGAGCATATCTAAGTCTTTTCGTTATATTTTCAAAAACAAATCCTTTTTTCACTAAATCACACACACCGTGTCCCTAAAGGTTTAGCAGCCCCAATGACCTTTGAGACGATCTCTTTGGAGAAGGAGTTCTATATCTCAGCAATGGAATATTGACATGTTATGAAGAGATTGCCATGGCAAATATACGTGTTTTATGGAATCGCAGGGAAAATAAATGCATATAACCCATGTAAGTTGTTGGTGCATAAGTTATTGCTGCTCAAGGCTGCAGTAATTTCTCTTTACTAAAATATGTTCAAAGTCCTTTTTGGTTGAAAAGGCATACTAGATTATATATTAAATTTAGACAAGGCCCTTTTGAAGCTGATTTTACTCCATTCTCTCATAGGTTTAGCAATGAAAAGTGTCCGCTTACCCAAGCTGGAAAAGGAAGATAATACTTTATCTACATAAATTTACAAATGATATACAAGTATTTACACCAAGAGCACTTTTGTTTTATATTTTTCTCAGTGCAAAGAACTATACCATGTATACAATAATAGCTCAATAGCCTGAGATAATCTTCAATTTGGCATTCTTAGATAAATCTGCTTAAATCCGCGAATTAACTTTAACAGCAATGAACTGTTTTTGCCAGAGATTTAAACTCTCACAACTGAGACACCTTGCAGACTTCCTTTAAAAATCTACTTAACCCTTTCTGCTCTCAGTTACAGCTTGTCAAAAATTTTCAAATGAAAATATTTTACTCAAAACTTGGACTTTTTTACTGGAAACTTTCACAAACCTTTTTAAAATGTTCCAATACAGTCAAATGTTCATATGAAAAGTAAAAGTGGGGTAAGTGTGCATGCTGACCATTGCTATATGTAGAGTTGTAAGCACAGAAAAATCTACATGGTGAGAAGCTTATAGCTCATTGTTATAAATTTAAGGTCCAGTTTTTAAAGTTTAGAAGCACGAGGGCAGGTATAACTAATTACATATGCAAAATGGAAATTCAGATATGTATATAATCAGATCCAGTTATTTGTGCATGCAGTTGCCTAATTTGCATATGCAGTTGTAATTGCTTGCACAGATAGATTCTCAATTGCACATGCATTTTGCTCATTAAATTGCATGCCTTGACTCTTGAAATCTGGCTTTTACTATTTCCAGACATGTAGGGCACTGTGCTGATATTTCCTACTAGACTTGTGTGTAAGTTACCTTTTAAATCTGTGGTACAGTTTGAAATACTTTGGTACATTCTGAGTAACAAAATATACATTTACATAAATGATCAGAGCAAGAAGCCCACATCCAGAAACCAATGTTTTCTGTCTCATGCCATCACATTCTTTTTATTATTATTGTCATCATTTCCTAATTTGTTCAACGTCAATTACTAATAAGAGAGGCACTCTTTGTGGATGATTGTGCCCTCCTAGCACACAAGAGGGAGATCACCCAGTGGATCGTAGATCGCTTTGCTGATCCATCAAAATGGTTTGGCCTCACGATCAGCTTGAAGAAACCTGTGGTGTTGAATCAATCATCTTCACCACTCCAGGCCATAACCCCTACCATCTCCATTAGTGGAATCCAACTAAAGCAAGTTGATAATTTTACCTGTCTCAGCAGCAACATCTCCAATGATGGATCTCTTGACAACGAGATCACAAACAGGATACAGAAAGCTTCTCAGTCACTAGGAAAGCTATGCAAGAAAGTCCTGAAATCCCACAACATAATCCTTTCAACAAAAATAAAACTTTACAATGCTTTTGTGCTCACATCTCTCCTCTATGGCTGTGAGACCTGGACACGATACAAATGGCATATCAAATAGCTAGAGGCCTTCCATATGCGGTCTCTGACCACCATTATGGGGATCCGCTGGCAAGACAAAATCACCAACCTGGAGTTTCTCCAAAAGTCAAATCTCACCACCATCGAGGCCAACTAAAAGCCCAACTACGCTGGGTTGGACACATCATTAGGATACCTGAATATCAATTCCCCAGAAAAAATATTCTGTGGAGAATTGGCACAAGGACCCTGGAATCAAAGCCTCCCCAGAAAGCACTACAAGGACAGCATTAGGATCAGCATACACTTTGGTGCAATAAAACCAGATGATCTTGAGATGTCTGCATCAAATAGATCAGCATGGCAACACACAACACTCAGAGCTTTTCAAGCCTTTGAAGAGGACATAATTGATGTTAGCTGCAAGGGGAAAGCGTCACACCATTGCTATAGCTACCAAGACACTCACCAGTGACTTTGTCTGCCCGATCTGCTCACGAGCATGCAAGTGCTTTAGACTTCAGAGTCACTCCAGAATCCACAAAAAGAGATAACAATGACATTTTCATGCTGAACCGACAGACTAAGTGAGGAACCATCACATTCTCTTTATTATTATTGCCATCATAGCTGAATGTGTTCAAGGTCAATGATTCTAAACTATTTCTGATTTGCATTTAACATGAAGCCTCAAGCTTTGTAACTTCTCTAAATTAACATCCTTCAAAGGCTTTCCTCTGTTTATTGCACAGAATTACTGTAGGTTTGTTTTCCACCCAGTCACTACCGGTTTCATTATTGTCCTTTGCTAGATCCAGTAGTGTCCGCAGGTTGCGGCGCTGCTTATTCAAGGTTATCTATTTTTAGCTCATTCTTGATAGTGGCACAGAGTATCTCCTTAACTAGGTTTAGGATTTTCTTTTCTCCTTCATCATCAGTTCTAAAATCACATTGACTCCTTTTGGTGAATATATATTGAAAAACATATATATACGGATACACCTGTGTTTGTGTGCGCGTGTGTGTGTTGCTTATCTTGCCCTTTTATTTGCTGTTGCCCTAAATCGTTTACGAAGTCCCCAAAAGGTCAGTTAAACAATTAACTTACTAGTTACTTATAGACATTGTGAACTATTTCATTTCACATTAATTAATTAATTAATTAATTATAATTTCATTGTTTCTTTCCAGTGAACTAGTTGTGTTCTCTTCCCACCTCCTTCCTTCCCCCCCCCCCCCCCCCCCGCCCCAGCAGCCCATGGGATGCGGTATAAGACAGCCAGTAAAAGTAACTAGTTTTTTTCTCCTTGCTCTCTGAGGTTGCCTTGTCACATAGTATTTTGCATTTCTATAGTGCCTTCTATTTGAGAATGTCTTAAGCACTTTACACATAAGCCTCCAAATCCTGTGAGGTATGCATTGTCCCCATTTTACAACTGGAGATCTGCAGCATGGAGACTGGAGCAAGTTCACACAGCAAGACTGTGGCAGAACCAAGAACGGAACTCAGATTCCCTGACTCGCAGTCCTTTCCTTTAACACATCTTTCTATACTTTTAAACATCTCACTATGAGTCATTGCTCTTTGTAGTTCCCTTCATGTACGACTTGGATCTAGACTGTTCTCAGTGGTGGCTGATGACAGAACAAGGAGTAATGGTCTCAAGTTGCAGTGGGGGAGGTTTAGGTTGGATATTAGGAAAAACTTTTTCACTAGGAGCGTGGTGAAACACTGGAATGCGTTACCTAGGGAGGTGGTGGAATCTCCTTCTCTTGAAGTTTTTAAGGTCAGGCTTGACAAAGTCCTGGCTGGGATGATTTAGTTGGGGATTGGTCCTGCTTTGAGCAGGGGGTTGGACTAGATGACCTCCTCAGATCCCTTCCAACCCTGATATTCTATGATTCTATGACTTCTTGTTTTCCTTTGTAAATCTAAAAACT
This sequence comes from Caretta caretta, assembly GCF_965140235.1. Taxonomy (NCBI): domain Eukaryota; kingdom Metazoa; phylum Chordata; order Testudines; family Cheloniidae; genus Caretta; species Caretta caretta. The sequence continues at coordinate 17,058,637 of NC_134213.1, read as the reverse complement.
TTATCCAAAACATGCTAACTTTTTTACATTCTTGTCGGTGCATATGTGTGGCAGGTTTACCAACCTCACACTAGAGAGGAAGGGGTTAAGGAGTTGCTCTGGATCTAAGCAGCTCTGCCCCACCACACCTGCAAAGCCTGCACAGGCTAGAGGAGGAGTTTAAAGGGAAAGAAGAGTAACTCACTTGCAGGTAGCCAGAAGAAGCACCATGGGAGGCCCAGATGCTGTGGCCTCTGATTATTGATGATCTACCTGGCCTACTGAAGGAAAAGGACTCTGGACATTTGCAAGGTCTGAGACTTCTTCTTTGATTTATTTTCTTTGCAACCCTTCAATCTTCCCTCTTGCATGGGGAGGCCAATAGGAAGTGAGGCAGCCACATACCATTCCAGGTTGCAGATGTCAGCTGTCTACCTTTGGGCCCTGGATCAGAACCCAATGGAGAGGGAGGGCCTGGGTTCCTCTACCCACCTCCTGATGGGCTGGAGGCAAAAAGCCTATCCCATGCATCAGACTCAGGACTAGGAAGACTACATATCCCAGTGAGTCCTGACTGCGGGACTTTGGTGGAGTGACGCCTAAAGCCCCTTGCCTGGCAACAGAACTAGCCTTTGTTGGACTCTTTTTATGTACTCCTGAAGGATGGACACAATTTGTGACCCAGATGGAGGACCAAGTCACAGAAGGGGACAACCCATTGCAGGATGAGAGCGACTATCAACTGGGTGACACCAAGCCAGAAGAGCAGCTGTCACACCCTCACACCCTCGCCCTACCACTAGGCAGCACTTGTGGGGAGAAGACACCTTCACAATGAGCCTATAAAAAGCTGTTAAGAATTATAATACAATCTCTATCCTTCTGCACTGCAAATATTCATCTGGTGTAAATCCTGCCATAAGCAGCAGATTTAGGATGGGCAGCGATGTTGCTTGTGCATCCTTGGTCATGAGAGTCCTTCTGGGTAGAATGGAATTCCATGGGGTGGACTGGGAAGATGATAAATCACCCATTACTGATCCTCTTCGGAGGTTTAGCCTGAGTCCTTAACTAGTGAATGCTGCTAACCCCATTTCCTGCCCTAGTCATGAAGTTCTGGATGCAAACCTTGAAGAGCTGACCATATCTTGGGGATGTGATGTCATGTCCAACTGACTGCTATGGAGGAATCTTGCCTTACTGTTTATGTTGGAATGAGAGGGTTTCTATACCATCTTCTCTCCATGCCTTGCTCTGACCCATGGCTGTATGGAGAATGAAGGTCCTGATTCTGCAAACCCTTTTGATGAAGGGAGCATAGTCCTCCTCAGCTCTAGAATTGCATGCATGCTACACTGTAGTGTTAATGTTATGATTCTGAACAACTCAAGAGTTATAACTTTGGATACTAGAAAAGACTCAGAGATAGACAGCTTTATAAAAGTCACATCTCAGTGGCAACTCTTGCTCCCCCAGGAGACACAATGCCACCCAAAGCTCCCCCTGGCATAGCACTGTTCTATATTGACCCCTCCTTAGAGCTCTGCCTTAATGACATACAATCTCGCTCAAAATGAGGTGATTAGAAGGGAGAGAAAAGGGGACGATTTTGAGAGAAAAAGCACTGATGCATGTTTTGTAAGGCAAGTGAAATTTAGCTCTAAGAGTCATGTATATTTTTTGAAGCACAGACTTTGCTGCCACGTTTACCATGGGAAGTCTTTTGAGGAGGAAAATAAAAGTGTACTCTGAAAAAATATGGGGTGTTAATGGGGCCAGGCTTTCACCCCGGAGTTGGAAATTTACTGGAGAAAAGAAGGTAGAGGGAGGAGACAAATCTGTTGTGGTGGTTTTAGTGTGCTGGTCAGAAAGAAAGGACAACTTGCACAGACCGTGGAGCAGCCCCAACAACAACAGTAACAATCAAATAAAGAGTATTTGTCAGTTCAACAGACAAAGTATTTACAGCAACAAAGTAGTCTCTACAAGAGTATTTGTTACCGTACAAAGAATAATATTTTCATCTGCAATAAGAGTAAGCTGTGGATGTGGAGGTAGAGTCACCCCACATCTCCCCACCCACTTAGCGGCCTACAACAGCTAACAGAAGTCAATGGAAAATTACAACATGGAATGGGGCACCTGTCCAAGCAATGTAGCAAAATTCCAGACTATGCTGCTAAACTGGCAAAGTCTAGAGATGGGCCACAGCTCAGACCCCATGTTTGAATGCTGCCCAGCTCAAGGGGGGTTCAGAATCTCAATCCAAAAAAATCACTGTTGTAATTCAATGCTCAGCCTATGACAGGGATAGGTTTGAGTTGCTAACCCTGAGCTGGCATTTCTGTTAGGCCCATTTGTAGTAAATGAGTGTGTGATATTCATCCCTGCATTTAGCTAAGGGCTATTTGGTTAGTAATTCAGAGACCATAGCAACAATAATCCAGGTTTGGAGCCAACAGATAATAAATAGGCTAGGCTATTGCTATATTATTTATTAGTAGCCTCACCTCATTAATTAATCCCACACAAAATAAAACATTAGTGCTGAAGGTAGCTACTTTGGTGCAGCAAATTTCTTTCTTCCTTTAGAAAAGGACCATGACTATAATAATAGGTGGAGCTGGTAATGATACCCATAATTAGGGTTGTTCCACGCTTTACTAAGATCCAGTCGCTTGTAAGTTTGCTAAATGGAACTGCTCAGGCTTAAATTTTCCGTGTTGGGTATTTACCTCAAGCTGAATTTTTCTGGAAAGCTTCAGCAAAAATGGTTCAACCATTTTCAAGAACAAGATTAAGAAAAAATGTAATTTGGTTATGTTAAAAAAAAAAATTCATGGAGAATCTCTAGTGCCTCTTTGCTTTGAAGGAGGGACTTTATTTGGCAGGGGTGTTGCCTTGAAGTCAGGAATGTGCTTTTTGCTGTTCCCTTGAGAAACTGCCCAAATCTGGCAAAATTATAAGCCTTTAAAAAAATGCAGTTTGCACATGCTCAGTAGTGACTTATTAGAGTTTAGAGAGACAAAGTGGGTGAGGTAATATCTTTTACTGGAACATCTTCTGTTGGTGAGAGAGACAAGCTTTTGAGCTACACTCACCCACAGAAGTTGGTCCAACAAAAGATATAACCTCACCCTCCTTGTCTCTAATATCCTGGGACCAACACGGTTACAACAACACTGCACACAACTTATTAGAGTTTGGCAGTGAAATTCTCCAGAGATAGTGCTGGTGCTGAGCATGCTCCATCCTGTGGTTTCAGGAGCTGAGCAGGACTTTCCCTGCAATCACTGCTGTGGTGCCCGTATGAAGGGATATTGTGTCTCGTGTGCTCTTAGTGCTCCAATGCCTGGCACCTAGGCTGCATGGAGGAGGAGGATGCCTGACTGGAATGCTGAAGGGACAAGAACTGGCCCTGGAAGATAGCAGAGGGAGTGGGTTGAGACAAAGACTCTAGGGAAGGGAGTAAGGGAGGTCAGGAAGACTGGGAGCTGGGGCGAGGGGAAGACTATTACTGGCTAGGCATGGAAACTGAGAAGCAGGAGTGTGAGGTGGAACAGAAACAAGGAATCTGGTGGGTAAAGACTGAGATCAGATGTGGAACGGGGGAAGGGCAAGGGAGGGACTTGGACTGACTGGGCAGATAACATTACTATCTGATCTGGAAATATCTGCTACGAAAAGCTCTCTTTGCCAGTTTACTGCTTTTTGTGAATCGTGGGTGTTGGTGCTGTATGTGCTTACACCAGCTTTCTACCAGTGTAAACTATTGCCTCCTGTGAAATTTGTCATTATTTTCTGTGTTGTGAGATCTGAATCAGACCGTATGTGTCAGCATGATCAGGGTTTCATTTACACATTATTCAGGGCAGTGCTGTTGCCTAAAGATTATACTGCTATTGCTGTGTTATGCAATGTATTTAGTTTTCAAGCACTTACTGTTTGTTTTTGGGGTTTTTTTTAATAATGTGGTTTTGCCTAAGGTTGCATCTTTTTGCCTGAGATAGGGTTTATCTTGCTGAAAATTGTAGGGGATTGCCGGAGGTGAGACAAGTGTAGCACAACAATAGAAGTCTCTTATCATTAGAGAAACTGCCTCTCTGGGGAAAATAAAAAAGGAAAACCAAACAGGAGATCAAGCCAGATGTGTAGTTCTGCTTCTCTCCTAAAAAGAGCTGAAGAACAATGTCCATGACATGAGGTAAAAAAATGGCTGACGATTTGGAGGGGAATTGTTGGAGGCATAAGGGCTTAAAGGAGACATTTAACCTGTGTTATGTTCACTAACTAGTTAGACAAAAGTAACAACCCCAGCAGAACCATTAAGTAAGCTCTTATCTTATTAATGGCAGATAGTTTCTGGAAATGAGAAACTATTGTGCAATGGGATCTGCAGGTTTTCCAGGAATATTTGGGTGCTATACAAAAACAGTTTTCTTCAGACCTCACAGATGTAAACTAAGTAAAAAATGGATCTTTGGAGCAGAGAACCAACAATTGTGTCCTATTGTTGTGGTGGTTTAGTGATGTGGAAACATTCTAGGAGCCCACTGATGAGAATTTTTTTGAAGATATGCTAAGAGGTGCATAATATATCTGCAAATCAAACTTTTCCATTTTGGGATGTGCCCAATCCAGTGTCACTCAGGATTCTGAGGTTTTTCATCAATATTCATACTCCAAGGCTCAATATTCAATATTTGAGGGAAAGTAAATGTGCAGTTTGCATCATCTTTTCAGCCACATAGGCAGTTACATCACTTTGACGGCGGCAGGTCAAAGATAGCTATGGCACATCCAGAGTTTGTGTAGGTGGGTAGAGCGAATACACAGGGAATAAATAGGAGGCCCAAATGAAGAAGTTGTGAGGGTGTTTGTATATTTAATAAGGTATTGAGCATATATTACTCTATTGGAACTCAGTTCTGCCACCTGTATACCTGACAAGTAGTGCCATCAAAGTCAGTCAAAGAATAGCTTGTGAAGGTGCTGCTGCTCATCATGATTAATCAGGCCCCTTATGAAAGTGAGGGACATTTCCTGCTATGCCCGACTTCGGCTCTGCACGGTAGACAAACCTTTGTTGGCACAGCTGTACCAGCACAGCCCCCTAGAAGAGATGCAGTGTATGTCAACAGAAGTTTTTCTGCCAGGATGGGAATATCACCTCCCGGAACAATGTTAGCTATGCCAACAGAAGCACTCTTCTATTGTCATAGCTGCATCTACACTGGGGGTTTTGTCCGCATAGCCATATTGCTTGTCGTTTTTTCCACATTCCTGATAGACATAGTTATGTGGGTATAAGCATGCATCAAACCTTATAGTTCAGATGAAGAGAAAATCCATCCTTAAAAGACTGGGACCACAGCACTGAGAATAGAAAGAAGGGGGAAAATGATCCCCAGAGGGAGAGGGAGTTAAGCTCTTGTATCTTCCTGTGCATTTATTTATCACACTGAACATAACTGTTATATTTAATAATATTAAATGTGTATTAAATAATGTATTTAATGTATTAAATAACCTGCTGAACAAATCCTCTTTCATTGAATTTAAAAGATTATCAGTTGACTGTAGGATCATCAGGCTGTTACTTTGGGAAAAACTATCTTGCATGAGTCCTTCTCCTGCCATGCCCATTTTCAGTTAAAAGGAGTTACACAAACCAACCCATGCAATTTGACTACCTATTGTATTGTTGAAAAAGTGTAAACGAAAGCATCTGCAGCACAACCAATTTTCTGACAAAAACACTAGTGGACAGGGGCTGTCCACTGACCTGACGGAGCACATAAGCCGAATTCAAGGCATAAAACGTTGTGCAATTTGCTTGTGATTACATTTTGATTACACTTTGTGACAAGTGTTGCAAGGGGGAGGAGAAGGTTTCTAATCAGCATGAATGTGTTTCCTTTAGGAAAATGGAAGATGTGCTTGAGATTTAAAAAAGGAAAGTAAAAAGGCAGGAAGAAAAATAAAGACTACTTGAGGTTTTCTTAAGCCCTACCTTTCAGAAAACATGTCCAGAGCATTGAAGGAAACCTTTCTTTAAATGTTTTAGGGAATTAAGATTGAAGGTGGAAATCAGAATGGATCCTTTGTGAGTGAGGGTCTGTCTACACTGCAAGGTAAGCCTTGGCTCAGATTCAGACTCATGTGCAAATCCCGTTCTGTCTACACACAGTTCTGTCTAACTCAGGCCTGGTCCCGGGCCCCAAGATCCCGCAGGAATGGAGGGGTTTGAGCTCAAGTCTCCTGGGGGTTTGGGCCCAAACTCCATCACTTTGTAGTGTGGGCACAACTCAGGTCTGGGCCCCACAGACTTGGATCTTGAGAATCCACTGCTGCTATCCCACAATCCCATTTGTCCTTTCTATCCCAAGATTGCCCAATCAATTCCCAGGAAATGGAAGCAACCCCTCTGGTTCAAGTACAGCTGCTCAGCATTTAACTTTTCCGTTTTGTTCTGACAGTTGAGCTGCAAGCAAAGTGAACCTTCTCCTGCATTTGTCATGGTCACTAGCATGAAGAAGTTCTTTGCCAAGCATGCTGCTAGCTGGTAATGGGAGCACAGCCAGATTCTGGTTAATTGCTGGTGTAAGGTGAGCAAATAGCAGGAGTTCCATAAATGTCCAGACGTCCTGGCTAATAGTGAAGAAGCTGGCAGCGTTCGGGATTCACTGGACCAGTGACCAGTGCAGGGAGCAGATTAAGTGGCTCAAGACTGACACTGGAAAGCCATGGATGAGAACCACAGCTCTGAGAACTTGCCACCATCCTAATGTCCTTTTAATGAGGAGTTTGACCGTGTGCTGGGTATTCTGTTGTGCACTGAGCCACCAGCTCTTCCCTACAGCCTGGTCAGCTGGGTCAGTGACCTTTCACCTCTGAATCCAGTATAGGACTGGAGGGGAGCCAGCAAACACCAAATGAGGCTGACAAAGTGTCTCTTGAGCCCAAATCAGTCTCTGAGGAGGCTTTGCCACTGGAGCAGCTGCAGCACATTGTGGGTCTCTACTTGAAGGAGCTTTTCGATGCTTCCCCGGCGGAGCTGCCTGCCACAGAACCAGCATCAGAGACACAAAAGACAGAAGTAGGCCCTCAGCCTGATATGTTTCTGACTCCATGTTATTAATATACATGTAATCCCCAGGGAGATTACATAGATTCCTGGGACTCTGTCTGCTGGCAGCTCAGGGAGAGGCACACTGTCCCTGCTAGGGAGGGAGACCCAAGGCAGACTCAGAGTCTGCCCAGCAACTAATAGGGAGTGAGAGGCCCTCCCAGGGAGAAGCCATTTTGGAGTCAGTCTGGAGCCAGTGAGGGAAAGGGCAGGACCGGCTGTGTGGGGAGCTGGTGAGTCCCAGGCCTGCATGCAGGGTTCCCCCGAGAACAGGCCTCTAGGGACCTGACAGCAGATCCCTCAGTGGGGTTTTTCCTTCCCCAAAGATGATTCCCAATTTGTAGCGTTTGCTGGGAAACTTCCCAGCCAGGCTGAGTTTGCCCTCCAGCTCCCTAGGGGAGACCAGTCACCACATGGTCAGCTCTGCTCTGACTGCTAGTCCAGGAAAGCTGCCTGTGGAGTGTGTGACTGGAGGCTGGGCTAGGAGGCCACCGTTTGGATGTTAATGTAGTTGTGTAACTTACACCTTGAGCCCTGCATGCCTTTATGGTGAGGGGAAATCCTGGGACCGACGCAGCCTGATTCCTGCCTGAGGAGGATCCCTGCCAGCAGAGATCAGCCCCTCTGCAGTGACTGAGGAGTCCAGAGTCATCTTTGAACCTGAGGATCATTCATGGAGTTTGTGAGTGCACCACTGTTTAGTTAGTTAGTCAGGGAATTTGCTTTGGGGACCTCCTACTCCCTGAACTGTGTCCTCAAGCCAAGGAGTAAGGGTTTGAGGATTTTATAACCTGCTTCATATTACATCTGTGGAGGGATGTACCACCTTCTCCCACTTGTGAGTCCTTTGGGCTTACTAAACCCAGTGAGCCACACTGATAAACAACTGCAGAGAAGAATTTTGTGGTTATAGGTCATCAAGGGCCCCAGCAAAGTACGCGTACCAACGGGACACTAATTTTACATTTTCTACATCAAATTACATTTGCAGTGTGGGCACTGGTGACCCTAAAAATAGTGTTTTACCCTGTTATGTTGTATTTGTGTCCTGTTTAATATAATTATTATGTTGAATATATTTTTATGTGTTTGTGTTATTTCTTGGAAGTCTCCAACTATCTGGCAAGTAAGTGAGGATTACTCTGTAGTTAGAATTGTCCGCCCAAGTTGCCCTGGTGACCCTGCCAGGAAGGAGCAAGGGGGGTTGAGACACTGCCAAATAATTTCGTAAGAAAAAAAAGAAAGAAGATACACCCCGCTGAGTGGGTGGCAGTATCCAAAAGAACCCAGACCTGTCCATCAAACCTGCAAGCGGATGGGCATTAAAGGAGGTGACCAGGTGGAGAGGGGGCTTTGCATATGGATGGGAGGGATTTCTGGTTTATTACCCAATGCAAACTTCATTGGTAACAGCAAGAAGGGAAGTTGTACTGCCACCTTAGTCTTGAATGGTTGTGAATAAAGAAAGTAGAGTACAGAGTAACAGCCGTGTTAGTCTGTATTCGCAAAAAGAAAAGGAGTACTTGTGGCACCTTAGAGACTAACCAATTTATTTGAGCATAAGCTTTCGTGAGCTAGCTCAGGAAAGCTTATGCTCAAATAAATTGGTTAGTCTCTAAGGTGCCACAAGTACTCCTTTTCTTTTTGCAAGTAGAGTAGTTTGTCAAAATTGTAACAAGCACTGTAAAATCCTTCTAAATTTGCTCTTTTAGGTCACAATTTTTTTTCAATCTAATTTATAGATATTTAAAGAATCAATTTAACTAGCTCCTTGGTGTCCAGATTTCCCAACAGCAACAACAAACATCAGATATATAGAACTCACGTACACCACTGCCTGGAAGGTTATAAAGAAATCATTGTCTCAGGTATGGTACTATCTTTGTGGGTAGTAGTTTACTGTAAGTGCTACACTAGCAGAACTAAGTTACAAATGGTGGTTATATTATTTCAAAGATCTATTAGCATATGGGAATGTGTAATTTAAAATGATTTGCAAAATGTTCACAGCATAGAACAATTTTAATGCACTTTAAATGAATAAAATGTATTCTGTGGGTTGCACAGTTTGTTCTAAATGACTTAATCATCATCTATATAATTTAAAATGAAATGGGCTAGTAAATGGATTTACTGTAGTAGTCTTAAGTTTTGATAATAGATAGCTCTTCAGACTTGTAGCCAAAGATATAACAAGCTCCAATGGCTGGACATTGAAGTGACACAAATTTGGACTAGAAATAAGAAACAAAAAGTTAACAATGAAGATAATGAAACAACTTAACCACAGTTGTGGTGGATTCACCATTTCTGGAAAAATTTTAATCAAGATTGGATTAAAAAAAATTCTCTAGTTCAAGCAGGAATTAGGCCATAGGACTTCTTTGAATTGTGTTATACAGGAGGTCAGACTAGATGGTCACAATGGTCCCTTCTGGCTTTATAATCTATGACTCTCAAAGTGACTTGTTTGCAGCACTGTGTACTATCTTTAGCATGCCTATAAATATTCATTCCCATTGACAGGCAGCCATTAAACTGAAGTGTTACTTCTTTCCAACTAATGGTCTCACAATTAAAATCAGTAGAAATTTTTGATCTTTTATCTCTCCTGATGTGAGAATAATTTGACCCACTGGTCTTCACAACGGGGAGATCGATGCTGCTGCAATCGATGCAGCAGGGATTGATTTACGGGTCTAGTGAAGGCCTGCTAAATCAACAGCAGAGTGCTCTCCAGTCAACCCTGGTACTCCAGCTCTCCAAGAAGAGTAAGGGAAGTCGACTGGATAGCATCTCCCATGGGTGCAGTGCAGTGAAGACTCCGGGGCAAGTCGATCTACGCTACGTCGACTCCAGCTACGTTATTCAGGTCAACTTACATCCGTAGTGAAGAAAAGCCCTAGTATCCCAGAAGTAGTTCTGCAGAGTGTTTTCTTTTCTTTATAGTCAGTTCCACCTTCATTTCTTTATATCCTAGAAGAAAGCCTATGTTTATGTCATTGAATCTTCCAAAATAAGAAAACGCTGTCTTAATATCATAAAGGAGACCTGCAAAAGAACAAAATAGCCTGTGCCCTTTTAATGTCTTTATGCTGTATAAAGAAGGCCTGAAAGGGGATTTTTTCCTCCCTTCTAAGAAAAGAGGTTTTTCTCTGCTTGTGTTTTATGTTAGAAATTGAGCCTGAAAGTCTTGATGATGGTGGAGAACTAGTCGAATGATACCTTAACAAAAGCCAGGCAAATGAAAATTATGCTAGTGAGAGGGGAAGGGGTTTTTAGTCAGGCTATTCAATGCACTTTGGGAATTTTTGGTTAAATTTCTGGCTCTTCTCTGTTAGTGCACATTCAGGATTAGATTCTCCATTGGCATGTACCTAATTAAGTCATCTACACCAGGGCAAAAATGACTAAAAAGTGAATGAAAAATGCTTCTAAATCAGGGTGGTAACAATTTGCATCTCCTTTGCACTGGGGCACAGATGATGGGGACTATAAAGAATTGGGCCCCTGGAGTTCCTCAAAAGGCAGCTTTATTGTATTCTTAATGTGCATTTACCATTAGATCTTCACCTGCACTCTGAGTGCCTGCATGTTTTAACATCTTTTTATTCTTTTTGGTTGCAAATCGATCTGTTTGTTCTTGTGGCGTCTTGAATTCTTTTGCCTTAGTGTCGATATGGCAAAAAGGGTGTGGTCTCAATCTGGGCTAGCTAACATGGGTTAAAATAGCACTGAAGACTTGGCAGTTCGTTTTTTAACTCAGATTAGAAGCTCGAGTTAAGCCCCAGGCTCCTCTACGGCTTTGGCTTTAACGTGAGCTGCTAACCCAAGTTAAAAGCTGAGTTGTTGTGACTTCACTATTTTAACATCAATTAGCTAACCCAAGTTAAGAATACCTAGGGGTTTTGTTGGTTGGTTGGCTTTTCTGCAGTGTAGACACATCCTTAGTTAGAAACATGCCCTTTTGTCCTCTAGCAATACAATATCTGCACACTAACTCCCTTTCAGAGGAGGGTTAAAGCTCTTTAGGAAGGCAGAGTAACATGGAGTTGCTGGCTCCTTTAAGGGAGTCCAGGCCCAAGTTAGCCATGATGAGCTGATTTAAGGTGAACAAGCCCATCTAGGTAGTAAACTGAGTAATAAGCCCCTGGGGCAGATAAAAGGCCATCAGGGCTCAGTTGTAGATAGATGCTCACAGAGAGAAATTCCCTTAGGAGGGCAGTGCAGCCCCCTGAATCCACAGGGAGAGAGACAGGCGAAAGAGGCCAGGCCTGAGATCACAAGACCCAATGAGAAGGGCTGTGCAATCCCTGAGCCCAGGGGAAAGACTCTATTTCAAGTTTATTTTAATTTAATGAAGTAGAATCCCAGCAGGGTTCTGTGGAATTTTGGATGCTGTGGAATTTTTAAGGGGTCCTGAGAGAAGGGAAGCTGAGGCAGGGAGGTCCTGGAGGCCGGGGGAGGGGAGGGGGGCATCACAGGGCAGGCACACCCTGTGACATGTAGGTGTTCACATAATGCAGAGTCAACCAGTGAATCTCTTTGCCAGAGGATGTTGTTAAGGCCAAGACTATAACAGGGTTCAAAAAAGAACTAGATAAATTCATGTAGGGTAGGTCCATCAATGGCTATTAGCTGGGATGGACAGCGATGGTGTCCCTAGCTTCTGTTTGCCAGAAGCTGGGAATGGGTGAGAGGGGATGGATCAATTGATGATTACCTGTTCTGTTCATTCCCTCTGAAGCACTTGGCATTGGCCTCTGTCGGACGACAGGATTCTGGGCTAGATGGACCTTTGGTCTGACCCATTATGGGCATTCTTATGTTTTTATGTAATGCTCCAATGAACACCATTAGCCTCTGAAGTGAATTGATGCAGAACCTTGGACCCTTTCAACCTGAACCATGCTATATAGAGTGCTTCCTAGCCTCATTCCTCGTGGTTCCGGCAATATTTCCCTAGGTGTGCATATACAACAACACAAGTTATTTATAAAAAATGGGGAATAAGGACAACCAAGGGAATTATAGACCAGTCAGCTTAACTTCGGTACCTGGCAAATTAGTGGAGTAAATAATCCAAACAATCAGTCTGTAAGCACCTAATGACTTTGTCAAGAACAAATCATGTTGAACTACCCTAATATTCTTCTTTGACAGGGGTAACGAGTCTTATGGATACGGGGGAAGTGGTGGATGTGATATATTTCAAATTCAGTAACGCTTCTGGTACAGTCTCACATGACCTTCTCATAAGCAAACTAGGGAAATACACCTAGACAAACCTACTATAAAGTGAATGCACAGCTGATTGGAAAACCATACTCAGAAGTAGTTATCGATGGTTCACAGTCAAGCTGGAAGGGCCTATCGAGTGGGATCCCACATGGATCTGTCCTGGGTCTGGTTCTATTCAATATCTTTGCAAATGATTTGGATCATGGCATAGAGAGTACACTTATAAAGTGTGCAGATGATACCAAGTTGGAAGGGGTTGCAAGCTTTTTGGAGGACAGGATTAGAATGATCTGGACAAACTGGAGAAATTGTCTGAAATAAATAGGATGAAATTCAATAAGGACAAATGGAAATCACTACATGTAAGAAGGAACAATCAATTGCACAAATACAAAATACAAATGCCTAGGAAGGAGTTCTGCAGAAAAGGATATGGAGCTACAGTGGATCACAACTGAAATATGAGTCAACAATGCAATACTGTTGCCAAAAAAAAAAAAAAAGCAAACATTATTCTGGGATGTATTAGCAGAAGTGTTGTAAGCAAAACATGAGAAGTAATTCTTCCTCACTACTCAGCAGTGATAAGGCCTCAGCTGGAGTACTGTGTCCTGTTCCGGGCACCACACTTCAGGAAAGATGTGAACAAACTGGAGAAAATCCAGAGGAGAGCAACAAAAATTATTAAAGGTCTAGAAAACATGAGCTACAAGGAAAAACTAAACAAATTGGGGTTGTTCAGTCTGGAGAAGAAAAGACTGAGAGGGGAACATAAGTCTTCAAGTATGTAAAAGATTGTTATGAAGAAGAGAGTGATAAATTGTTCTCCTTATCCACTGAGAACAGGACAAGAAGTAATGGGCTTAAATTCCAGCAAGGGAGATTTTGGTTGGAGACATTAGGAAAAACTTCCTATCAGTGTAGTTAAACACTGGAACAAATTTCTAGGGAGGTTATGGAATCTCTGTCACTGGAGCTTTTTAAGAGCAGCTTAGAAAAACACCTCTCAGGGGTGGTCTAGATAATACTTAGTCCTTCCTCAGTGCAGGGGACCTGACTAGACAACTTATAGAGGTCCCTCCAGTTCTACATATCTATGATTCTGTGACTGCTGGGCAAGAATCTATCAGTAGCTATGCTGAAGCAGGGGCATGTGCCACCTGTGTTGTATGTAGCTGTGTAATTATGACTTTGTTTTCTCTTCCCTGCACTGTTACATTTCTAAGGCATCTGCCAGTCTGCAAGGGCAGCTGCTATTTTGAGGGGCAAATTTGCCTCTCAGTGTTAGTATTTTGCCATATCTGATGGCGACTGTATTTGTTCTGGTTTCAGAGTAGCAGCCGTGTTAGTCTGTATTCGCAAAAAGAAAAGGAGTACTTGTGGCACCTTAGAGACTAACCAATTTATTTGAGCATAAGCGTTCGTGAGTACTCCTTTTCTTTTTGTATTTGTTCTGTTTGTTTCCTTAATATTCAATAAGTCATCAGTTTTCCTACTTTCCTATGTTGTGCTAGGAAATGTATTCACGTGTGACATGCTGAGAGACTTTTCTAGGGTACTCATCACTGAAGCAGCTAGGTTTTTAAATATATTTATATATATATATATATATAAATAAAATAAATTAGGGCTGGAATTTTCAAAATGGCAGAAGAGCGTTAAGTGTGCTACTCTCATGGACTTTCAAAAAGCTCTTTCGAAAATCCCAGCCTAAATAAACTAAATCTAGATCGAAAACTACATGTTTATGTGGATGGGAAAATATAATGGCCCTCACAATAGCCACCTTTCACTTCCACCTGCTCCACCAAAGTGTCCCTTTTTATTTTGTTTTTGCTTCTCTCCACATTGTACAGTGGCAAAGAGCATTCAGTCCTAAGGAAGAAAAAAATGCCTCTTTTAAAACTAATATACTATGTGTGTAGTTCTGTGTTCTTTTCTGTTTGAGCTTGTCAAATGGCATTGGTTAAGGTAAGTGACAGATTGAAATGACTGCAGTGTTTTCCATTTGGAAAACAAAGTTGCTTTAGCTAGATACACACTGGAATTTATTTTCTTTACCATTAAACACATTCCAGCTTCATTTCAGCCCAAAGATAAGTCCCAGTGAGAAGCCCCATCGGCTATAGTGCAGCTATTACAGCTAAGAAGGTTACAGTCTTTCTTTTCTAAACTGGGAAAAGAAGAAAAGAACGCTCTTATTAACCTGAAATTGATTGTGTGTGCTGAGCTGAACAGCTCTACTAGGTCAGAGGTGATTATAAATCATCATGAATGAGAACTGGGGTCCTGATCCAGCAAGTGTGAAGAGTAGCAGGACCTGAACCCAGCCCTGTAAGGCACCCAAACAATCAAGAGCCTCACACTGCCACCTAGTAGCAGCTGTAAGCTGGCTGCTCCCTGTGACTCACAATTCTCAGAGGTTGAATGCCACAGGAAGTTCCATCTCGAGTGATCTGATTAACAGTTTTCTTAGCCATCCCTGAGTGCCTCCTTGATCCTATATAAGCCCCTGGAGCAAGGCAATAATCTACATCCCTAGCTAGCTGCTAGGACTGTCCTGTCTCTCTGCCTTTGAACTCTCAGTACTGACCTCAGCTCTGATTTGAATCCTGACCCCTGACTGACACCGGGCACCCGTAACACTGATCCTGATACCTGGTATTGACCCTCGGCTCAATTCCTTACTCAGACTATGGTTTTGACCCTCAGCTTGACTCCGACACCAGCTCTGAAACTGGCTTCAGTTCCTGGCTCCCAAGCTCCTGCCACTAGTCCTGCCTACCTTTACCCAGGATCCTGACAGCAAGTTCCTCTGCACAGAGGTATACAGAGGTTAATGTTGCTTGTTAATCCTGTCAGTGCCATTGAAAATACTTTCAAATATGAACTATTTGGAACATTTATTTGGGTATTTACATCATGATATCTGAGCACTATTATATATATCAGTCTCTAAGTATAGCTTCTGGTCATAGGATAAAGTCTATATCTTGTGTTACTTTATGCTTTATTTATGGAAATAAGGGGGAGGGTTGTATAATCCTCTAGAAGTTACATTAATGAAACCAAAATGTTCAAACTCAGTTTGTCTCAGAAGTCAGACA